>NC_136254.1:38700000-38704731 GCF_053564925.1 Oryzias latipes | reverse complement strand
CCCTACCCTAACCCTAACCCTAACCCTAACCCTAACCCTAACCCTAACCCTAACCCTAACCCTAACCCTAACCCTAACCCTAACCCTAACCCTAACCCTAACCCTAACCCTAACCCTAACCCTAACCCTAACCCTAACCCTAACCCTAACCCTAACCCTAACCCTAACCCTAACCCTAACCCTAACCCTAACCCTAACCCTAACCCTAACCCTAACCCTAACCCTAACCCTAACCCTAACCCTAACCCTAACCCTAACCCTAACCCTAACCCTAACCCTAACCCTAACCCTAACCCTAACCCTAACCCTAACCCTAACCCTAACCCTAACCCTAACCCTAACCCTAACCCTAACCCTAACCCTAACCCTAACCCTAACCCTAACCCTAACCCTAACCCTAACCCTAACCCTAACCCTAACCCTAACCCTAACCCTAACCCTAACCCTAACCCTAACCCTAACCCTAACCCTAACCCTAACCCTAACCCTAACCCTAACCCTAACCCTAACCCTAACCCTAACCCTAACCCTAACCCTAACCCTAACCCTAACCCTAACCCTAACCCTAACCCTAACCCTAACCCTAACCCTAACCCTAACCCTAACCCTAACCCTAACCCTAACCCTAACCCTAACCCTAACCCTAACCCTAACCCTAACCCTAACCCTAACCCTAACCCTAACCCTAACCCTAACCCTAACCCTAACCCTAACCCTAACCCTAACCCTAACCCTAACCCTAACCCTAACCCTAACCCTAACCCTAACCCTAACCCTAACCCTAACCCTAACCCTAACCCTAACCCTAACCCTAACCCTAACCCTAACCCTAACCCTAACCCTAACCCTAACCCTAACCCTAACCCTAACCCTAACCCTAACCCTAACCCTAACCCTAACCCTAACCCTAACCCTAACCCTAACCCTAACCCTAACCCTAACCCTAACCCTAACCCTAACCCTAACCCTAACCCTAACCCTAACCCTAACCCTAACCCTAACCCTAACCCTAACCCTAACCCTAACCCTAACCCTAACCCTAACCCTAACCCTAACCCTAACCCTAACCCTAACCCTAACCCTAACCCTAACCCTAACCCTAACCCTAACCCTAACCCTAACCCTAACCCTAACCCTAACCCTAACCCTAACCCTAACCCTAACCCTAACCCTAACCCTAACCCTAACCCTAACCCTAACCCTAACCCTAACCCTAACCCTAACCCTAACCCTAACCCTAACCCTAACCCTAACCCTAACCCTAACCCTAACCCTAACCCTAACCCTAACCCTAACCCTAACCCTAACCCTAACCCTAACCCTAACCCTAACCCTAACCCTAACCCTAACCCTAACCCTAACCCTAACCCTAACCCTAACCCTAACCCTAACCCTAACCCTAACCCTAACCCTAACCCTAACCCTAACCCTAACCCTAACCCTAACCCTAACCCTAACCCTAACCCTAACCCTAACCCTAACCCTAACCCTAACCCTAACCCTAACCCTAACCCTAACCCTAACCCTAACCCTAACCCTAACCCTAACCCTAACCCTAACCCTAACCCTAACCCTAACCCTAACCCTAACCCTAACCCTAACCCTAACCCTAACCCTAACCCTAACCCTAACCCTAACCCTAACCCTAACCCTAACCCTAACCCTAACCCTAACCCTAACCCTAACCCTAACCCTAACCCTAACCCTAACCCTAACCCTAACCCTAACCCTAACCCTAACCCTAACCCTAACCCTAACCCTAACCCTAACCCTAACCCTAACCCTAACCCTAACCCTAACCCTAACCCTAACCCTAACCCTAACCCTAACCCTAACCCTAACCCTAACCCTAACCCTAACCCTAACCCTAACCCTAACCCTAACCCTAACCCTAACCCTAACCCTAACCCTAACCCTAACCCTAACCCTAACCCTAACCCTAACCCTAACCCTAACCCTAACCCTAACCCTAACCCTAACCCTAACCCTAACCCTAACCCTAACCCTAACCCTAACCCTAACCCTAACCCTAACCCTAACCCTAACCCTAACCCTAACCCTAACCCTAACCCTAACCCTAACCCTAACCCTAACCCTAACCCTAACCCTAACCCTAACCCTAACCCTAACCCTAACCCTAACCCTAACCCTAACCCTAACCCTAACCCTAACCCTAACCCTAACCCTAACCCTAACCCTAACCCTAACCCTAACCCTAACCCTAACCCTAACCCTAACCCTAACCCTAACCCTAACCCTAACCCTAACCCTAACCCTAACCCTAACCCTAACCCTAACCCTAACCCTAACCCTAACCCTAACCCTAACCCTAACCCTAACCCTAACCCTAACCCTAACCCTAACCCTAACCCTAACCCTAACCCTAACCCTAACCCTAACCCTAACCCTAACCCTAACCCTAACCCTAACCCTAACCCTAACCCTAACCCTAACCCTAACCCTAACCCTAACCCTAACCCTAACCCTAACCCTAACCCTAACCCTAACCCTAACCCTAACCCTAACCCTAACCCTAACCCTAACCCTAACCCTAACCCTAACCCTAACCCTAACCCTAACCCTAACCCTAACCCTAACCCTAACCCTAACCCTAACCCTAACCCTAACCCTAACCCTAACCCTAACCCTAACCCTAACCCCTAACCCTAACCCTAACCCTAACCCTAACCCTAACCCTAACCCTAACCCTAACCCTAACCCTAACCCTAACCCTAACCCTAACCCTAACCCTAACCCTAACCCTAACCCTAACCCTAACCCTAACCCTAACCCTAACCCTAACCCTAACCCTAACCCTAACCCTAACCCTAACCCTAACCCTAACCCTAACCCTAACCCTAACCCTAACCCTAACCCTAACCCTAACCCTAACCCTAACCCTAACCCTAACCCTAACCCTAACCCTAACCCTAACCCTAACCCTAACCCTAACCCTAACCCTAACCCTAACCCTAACCCTAACCCTAACCCTAACCCTAACCCTAACCCTAACCCTAACCCTAACCCTAACCCTAACCCTAACCCTAACCCTAACCCTAACCCTAACCCTAACCCTAACCCTAACCCTAACCCTAACCCTAACCCTAACCCTAACCCTAACCCTAACCCTAACCCTAACCCTAACCCTAACCCTAACCCTAACCCTAACCCTAACCCTAACCCTAACCCTAACCCTAACCCTAACCCTAACCCTAACCCTAACCCTAACCCTAACCCTAACCCTAACCCTAACCCTAACCCTAACCCTAACCCTAACCCTAACCCTAACCCTAACCCTAACCCTAACCCTAACCCTAACCCTAACCCTAACCCTAACCCTAACCCTAACCCTAACCCTAACCCTAACCCTAACCCTAACCCTAACCCTAACCCTAACCCTAACCCTAACCCTAACCCTAACCCTAACCCTAACCCTAACCCTAACCCTAACCCTAACCCTAACCCTAACCCTAACCCTAACCCTAACCCTAACCCTAACCCTAACCCTAACCCTAACCCTAACCCTAACCCTAACCCTAACCCTAACCCTAACCCTAACCCTAACCCTAACCCTAACCCTAACCCTAACCCTAACCCTAACCCTAACCCTAACCCTAACCCTAACCCTAACCCTAACCCTAACCCTAACCCTAACCCTAACCCTAACCCTAACCCTAACCCTAACCCTAACCCTAACCCTAACCCTAACCCTAACCCTAACCCTAACCCTAACCCTAACCCTAACCCTAACCCTAACCCTAACCCTAACCCTAACCCTAACCCTAACCCTAACCCTAACCCTAACCCTAACCCTAACCCTAACCCTAACCCTAACCCTAACCCTAACCCTAACCCTAACCCTAACCCTAACCCTAACCCTAACCCTAACCCTAACCCTAACCCTAACCCTAACCCTAACCCTAACCCTAACCCTAACCCTAACCCTAACCCTAACCCTAACCCTAACCCTAACCCTAACCCTAACCCTAACCCTAACCCTAACCCTAACCCTAACCCTAACCCTAACCCTAACCCTAACCCTAACCCTAACCCTAACCCTAACCCTAACCCTAACCCTAACCCTAACCCTAACCCTAACCCTAACCCTAACCCTAACCCTAACCCTAACCCTAACCCTAACCCTAACCCTAACCCTAACCCTAACCCTAACCCTAACCCTAACCCTAACCCTAACCCTAACCCTAACCCTAACCCTAACCCTAACCCTAACCCTAACCCTAACCCTAACCCTAACCCTAACCCTAACCCTAACCCTAACCCTAACCCTAACCCTAACCCTAACCCTAACCCTAACCCTAACCCTAACCCTAACCCTAACCCTAACCCTAACCCTAACCCTAACCCTAACCCTAACCCTAACCCTAACCCTAACCCTAACCCTAACCCTAACCCTAACCCTAACCCTAACCCTAACCCTAACCCTAACCCTAACCCTAACCCTAACCCTAACCCTAACCCTAACCCTAACCCTAACCCTAACCCTAACCCTAACCCTAACCCTAACCCTAACCCTAACCCTAACCCTAACCCTAACCCTAACCCTAACCCTAACCCTAACCCTAACCCTAACCCTAACCCTAACCCTAACCCTAACCCTAACCCTAACCCTAACCCTAACCCTAACCCTAACCCTAACCCTAACCCTAACCCTAACCCTAACCCTAACCCTAACCCTAACCCTAACCCTAACCCTAACCCTAACCCTAACCC
>NC_136254.1:38690000-38695000 GCF_053564925.1 Oryzias latipes | reverse complement strand
GCACTTTTATATAACAGCTGTCTCTAATCAACCTGCGATAGATCTTTTTAAACTGGAATTCCTTTTTTATGTATTATTTTGTATTTATATATATATATATATATATCCTTTTTTTTTTTTTTTTTTTTTTTTTTTGGTTAAAAATGTCTCCCTTTCATTTCTTATCCCCCCAACCTCCTATGTTAACCAAACACTTGCATAGCATGATGGAAAGGACACCGCTCTCCCACGCAGGCAACCAGGGTTCGAATCCAGGCCGGGGCAATAAATAAAACCTCTGAGCCCTTTTTTCAGTCTCACATGTTTTATTTACTCTTTTAGATTGGTTTTATTATTTTTCTTCAGTACAGCAGGCCAGTGCAAATAAAGTACAAACGTACCTATCCAAACCCCAACCCCAACCCCAACCCTAACCCTAACCCTAACCCTAACCCTAACCCTAACCCTAACCCTAACCCTAACCCCTAACCCTAACCCTAACCCTAACCCTAACCCTAACCCTAACCCTAACCCTAACCCTAGCCCTAACCCTAACCCTAACCCTAACCCTAACCCTAACCCTAACCCTAACCCTAACCCTAACCCTAACCCTGCTTCCCCAGGAAGAGGCTGTAGCCCAGGCCGAAGCGAAGCTCCTCTTTCCTGCCAAGGAGAGACCCTGCTGTGGCTGCCCACCTGCAGCAGCATCAGCAGCAGCAGCAGCAGCAGCAGAGGAGAGATGCTCCTCCACCTGGGGAAGGCAGCCTCTTCCGCTGCTTCACCAGGAAGAGGCAGAAGCCCAGGCCGAAGCGAAGCTCCTCTGTCCTGCCAAGGAGAGACCCTGCTGTGGCTGCCCACCTGCAGCATCAGCAGCAGAGGAGAGATGCTCCTCCACCTGGGTAAGGCAGCCTCTTCCGCTGCTTCACCAGGAAGAGGCAGAAGCCCCGGCCGAAGCGAAGCTCCTCTGTCCTGCCAAGGAGGGACCCTGCTGTGGCTTCCCCCCTGCAGCATCAGCAGCAGAGGAGAGATGCTCCACCAGCTGGGGAAGGCAGCCTCTTTCGCTGCTTCCCCAGGAAGAGGCTGTAGCCCAGGCCGCAGCGAAGCTCCTCTTTCCTGCCAAGGAGAGACCCTGCTGTGGCTGCCCACCTGCAGCAGCATCAGCAGCAGCAGCAGCAGCAGCAGAGGAGAGATGCTCCTCCACCTGGGGAAGGCAGCCTCTTCCGCTGCTTCACCAGGAAGAGGCAGAAGCCCCGGCCGAAGCGAAGCTCCTCTGTCCTGCCAAGGAGAGACCCTGCTGTGGCTGCCCACCTGCAGCATCAGCAGCAGAGGAGAGATGCTCCTCCACCTGGGTAAGGCAGCCTCTTCCGCTGCTTCCCCAGGAAGAGGCAGAAGCCCAGGCCCAAGCGAAGCTCCTCTGTCCTGCCAAGGAGAGACCCTGCTGTGGCTGCCCACCTGCAGCATCAGCAGCAGCAGCAGAGGAGAGATGCTCCTCCACCTGGGGAAGGCAGCCTCTTCCGCTGCTTCCCCAGGAAGAGGCAGAAGCCCAGGCCGAAGCGAAGCTCCTCTGTCCTGCCAAGGACAGACCCTGCTGTGGCTTCCCCCCTGCAGCATCAGCAGCAGAGGAGAGATGCTGCTCCAGCTGGGGAAGGCAGCCTCTTCCGCTGCTTCCCCAGGAAGAGGCTGTAGCCCAGGCCCAAGCGAAGCTCCTCTGTCCTGCCAAGGAGAGACCCTGCTGTGGCTGCCCACCTGAAGCATCAGCAGCAGAGGAGAGATGCTCCTCCACCTGGGTAAGGCAGCCTCTTCCGCTGCTTCCCCAGGAAGAGGCAGAAGCCCAGGCCCAAGCGAAGCTCCTCTGTCCTGCCAAGGAGAGACCCTGCTGTGGCTGCCCACCTGCAGCATCAGCAGCAGAGGAGAGATGCTCCTCCACCTGGGTAAGGCAGCCTCTTCCGCTGCTTCACCAGGAAGAGGCAGAAGCCCCGGCCGAAGCGAAGCTCCTCTGTCCTGCCAAGGAGGGACCCTGCTGTGGCTTCCCCCCTGCAGCATCAGCAGCAGAGGAGAGATGCTCCACCAGCTGGGGAAGGCAGCCTCTTTCGCTGCTTCCCCAGGAAGAGGCTGTAGCCCAGGCCGCAGCGAAGCTCCTCTTTCCTGCCAAGGAGAGACCCTGCTGTGGCTGCCCACCTGCAGCAGCATCAGCAGCAGCAGCAGCAGCAGCAGAGGAGAGATGCTCCTCCACCTGGGGAAGGCAGCCTCTTCCGCTGCTTCACCAGGAAGAGGCAGAAGCCCAGGCCGAAGCGAAGCTCCTCTGTCCTGCCAAGGAGAGACCCTGCTGTGGCTGCCCACCTGCAGCATCAGCAGCAGAGGAGAGATGCTCCTCCACCTGGGTAAGGCAGCCTCTTCCGCTGCTTCACCAGGAAGAGGCAGAAGCCCCGGCCGAAGCGAAGCTCCTCTGTCCTGCCAAGGAGGGACCCTGCTGTGGCTTCCCCCCTGCAGCATCAGCAGCAGAGGAGAGATGCTCCACCAGCTGGGGAAGGCAGCCTCTTTCGCTGCTTCCCCAGGAAGAGGCTGTAGCCCAGGCCGCAGCGAAGCTCCTCTTTCCTGCCAAGGAGAGACCCTGCTGTGGCTGCCCACCTGCAGCAGCATCAGCAGCAGCAGCAGCAGCAGCAGAGGAGAGATGCTCCTCCACCTGGGGAAGGCAGCCTCTTCCGCTGCTTCACCAGGAAGAGGCAGAAGCCCAGGCCGAAGCGAAGCTCCTCTGTCCTGCCAAGGAGAGACCCTGCTGTGGCTGCCCACCTGCAGCATCAGCAGCAGAGGAGAGATGCTCCTCCACCTGGGTAAGGCAGCCTCTTCCGCTGCTTCACCAGGAAGAGGCAGAAGCCCCGGCCGAAGCGAAGCTCCTCTGTCCTGCCAAGGAGGGACCCTGCTGTGGCTTCCCCCCTGCAGCATCAGCAGCAGAGGAGAGATGCTCCACCAGCTGGGGAAGGCAGCCTCTTTCGCTGCTTCCCCAGGAAGAGGCTGTAGCCCAGGCCGCAGCGAAGCTCCTCTTTCCTGCCAAGGAGAGACCCTGCTGTGGCTGCCCACCTGCAGCATCAGCAGCAGCAGCAGAGGAGAGATGCTCCTCCACCTGGGGAAGGCAGCCTCTTCCGCTGCTTCCCCAGGAAGAGGCAGAAGCCCCGGCCGAAGCGAAGCTCCTCTTTCCTGCCAAGGAGAGACCCTGCTGTGGCTGCCCACCTGCAGCATCAGCAGCAGCAGCAGAGGAGAGATGCTCCTCCACCTGGGGAAGGCGGCCTCTTCCGCTGCTTCCCCAGGAAGAGGCAGAAGCCCAGGCCGAAGCGAAGCTCCCCTGTCCTGCCAAGGAGAGACCCTGCTGTGGCTGCCCACCTGAAGCATCAGCAGCAGAGGAGAGATGCTCCACCAGCTGGGGAAGGCAGCCTCTTTCGCTGCTTCCCCAGGAAGAGGCTGTAGCCCAGGCCCAAGCGAAGCTCCTCTGTCCTGCCAAGGAGAGACCCTGCTGTGGCTTCCCCCCTGCAGCATCAGCAGCAGAGGAGAGATGCTGCTCCAGCTGGGGAAGGCGGCCTCTTCCGCTGCTTCCCCAGGAAGAGGCTGTAGCCCAGGCCCAAGCGAAGCTCCTCTGTCCTGCCAAGGAGAGACCCTGCTGTGGCTGCCCACCTGAAGCATCAGCAGCAGAGGAGAGATGCTCCTCCACCTGGGTAAGGCAGCCTCTTCCGCTGCTTCCCCAGGAAGAGGCAGAAGCCCAGGCCCAAGCGAAGCTCCTCTGTCCTGCCAAGGAGAGACCCTGCTGTGGCTGCCCACCTGCAGCATCAGCAGCAGAGGAGAGATGCTCCTCCACCTGGGTAAGGCAGCCTCTTCCGCTGCTTCACCAGGAAGAGGCAGAAGCCCCGGCCGAAGCGAAGCTCCTCTGTCCTGCCAAGGAGGGACCCTGCTGTGGCTTCCCCCCTGCAGCATCAGCAGCAGAGGAGAGATGCTCCACCAGCTGGGGAAGGCAGCCTCTTTCGCTGCTTCCCCAGGAAGAGGCTGTAGCCCAGGCCCAAGCGAAGCTCCTCTGTCCTGCCAAGGAGAGACCCTGCTGTGGCTTCCCCCCTGCAGCATCAGCAGCAGAGGAGAGATGCTGCTCCAGCTGGGGAAGGCGGCCTCTTCCGCTGCTTCCCCAGGAAGAGGCTGTAGCCCAGGCCCAAGCGAAGCTCCTCTGTCCTGCCAAGGAGAGACCCTGCTGTGGCTGCCCACCTGAAGCATCAGCAGCAGAGGAGAGATGCTCCTCCACCTGGGTAAGGCAGCCTCTTCCGCTGCTTCCCCAGGAAGAGGCAGAAGCCCAGGCCCAAGCGAAGCTCCTCTGTCCTGCCAAGGAGAGACCCTGCTGTGGCTGCCCACCTGCAGCATCAGCAGCAGAGGAGAGATGCTCCTCCACCTGGGTAAGGCAGCCTCTTCCGCTGCTTCACCAGGAAGAGGCAGAAGCCCCGGCCGAAGCGAAGCTCCTCTGTCCTGCCAAGGAGGGACCCTGCTGTGGCTTCCCCCCTGCAGCATCAGCAGCAGAGGAGAGATGCTCCACCAGCTGGGGAAGGCAGCCTCTTTCGCTGCTTCCCCAGGAAGAGGCTGTAGCCCAGGCCGCAGCGAAGCTCCTCTTTCCTGACAAGGAGAGACCCTGCTGTGGCTTCCCCCCTGCAGCATCAGCAGCAGAGGAGAGATGCTCCACCAGCTAGGGAAAGGCGGCCTCTTCCGCTGCTTCCCCAGGAAGAGGCAGAAGCCCAGGCCGAGGAGAACATCCTCTGTCATGCGAAGCAGAGCCCCTGCTGTGGCCGCCCCCCCTGGAGCATCAGCAGCAGAGGAGAGATGCTCCTCTGTCTGGAGAAGGTTGCCTCCTCCACTGCTGCCACAGGAAGAGGCAGAAGCTCAGGCCGAAGGAAAGCTCCTCTTCACTGGGAAGGAAGCCTGGGCTGCAGCCTGGAAGCAGAAGCCGAGATTAGCTCCACCTCCTGACCCAGGGCAGACGCTCCTCTTCCTGGGCA
>NC_136254.1:38680000-38685000 GCF_053564925.1 Oryzias latipes | reverse complement strand
GAAATGTCACACCTCTCTCTGGTTACCCTCCATGAAAAACAATTCCTTGAGCTGGTGACCATGAAGCTGCAGTTTTTGCAGGATAGGTTCAATTTCAAATGTTGCCATGCTTTAAATGTGGTGTTTCCAAATGTCAAATGTAACATTTTAGTTGAACCAACAAGGTAAACTTTAAAAAGGTGGTTAAATAGTGAACAAAGACAGACAGTGTTTGGCCCAGCTTGACCCCCACTCATTGAATTTACATGACAATGCACGTGGCCAGCCAGCTCTGAGCATGAAGAAAAGGCTGGATGTCTCCTGCTAGTCATTTCTTCCTTTCCCAGCTGACTGTAACCCACATTTCTGCTGATTTCAGATGAAATGTTCTTTTGCTTCATTGCATGTGACCACTGGTTAGAACGCATTCAAGCGTCTGCTCAAAGACTCTTCTGGAGAGCTCACGCCCTGCAGACAAGCTGCTGCCTCTGGGACCAAGATCCCTAACATGTGAGTGCAAAGGACATGAAGAGCCTTTTTCCTGGTTTCAATTTGAGTTTTATTCTGGTCTTGCAGTAAAAGACCAAGTTCAAAAGGGTGGTCCAGCTTTAGTCATGCTTTGTGAAGGTTTGGTCCAGTTTGAGTCATGCCTGTTGCTGCAGCATGTTGGTCAGCCCTGCTGCGTGTTTCCTCAGGAAAAGAAAAGTGATGCTGTGCATTTGAATGTTGGCTACTTTTTCATTTGTTGAAATGCTTTTAAATGTGTCCGTTTCACCTCTGTGACAGGCATCAGACAGAGAAACTGGAGTCAGACCACCCCAGCCAGCAATGAGACTCACCTGTGGAGACAGTTTGCCCTTTGCATGACCTGACTGTCTGCCTGCATCGCACTGAAAACATAGGGCCATAGACTGGATTCTCGAAAAGAGACCTGTTTCTGCGCAACATGTTGCGTTTGGGTTTGTCTAATGACCAGAATCCAATCCCAGCCTCAGCTAATTAAACCTGGGTTATTGGTGGCCACTTGATAGGGGGGGGCTGTTCTGGACTCACCCTCCATGAAAAACGATTCCTTGAGCTGGTGACCAAAGAAACTGCAGTTTTTGCAGGCAATGTTCAATTTCAAACGTTGCCATGCTTAAACTGTGGTGTTTTAAAATGTCAAATGTAACATTTTATTTGAACCAACAAGGTTAACTTTTAAAATGGTGAAGACAGACCAGAATATTTAGCATCACAGTTTGAACCCCACTTGTTGAATTTACATGACAATGCACATGGCCAGCAAGCTCTGTGAGCATAAAGTTGAGGGTGCTACTGGTCTGTAGCTCACTGCTCCCCCTAGGGATAATTTTAAAATTGAGAGACCAATTTCCTCATTGAGAGATAAAAAAAATATATATATATATTTATATATAAAAGATTTATCCTTGCATCCACTTCTTTCTTCCACAGGTAACTGTGGCTGCTGGGCTGTCTGCTGCACACTCTGGTTGGAGTGTGACTGTGGTGCCTTTGTGTAATGTATTTTTTAAAAGCGACTAAAAATGAAGGTAAGTGACAGTGAGTGTTTTCCTTTTCACTATAAGAAAGAATATGTGCCAGAAAAGTCACCACACTTAGTCAAATCGCACTGAAAACATAGGGCCATAGACTGGATTCTCGAAAAGAGACCTGTTTCTGCGCAACATGTTGCGTTTGGGTTTGTCTAATGACCAGAATCCAATCCCAGCCTCAGCTAATTAAACCTGGGTTATTGGTGGCCACTTGATAGGGGGGGGCTGTTCTGGACTCACCCTCCATGAAAAACGATTCCTTGAGCTGGTGACCAAAGAAACTGCAGTTTTTGCAGGCAATGTTCAATTTCAAACGTTGCCATGCTTAAACTGTGGTGTTTTAAAATGTCAAATGTAACATTTTATTTGAACCAACAAGGTTAACTTTTAAAATGGTGAAGACAGACCAGAATATTTAGCATCACAGTTTGAACCCCACTTGTTGAATTTACATGACAATGCACATGGCCAGCAAGCTCTGTGAGCATAAAGTTGAGGGTGCTACTGGTCTGTAGCTCACTGCTCCCCCTAGGGATAATTTTAAAATTGAGAGACCAATTTCCTCATTGAGAGATAAAAAAAATATATATATATATTTATATATAAAAGATTTATCCTTGCATCCACTTCTTTCTTCCACAGGTAACTGTGGCTGCTGGGCTGTCTGCTGCACACTCTGGTTGGAGTGTGACTGTGGTGCCTTTGTCTAATGTATTTTTTAAAAGCGACTAAAAATGAAGGTAAGTGACAGTGAGTGTTTTCCTTTTCACTATAAGAAAGAATATGTGCCAGAAAAGTCACCACACTTAGTCAAATCGCACTGAAAACATAGGGCCATAGACTGGATTCTCGAAAAGAGACCTGTTTCTGCGCAACATGTTGCGTTTGGGTTTGTCTAATGACCAGAATCCAATCCCAGCCTCAGCTAATTAAACCTGGGTTATTGGTGGCCACTTGATAGGGGGGGGCTGTTCTGGACTCACCCTCCATGAAAAACGATTCCTTGAGCTGGTGACCAAAGAAACTGCAGTTTTTGCAGGCAATGTTCAATTTCAAACGTTGCCATGCTTAAACTGTGGTGTTTTAAAATGTCAAATGTAACATTTTATTTGAACCAACAAGGTTAACTTTTAAAATGGTGAAGACAGACCAGAATATTTAGCATCACAGTTTGAACCCCACTTGTTGAATTTACATGACAATGCACATGGCCAGCAAGCTCTGTGAGCATAAAGTTGAGGGTGCTACTGGTCTGTAGCTCACTGCTCCCCCTAGGGATAATTTTAAAATTGAGAGACCAATTTCCTCATTGAGAGATAAAAAAAATATATATATATATTTATATATAAAAGATTTATCCTTGCATCCACTTCTTTCTTCCACAGGTAACTGTGGCTGCTGGGCTGTCTGCTGCACACTCTGGTTGGAGTGTGACTGTGGTGCCTTTGTCTAATGTATTTTTTAAAAGCGACTAAAAATGAAGGTAAGTGACAGTGAGTGTTTTCCTTTTCACTATAAGAAAGAATATGTGCCAGAAAAGTCACCACACTTAGTCAAATCGCACTGAAAACATAGGGCCATAGACTGGATTCTCGAAAAGAGACCTGTTTCTGCGCAACATGTTGCGTTTGGGTTTGTCTAATGACCAGAATCCAATCCCAGCCTCAGCTAATTAAACCTGGGTTATTGGTGGCCACTTGATAGGGGGGGGCTGTTCTGGACTCACCCTCCATGAAAAACGATTCCTTGAGCTGGTGACCAAAGAAACTGCAGTTTTTGCAGGCAATGTTCAATTTCAAACGTTGCCATGCTTAAACTGTGGTGTTTTAAAATGTCAAATGTAACATTTTATTTGAACCAACAAGGTTAACTTTTAAAATGGTGAAGACAGACCAGAATATTTAGCATCACAGTTTGAACCCCACTTGTTGAATTTACATGACAATGCACATGGCCAGCAAGCTCTGTGAGCATAAAGTTGAGGGTGCTACTGGTCTGTAGCTCACTGCTCCCCCTAGGGATAATTTTAAAATTGAGAGACCAATTTCCTCATTGAGAGATAAAAAAAATATATATATATATTTATATATAAAAGATTTATCCTTGCATCCACTTCTTTCTTCCACAGGTAACTGTGGCTGCTGGGCTGTCTGCTGCACACTCTGGTTGGAGTGTGACTGTGGTGCCTTTGTCTAATGTATTTTTTAAAAGCGACTAAAAATGAAGGTAAGTGACAGTGAGTGTTTTCCTTTTCACTATAAGAAAGAATATGTGCCAGAAAAGTCACCACACTTAGTCAAATCGCACTGAAAACATAGGGCCATAGACTGGATTCTCGAAAAGAGACCTGTTTCTGCGCAACATGTTGCGTTTGGGTTTGTCTAATGACCAGAATCCAATCCCAGCCTCAGCTAATTAAACCTGGGTTATTGGTGGCCACTTGATAGGGGGGGGCTGTTCTGGACTCACCCTCCATGAAAAACGATTCCTTGAGCTGGTGACCAAAGAAACTGCAGTTTTTGCAGGCAATGTTCAATTTCAAACGTTGCCATGCTTAAACTGTGGTGTTTTAAAATGTCAAATGTAACATTTTATTTGAACCAACAAGGTTAACTTTTAAAATGGTGAAGACAGACCAGAATATTTAGCATCACAGTTTGAACCCCACTTGTTGAATTTACATGACAATGCACATGGCCAGCAAGCTCTGTGAGCATAAAGTTGAGGGTGCTACTGGTCTGTAGCTCACTGCTCCCCCTAGGGATAATTTTAAAATTGAGAGACCAATTTCCTCATTGAGAGATAAAAAAAATATATATATATATTTATATATAAAAGATTTATCCTTGCATCCACTTCTTTCTTCCACAGGTAACTGTGGCTGCTGGGCTGTCTGCTGCACACTCTGGTTGGAGTGGTGTGACTGTGGTGCCTTTGTGTAATGTATTTTTTAAAAGCGACTAAAAATGAAGGTAAGTGACAGTGAGTCACCACACTTAGTCAAATCACACTGAAAACATAGGGCCATAGACTGGATTCTCGAAAAGAGACCTGTTTCTGCGCAACATGTTGCGTTTGGGTTTGTCTAATGACCAGAATCCAATCCCAGCTTCAGCTAATTAAACCTGGGTTATTGGTGGCCACTTGATAAGGGGAGCTGTTCTGGACTCCCTGCAGCTAAATGGTTAAATGGTGCTGATTACTGTCCAGATCAAGCATGCCTGCTTACAACTGCCTGCATCCTTCATATACCCATTTCAAACCAAAAGAAGGGCCTCTGTATTTAAACTGATTGAGACATGATGCTGGATTATCTGGCAATATACATGGATTACTTTTAAATGTGTCTGTTTCACCTCTTTGACAGGCATCAAAGAGAAACTGATTCGACCAAGTTCCAGACTGTGATGGGCAGAGTCTAAGCCCCAAAGGAGATATGCAGATCCTGTACACACACGCCACGAA
>NC_136254.1:38665000-38670000 GCF_053564925.1 Oryzias latipes | reverse complement strand
GAAGCGAAGCTCCTCTTTCCTGCCAAGGAGAGACCCTGCTGTGGCTGCCCACCTGCAGCAGCATCAGCAGCAGCAGCAGCAGCAGCAGAGGAGAGATGCTCCTCCACCTGGGGAAGGCAGCCTCTTCCGCTGCTTCACCAGGAAGAGGCAGAAGCCCAGGCCGAAGCGAAGCTCCTCTGTCCTGCCAAGGAGAGACCCTGCTGTGGCTGCCCACCTGCAGCATCAGCAGCAGAGGAGAGATGCTCCTCCACCTGGGTAAGGCAGCCTCTTCCGCTGCTTCACCAGGAAGAGGCAGAAGCCCCGGCCGAAGCGAAGCTCCTCTGTCCTGCCAAGGAGGGACCCTGCTGTGGCTTCCCCCCTGCAGCATCAGCAGCAGAGGAGAGATGCTCCACCAGCTGGGGAAGGCAGCCTCTTTCGCTGCTTCCCCAGGAAGAGGCTGTAGCCCAGGCCGCAGCGAAGCTCCTCTTTCCTGCCAAGGAGAGACCCTGCTGTGGCTGCCCACCTGCAGCAGCATCAGCAGCAGCAGCAGCAGCAGCAGAGGAGAGATGCTCCTCCACCTGGGGAAGGCAGCCTCTTCCGCTGCTTCACCAGGAAGAGGCAGAAGCCCCGGCCGAAGCGAAGCTCCTCTGTCCTGCCAAGGAGAGACCCTGCTGTGGCTGCCCACCTGCAGCATCAGCAGCAGAGGAGAGATGCTCCTCCACCTGGGTAAGGCAGCCTCTTCCGCTGCTTCCCCAGGAAGAGGCAGAAGCCCAGGCCCAAGCGAAGCTCCTCTGTCCTGCCAAGGAGAGACCCTGCTGTGGCTGCCCACCTGCAGCATCAGCAGCAGCAGCAGAGGAGAGATGCTCCTCCACCTGGGGAAGGCAGCCTCTTCCGCTGCTTCCCCAGGAAGAGGCAGAAGCCCAGGCCGAAGCGAAGCTCCTCTGTCCTGCCAAGGACAGACCCTGCTGTGGCTTCCCCCCTGCAGCATCAGCAGCAGAGGAGAGATGCTGCTCCAGCTGGGGAAGGCAGCCTCTTCCGCTGCTTCCCCAGGAAGAGGCTGTAGCCCAGGCCCAAGCGAAGCTCCTCTGTCCTGCCAAGGAGAGACCCTGCTGTGGCTGCCCACCTGAAGCATCAGCAGCAGAGGAGAGATGCTCCTCCACCTGGGTAAGGCAGCCTCTTCCGCTGCTTCCCCAGGAAGAGGCAGAAGCCCAGGCCCAAGCGAAGCTCCTCTGTCCTGCCAAGGAGAGACCCTGCTGTGGCTGCCCACCTGCAGCATCAGCAGCAGAGGAGAGATGCTCCTCCACCTGGGTAAGGCAGCCTCTTCCGCTGCTTCACCAGGAAGAGGCAGAAGCCCCGGCCGAAGCGAAGCTCCTCTGTCCTGCCAAGGAGGGACCCTGCTGTGGCTTCCCCCCTGCAGCATCAGCAGCAGAGGAGAGATGCTCCACCAGCTGGGGAAGGCAGCCTCTTTCGCTGCTTCCCCAGGAAGAGGCTGTAGCCCAGGCCGCAGCGAAGCTCCTCTTTCCTGCCAAGGAGAGACCCTGCTGTGGCTGCCCACCTGCAGCAGCATCAGCAGCAGCAGCAGCAGCAGCAGAGGAGAGATGCTCCTCCACCTGGGGAAGGCAGCCTCTTCCGCTGCTTCACCAGGAAGAGGCAGAAGCCCAGGCCGAAGCGAAGCTCCTCTGTCCTGCCAAGGAGAGACCCTGCTGTGGCTGCCCACCTGCAGCATCAGCAGCAGAGGAGAGATGCTCCTCCACCTGGGTAAGGCAGCCTCTTCCGCTGCTTCACCAGGAAGAGGCAGAAGCCCCGGCCGAAGCGAAGCTCCTCTGTCCTGCCAAGGAGGGACCCTGCTGTGGCTTCCCCCCTGCAGCATCAGCAGCAGAGGAGAGATGCTCCACCAGCTGGGGAAGGCAGCCTCTTTCGCTGCTTCCCCAGGAAGAGGCTGTAGCCCAGGCCGCAGCGAAGCTCCTCTTTCCTGCCAAGGAGAGACCCTGCTGTGGCTGCCCACCTGCAGCAGCATCAGCAGCAGCAGCAGCAGCAGCAGAGGAGAGATGCTCCTCCACCTGGGGAAGGCAGCCTCTTCCGCTGCTTCACCAGGAAGAGGCAGAAGCCCAGGCCGAAGCGAAGCTCCTCTGTCCTGCCAAGGAGAGACCCTGCTGTGGCTGCCCACCTGCAGCATCAGCAGCAGAGGAGAGATGCTCCTCCACCTGGGTAAGGCAGCCTCTTCCGCTGCTTCACCAGGAAGAGGCAGAAGCCCCGGCCGAAGCGAAGCTCCTCTGTCCTGCCAAGGAGGGACCCTGCTGTGGCTTCCCCCCTGCAGCATCAGCAGCAGAGGAGAGATGCTCCACCAGCTGGGGAAGGCAGCCTCTTTCGCTGCTTCCCCAGGAAGAGGCTGTAGCCCAGGCCGCAGCGAAGCTCCTCTTTCCTGCCAAGGAGAGACCCTGCTGTGGCTGCCCACCTGCAGCAGCATCAGCAGCAGCAGCAGCAGCAGCAGAGGAGAGATGCTCCTCCACCTGGGGAAGGCAGCCTCTTCCGCTGCTTCACCAGGAAGAGGCAGAAGCCCCGGCCGAAGCGAAGCTCCTCTGTCCTGCCAAGGAGAGACCCTGCTGTGGCTGCCCACCTGCAGCATCAGCAGCAGAGGAGAGATGCTCCTCCACCTGGGTAAGGCAGCCTCTTCCGCTGCTTCCCCAGGAAGAGGCAGAAGCCCAGGCCCAAGCGAAGCTCCTCTGTCCTGCCAAGGAGAGACCCTGCTGTGGCTGCCCACCTGCAGCATCAGCAGCAGCAGCAGAGGAGAGATGCTCCTCCACCTGGGGAAGGCAGCCTCTTCCGCTGCTTCCCCAGGAAGAGGCAGAAGCCCAGGCCGAAGCGAAGCTCCTCTGTCCTGCCAAGGACAGACCCTGCTGTGGCTTCCCCCCTGCAGCATCAGCAGCAGAGGAGAGATGCTGCTCCAGCTGGGGAAGGCAGCCTCTTCCGCTGCTTCCCCAGGAAGAGGCTGTAGCCCAGGCCCAAGCGAAGCTCCTCTGTCCTGCCAAGGAGAGACCCTGCTGTGGCTGCCCACCTGAAGCATCAGCAGCAGAGGAGAGATGCTCCTCCACCTGGGTAAGGCAGCCTCTTCCGCTGCTTCCCCAGGAAGAGGCAGAAGCCCAGGCCCAAGCGAAGCTCCTCTGTCCTGCCAAGGAGAGACCCTGCTGTGGCTGCCCACCTGCAGCATCAGCAGCAGAGGAGAGATGCTCCTCCACCTGGGTAAGGCAGCCTCTTCCGCTGCTTCACCAGGAAGAGGCAGAAGCCCCGGCCGAAGCGAAGCTCCTCTGTCCTGCCAAGGAGGGACCCTGCTGTGGCTTCCCCCCTGCAGCATCAGCAGCAGAGGAGAGATGCTCCACCAGCTGGGGAAGGCAGCCTCTTTCGCTGCTTCCCCAGGAAGAGGCTGTAGCCCAGGCCGCAGCGAAGCTCCTCTTTCCTGCCAAGGAGAGACCCTGCTGTGGCTGCCCACCTGCAGCAGCATCAGCAGCAGCAGCAGCAGCAGCAGAGGAGAGATGCTCCTCCACCTGGGGAAGGCAGCCTCTTCCGCTGCTTCACCAGGAAGAGGCAGAAGCCCAGGCCGAAGCGAAGCTCCTCTGTCCTGCCAAGGAGAGACCCTGCTGTGGCTGCCCACCTGCAGCATCAGCAGCAGAGGAGAGATGCTCCTCCACCTGGGTAAGGCAGCCTCTTCCGCTGCTTCACCAGGAAGAGGCAGAAGCCCCGGCCGAAGCGAAGCTCCTCTGTCCTGCCAAGGAGGGACCCTGCTGTGGCTTCCCCCCTGCAGCATCAGCAGCAGAGGAGAGATGCTCCACCAGCTGGGGAAGGCAGCCTCTTTCGCTGCTTCCCCAGGAAGAGGCTGTAGCCCAGGCCGCAGCGAAGCTCCTCTTTCCTGCCAAGGAGAGACCCTGCTGTGGCTGCCCACCTGCAGCAGCATCAGCAGCAGCAGCAGCAGCAGCAGAGGAGAGATGCTCCTCCACCTGGGGAAGGCAGCCTCTTCCGCTGCTTCACCAGGAAGAGGCAGAAGCCCAGGCCGAAGCGAAGCTCCTCTGTCCTGCCAAGGAGAGACCCTGCTGTGGCTGCCCACCTGCAGCATCAGCAGCAGAGGAGAGATGCTCCTCCACCTGGGTAAGGCAGCCTCTTCCGCTGCTTCACCAGGAAGAGGCAGAAGCCCCGGCCGAAGCGAAGCTCCTCTGTCCTGCCAAGGAGGGACCCTGCTGTGGCTTCCCCCCTGCAGCATCAGCAGCAGAGGAGAGATGCTCCACCAGCTGGGGAAGGCAGCCTCTTTCGCTGCTTCCCCAGGAAGAGGCTGTAGCCCAGGCCGCAGCGAAGCTCCTCTTTCCTGCCAAGGAGAGACCCTGCTGTGGCTGCCCACCTGCAGCATCAGCAGCAGCAGCAGAGGAGAGATGCTCCTCCACCTGGGGAAGGCAGCCTCTTCCGCTGCTTCCCCAGGAAGAGGCAGAAGCCCCGGCCGAAGCGAAGCTCCTCTTTCCTGCCAAGGAGAGACCCTGCTGTGGCTGCCCACCTGCAGCATCAGCAGCAGCAGCAGAGGAGAGATGCTCCTCCACCTGGGGAAGGCGGCCTCTTCCGCTGCTTCCCCAGGAAGAGGCAGAAGCCCAGGCCGAAGCGAAGCTCCCCTGTCCTGCCAAGGAGAGACCCTGCTGTGGCTGCCCACCTGAAGCATCAGCAGCAGAGGAGAGATGCTCCACCAGCTGGGGAAGGCAGCCTCTTTCGCTGCTTCCCCAGGAAGAGGCTGTAGCCCAGGCCCAAGCGAAGCTCCTCTGTCCTGCCAAGGAGAGACCCTGCTGTGGCTTCCCCCCTGCAGCATCAGCAGCAGAGGAGAGATGCTGCTCCAGCTGGGGAAGGCGGCCTCTTCCGCTGCTTCCCCAGGAAGAGGCTGTAGCCCAGGCCCAAGCGAAGCTCCTCTGTCCTGCCAAGGAGAGACCCTGCTGTGGCTGCCCACCTGAAGCATCAGCAGCAGAGGAGAGATGCTCCTCCACCTGGGTAAG
>NC_136254.1:38650000-38652500 GCF_053564925.1 Oryzias latipes | reverse complement strand
CTGTCCTGCCAAGGAGAGACCCTGCTGTGGCTGCCCACCTGAAGCATCAGCAGCAGAGGAGAGATGCTCCTCCACCTGGGTAAGGCAGCCTCTTCCGCTGCTTCCCCAGGAAGAGGCAGAAGCCCAGGCCCAAGCGAAGCTCCTCTGTCCTGCCAAGGAGAGACCCTGCTGTGGCTGCCCACCTGCAGCATCAGCAGCAGAGGAGAGATGCTCCTCCACCTGGGTAAGGCAGCCTCTTCCGCTGCTTCACCAGGAAGAGGCAGAAGCCCCGGCCGAAGCGAAGCTCCTCTGTCCTGCCAAGGAGGGACCCTGCTGTGGCTTCCCCCCTGCAGCATCAGCAGCAGAGGAGAGATGCTCCACCAGCTGGGGAAGGCAGCCTCTTTCGCTGCTTCCCCAGGAAGAGGCTGTAGCCCAGGCCGCAGCGAAGCTCCTCTTTCCTGCCAAGGAGAGACCCTGCTGTGGCTGCCCACCTGCAGCAGCATCAGCAGCAGCAGCAGCAGCAGCAGAGGAGAGATGCTCCTCCACCTGGGGAAGGCAGCCTCTTCCGCTGCTTCACCAGGAAGAGGCAGAAGCCCAGGCCGAAGCGAAGCTCCTCTGTCCTGCCAAGGAGAGACCCTGCTGTGGCTGCCCACCTGCAGCATCAGCAGCAGAGGAGAGATGCTCCTCCACCTGGGTAAGGCAGCCTCTTCCGCTGCTTCACCAGGAAGAGGCAGAAGCCCCGGCCGAAGCGAAGCTCCTCTGTCCTGCCAAGGAGGGACCCTGCTGTGGCTTCCCCCCTGCAGCATCAGCAGCAGAGGAGAGATGCTCCACCAGCTGGGGAAGGCAGCCTCTTTCGCTGCTTCCCCAGGAAGAGGCTGTAGCCCAGGCCGCAGCGAAGCTCCTCTTTCCTGCCAAGGAGAGACCCTGCTGTGGCTGCCCACCTGCAGCAGCATCAGCAGCAGCAGCAGCAGCAGCAGAGGAGAGATGCTCCTCCACCTGGGGAAGGCAGCCTCTTCCGCTGCTTCACCAGGAAGAGGCAGAAGCCCAGGCCGAAGCGAAGCTCCTCTGTCCTGCCAAGGAGAGACCCTGCTGTGGCTGCCCACCTGCAGCATCAGCAGCAGAGGAGAGATGCTCCTCCACCTGGGTAAGGCAGCCTCTTCCGCTGCTTCACCAGGAAGAGGCAGAAGCCCCGGCCGAAGCGAAGCTCCTCTGTCCTGCCAAGGAGGGACCCTGCTGTGGCTTCCCCCCTGCAGCATCAGCAGCAGAGGAGAGATGCTCCACCAGCTGGGGAAGGCAGCCTCTTTCGCTGCTTCCCCAGGAAGAGGCTGTAGCCCAGGCCGCAGCGAAGCTCCTCTTTCCTGCCAAGGAGAGACCCTGCTGTGGCTGCCCACCTGCAGCATCAGCAGCAGCAGCAGAGGAGAGATGCTCCTCCACCTGGGGAAGGCAGCCTCTTCCGCTGCTTCCCCAGGAAGAGGCAGAAGCCCCGGCCGAAGCGAAGCTCCTCTTTCCTGCCAAGGAGAGACCCTGCTGTGGCTGCCCACCTGCAGCATCAGCAGCAGCAGCAGAGGAGAGATGCTCCTCCACCTGGGGAAGGCGGCCTCTTCCGCTGCTTCCCCAGGAAGAGGCAGAAGCCCAGGCCGAAGCGAAGCTCCCCTGTCCTGCCAAGGAGAGACCCTGCTGTGGCTGCCCACCTGAAGCATCAGCAGCAGAGGAGAGATGCTCCACCAGCTGGGGAAGGCAGCCTCTTTCGCTGCTTCCCCAGGAAGAGGCTGTAGCCCAGGCCCAAGCGAAGCTCCTCTGTCCTGCCAAGGAGAGACCCTGCTGTGGCTTCCCCCCTGCAGCATCAGCAGCAGAGGAGAGATGCTGCTCCAGCTGGGGAAGGCGGCCTCTTCCGCTGCTTCCCCAGGAAGAGGCTGTAGCCCAGGCCCAAGCGAAGCTCCTCTGTCCTGCCAAGGAGAGACCCTGCTGTGGCTGCCCACCTGAAGCATCAGCAGCAGAGGAGAGATGCTCCTCCACCTGGGTAAGGCAGCCTCTTCCGCTGCTTCCCCAGGAAGAGGCAGAAGCCCAGGCCCAAGCGAAGCTCCTCTGTCCTGCCAAGGAGAGACCCTGCTGTGGCTGCCCACCTGCAGCATCAGCAGCAGAGGAGAGATGCTCCTCCACCTGGGTAAGGCAGCCTCTTCCGCTGCTTCACCAGGAAGAGGCAGAAGCCCCGGCCGAAGCGAAGCTCCTCTGTCCTGCCAAGGAGGGACCCTGCTGTGGCTTCCCCCCTGCAGCATCAGCAGCAGAGGAGAGATGCTCCACCAGCTGGGGAAGGCAGCCTCTTTCGCTGCTTCCCCAGGAAGAGGCTGTAGCCCAGGCCCAAGCGAAGCTCCTCTGTCCTGCCAAGGAGAGACCCTGCTGTGGCTTCCCCCCTGCAGCATCAGCAGCAGAGGAGAGATGCTGCTCCAGCTGGGGAAGGCGGCCTCTTCCGCTGCTTCCCCAGGAAGAGGCTGTAGCCCAGGCCCAAGCGAAGCTCCTCTGT
>NC_136254.1:36940000-37382500 GCF_053564925.1 Oryzias latipes | reverse complement strand
GTCTGGAGTTTCAGGAGCATTTTAAGTTCATCACTTTTACTCTGATCCTGAATGCATCAGTACTCACATGCACGCGCACGGACTTACCCCAGCTCGTGGCCGTGCGGCCGAGCAGTTCGCGCGTGCGCGGGTTCCAGAAGAAGTCGTGCCATTCCCCTGAGCCTTTGCGTTCCTCCTTTGATCCGGACATGATGACGATGATGAGGAGGTGATGAATATGAGCGTGCTCTCGGGGCGCGCGAGCTGCCTCCTGCGCGGATCAATCGGTCGAACGATGAAGACGATGGTGAGGATATGATGAAGGTCGCAGAGACCGCGGTAAAGCCCCGTGACGTCACATTAAGCTCCACCAATGACACATCCGCTCTCCCTGGAACCCCGCCTCAGCACATCGTCGGTGCGTGCGCGCGAGTTGTACGCGTGAGTGAGACATGAAGACGGCTGACGTGACCGTGACGTCAGTCACGTGTCTAAGCAGATGTGAATTCGGAGTTTCTTTCACAGACAGATTTTTTCTTTCTTATTTATAAACACAACTTTTCCCCCCATAAGTGTTTTATTTGCAATAACAGATCTATCCTTTACAAGAACCTTTATTTAACAGTCATTGGTTTGATAATAATATCCTATGGTGGGTCAGCTCTGTAACCACAATGGTCAATTCCTCAGATATGAAGATCCATCCATCCATCCATCTATACATCCATCCATCCATCCATCCATCCATCTATACATCCATCATCCATTCAGCCATCCATCATCCATCCATCCATCCATCCATCTATACATCCATCCTTAATCCATTCATCCATCCATCTATTCATCCATCCATCAATCCATCTATACATCCATCCATCTATTCATCCATCCATCTATCCATCCATCATCAATCCATCCATCTATCAATCCTTAATGCATTCATCCATCCATCTATATATACATCCATCCATCCTTAATCCATTCATCCATCCATCCACCCATCCATCCATCTATACATTCATCCATTCATCCATCCATCCATCTATACATCCATCATCCATTCAGCCATCCATCCATCATCCATCCACCCATCCATCCGTTCATCCATCCATCATCCATCATCCATCATCCATCCATCCTTCATTCATCCACGCATCCATCCATCCATCCGTTCATCCATCCATCCATCCATTTGTCCATCCATCCACCCATTCGTCCATCCATCCATCCATCATCCATCATCCATCCATCCTTCATTCATCCACGCATCCATCCATCCATCCGTTCATCCATCCGTTCATCCATCCATCCATCCATCCACCCATCATCCATCCATCCATCCATCATCCATCCATCCTTCATCCATCCACGCATCCATCCATCCATCATCCATCCATCCATCATCCATCCATACATCCATCATCCATCCATCTATCCATACATCCATCATCCACCCATCCATCCATCATCCATCCATCCATCCATCCACCCATCATCCATCCATCCATCCATCATCCATCCTTCATCCATCCACGCATCCATCCATCCATCCAGCCATCATCCATCCATACATCCATCATCCATCCATCCATCCACCCATCATCCATCCATCCATCCATCATCCATCCTTCATCCATCCACGCATCCATCCATCCATCCGTTCATCCATCCATCCATCCATCCACCCATCATCCATCCATCCATCCATCATCCATCCATCCTTCATCCATCCACGCATCCATCCATCCATCATCCATCCATCCATCCATCTATCCATCATCCATCCACCCATCATCTACCCATCATCCATCCATCATCCATCCATCCATCCATCCATCCATCATCCATCCATCTCTCCATCATCCATTCATCCATCCACCCATCATCTATCCATCCACCCATCATCTATCCATCCATCCATCATCCCTCCATCATCCATCCATCCATCCATCCATCCATCCACCTATCATCCATCCATCATCCATATATCCATCCATCCATCCATCATCCATCCATCCATCCATCATCCATCCATCATCCATCCATCCATCCATCTATCCATCCATCCATCCATCCATCATCCATCCATCATCCATCCATCCATCCATCCATCCATCCATCATCCACCCATCATCTATCCATCATCCATCCATCCATCCATCCATCCATCATCCATCCATCCTTCATCCATCCACGCATCCATCCATCCATCATCCATCCATCCATCCATCTATCCATCATCCATCCACCCATCATCTATCCATCCACCCATCATCTATCCATCCATCCATCATCCCTCCATCATCCATCCATCCATCCATCCATCCACCTATCATCCATCCATCATCCATATATCCATCCATCCATCCATCATCCATCTATCCATCCATCCATCCATCCATCATCCATCCATCATCCATCCATCCATCCATCCATCCATCATCCACCCATCATCTATCCATCATCCATCCATCCATCCATCCATCCATCATCCATCCATCCTTCATCCATCCACGCATCCATCCATCCATCATCCATCCATCATCCATCCATCCATCATCCATCCATCCATCATCCATCCATCCATCCTCCATCCATCCATCATCCATCCATCATCCATCCATCCATCCATCCATCATCCATCCATCCATCCATCCATCCATCATCCATCCATCATCCATCCATCTCTCCATCCATCCATCATCCATCCATCATCCATCATCCATCCATCTCTCCATCCATCCATCATCCATCCATCATCCATCCATCCATCCACCCATCATCTATCTGTGGTGTTCACATTTGTGTGACATGTTTGGTGTGAAACTACCCCATCTAGTGGCAAAAAGAGATATATACTCAAACAGGTGTAAAACACCGGGAGACGGTTCTAGAGGGATGTAATGAGGCGTGTTCGGAAATAAAGCCGATACTTGGTTGCAGTCTGTTGTCCGGTTCTTTTTCTTTGAAGCATTACGGACATTACATTGGCGACGAGGAGTGAACTCTAAATACTTTTTTTTTTCTCTCAAGAGAGCAAGAACTGCAGCATTAAAAAAAAAAGCAGAAGAAAGACAAAAAAGGTGCATCGACGATGGCAGGAAACATGGCGACTCTCCTTCCTTTTGACACAGAAACGGATCCAGGCACTGTTGGACCTCGTTGGACCAAGTGGGTGCAAAGGATTGAAAACTATACTACTGCTATGAACATAACAGGAGATGCCAGGCTGAAAGCATTATTGTTGCATGTGGCAGGAGAAAGAGTCCATGATATTTACGACACAGTCGCAGCAGAAGATGATAAATATGCAGACACAAAACAAAAGTTGACAACTTATTTTTCCCCAAAGAAAAATATTCAATATCAAGTGTTCATGTTCCGAAAAGCCACACAAGAACCAGGAGAAAATCTGGACAGTTATCATACAAGACTGAGAATACTGGCAAAAAATTGTGAATTTACGGACTTAACAGCAGAGATTAAAACACAAATTATACAAAGCTGCACATCATCGAGGTTGCGCAGGAAAGCCCTAAGGGAGCCTAAATTAAGCTTAAATGACCTCCTTGATTATGGAAGAGCACTCGAACTGTCTGAAATGCAAGCTACAGGCATGGAAACAAAAACAGAAGAAGTAGTCAACAAGGTGTCTTCTAAAACATCAGCCACGCATGCTAGTAAAAGCAAGTGGTCAGCAAAACAACAGTCCAACAACCGCTGCAGGAATTGTGGAGGTAATTATCCTCACACAGGAGAGTGTCCCGCCAAGAGCAAACAATGCAGAGCCTGTGGCAAATTAAACCATTTTGCAAGACAGTGCCGCTCTAAGCAGACATATACCACCTCAAAAGCACCACGAGGCAGAAATGGTCAAAACTCCAGGAACATTCACTTCACACAAGCGGCTGCAACAAGTAAAGACCCGGATAATTCTTCCAGCAGTGATGATGCATACGTTTTTGCAGTTGATGCTGAGAAACTTTCAGACTTGCCACAAACTCGGATCAAACTGAATGGATTTACTATATCCGTTCTGATAGATTCAGGAGCCTCAGCAAACTGTCTCAGTCAAACATGTTTTGAGCAACTGAAACCACGCCCACAACTTTGCCCCACTGAAACAAAAATCTATCCTTTCCGTTCCACTGTTTCCTTACCTGTCAGTGGTGTATTTAAGTGCTGTGTGGCAAAGCGAAGCAAAAAGATTATGTGCACGTTCTTTGTGATTAAAGGTGAAGGATGTAATATTCTCAGTTACAAGACATCCACAGCGCTTGGACTAATCAGTGTGGTCACTGCAGTTTCAACTTCAGGACCAGGTGGTTCGGTTGCAGATGCACTTGTGGCTAGTCACCCAGAACTGTTCAAAGGCATCGGGAAACTGAAAAACTTTCAGGTGAAGCTTCACATAAATCCTGACATCAGACCCACAATACAACCACATCGACGTGTACCCTTTCATATTCGAAAGAAAGTGGACGAAGAGCTTTACAAACTTGAGGCAGATGACATCATTGAGGATGTTACTGGACCAACACCATGGGTCTCACCTATTGTCACACCACCAAAGCCCAAGGACCCCAATAAAGTTAGGATCTGTGTCGACATGCGTCAAGCAAACGTGGCTATTGAGAGAGAACGCCACATCACCCCTACCATGGATGACATAGTTCATGAGTTAAATGGAGCTACAGTTTTTTCGAAACTAGATCTGAGAGCTGGATATCATCAGTTGGAGCTACACCCTGACAGTCGATACATCACCACATTCACCACCCACCGAGGACTCAAGCGCTACAAACGACTCAGTTTTGGAATATCATCTGCTGCTGAGGTATTTCAAAACGCCATCTGTCAGACTCTTCAAGGTCTGTCTGGTGTGAAGAATTTCAGTGATGACATCATAGTTTTTGGTGCCTCACAGGCTGAACATGATGACAACCTTAGAGCTCTGTTCCATAGGCTAAAGGAAAGTGGCCTCACTCTTAACAAAGAAAAATGTGAATTTAACAAATCCAAACTGGAGTTCTTTGGTTTCATTTTCTCTGCTGATGGTGTGTCCACAGACCCAAAAAAGTCGCTGCTGTTCACCAGGCCTCTGACCCCAAGACTCCCAGTGACATCAAAAGTCTCCTTGGCATGGCCAATTACTGTTCCAGGTTCATCAAGGACTTCTCGTCCATCACTGAGCCACCACGCAAACTCACAAGAAAAGATGCAACTTGGGCGTGGGGCCCGGACCAGCAGATTGCACTGCAAAAACTGAAAGACGGTCTTACTAGTGACACGGTTTTGTCCTACTTCTATCCAGGCAGAGAGACAGAATTACTGGTGGATGCTAGCCCGGTTGGCCTGGGTGCCATCCTCTGCCAGCGAGATGAAACAGCAGAAAGACATGTCATAGCCTATGCAAGTAGAGCTCTCAGTGACGTTGAGACCAGATATTCTCAGACAGAGAAAGAAGCACTGGCTATTGTTTGGAGCTGTGAGCATTTTCACCTTTACCTCTATGGTCATCCATTCACACTTGTCACTGATCATAAAGCTTTGGAAGCCATATGGAACAATCCCAAGTCAAAACCACCTGCCAGAATTGAAAGATGGGGCCTGAGGCTTCAGCCCTATAACTTCAGGGTGGAGTACAGAAAGGGAGCTGAAAATCCGGCTGACTACATGTCTCGACACCCCATGCTTTCTCCATCATGTGAGAGCACACGTGCTACTAAGGTGGCTGAGGAGTACGTGAATTTTGCCGCAACTCATTCAACACCTAAAGCTATGACACTCACAGAGATAAAGGCCGAAACACTGAAGGATCCGGTGCTTCAAGAGGTTTCCACGTTCATCAGAGACAACAATTGGCATCAAAGCCACAAGTCCCTGCATGCAGATATGCTGGACCGCTTCAAACGAGTGAGTGAAGAACTGACAACATCGCCCTCATCGGACATCATTCTACGTGGTACCAGATTAGTGATTCCGGCTGCTCTACAAGATAGAGTGATTCAGCTCGCTCATGAGGGACATCAAGGAGTAGTTAAGACCAAAGCACTGCTCAGATCCAAAGTCTGGTTTCCAAATATAGATCAGAAGGCAGAGACTGCCGTACGTGATTGCATTGCATGTCAAGCTGCTACACCAGTTACCAATAATGAACCGTTAAGAATGTCGCCTCTTCCTGAAACTCCGTGGCACCGCGTGAGTGCAGATTTTTGTGGACCATTTCCCACTGGGGAATATTTACTTGTTATTATAGATGAGTATACACGTTACCCAGTCGTTGAAATTGTGAGGTCAACCTCAGCTAACACAGTCATTCCTGTCATGGACAAAGTGTTCTCGTTGTTCGGGATTCCTGCAGTTGTGAAAACTGATAACGGCCCACCATTTAATGGTGATCAGTTCTCCCAGTTTGCAACCTATCTCGGGTTTCATCATCATCGTACAACGCCACTTTGGCCCCAAGCCAATGCTGCAGCTGAAAGATTCATGCGCACGCTAGGAAAAGCCATAAGAGTGGCAAACTCACAAGGAATTCCCTGGAAACAACAGCTAAACATCTATCTACGAGAATATAGAGCTACACCTCACAGCACAACTCAGAGCTCTCCTGCCGAGCTCTTGTTTCAACGCCAGATGCGCACGAAGATACCTTCACTTCCTTCTTCCACAGGAAATAATTCGGACTGTAGAGTGAGAGCAAGAGATAGTGCGGCTAAAGCTAAGATGAAATCTTATGCAGATGTGCGGCGTCATGCTACACCACATGCTCTTGCTCCTGGTGACGTTGTGCTGCACAAGCAAACCAAGCATTGCAAGCTTACTACACCATATAATACCAGACCATACAAAGTGAAGGACATCAAAGGATCCATGATCACAGCCACCAGAAATGGACACTCTGTGACAAGGAACTCTTCGTTCTTCAAACGGATTACCCCACGGCTTCTGGAGATGCCACTTCATCCTGATGATGATGCCCCAGAGCCCGGTGAGAACCCTTCCATCACCTCATCACCACGCTACCCTAAAAGGAGCAACAGACATCCTCCTACTTACTTACAGGACTATACTTAGCACACAAATACATTTGTGTGGTGTAGTAACATCGAATGAAGACGAACAGAAATCAGAATGTTGTTCATTCCTGACTTAATTCAGTTTCTTTTTATTTTAATCACTGGCTGCATGGTTATATATTTAGGAACATAATTTCTTTCATTTGTCGGTTCAAAATTGTTTGTTGACTAGAATGCACACATGTTTAAGGTCACACATGTTAAAAAAAAAAAAAAAAAAAAAAAGAGCAATGTGGTGTTCACATTTGTGTGACATGTTTGGTGTGAAACTACCCCATCTAGTGGCAAAAAGAGATATATACTCAAACAGGTGTAAAACACCGGGAGACGGTTCTAGAGGGATGTAACGAGGCGTGTTCGGAAATAAAGCCGATACTTGGTTGCAGTCCGTTGTCCGGTTCTTTTTCTTTGAAGCATTACGGACATTACACTATCCATCCATCAATCATTCATCCAGCCATCCATCTATCCATCATCCATCCACCCATCATCTACCCATCATCCATCCATCATCCATTCATCCATCCACCCATCATCCATCCATCCATCCATCCATCATCCATCCATCCATCCATCCATCCATCCATCCATCCATCCATCCATCCATCCATCATCCATCCATCATCCATCCATCTCTCCATCATCCATTCATCCATCCACCCATCATCTATCCATCCATCCATCCATCCATCATCCACCCATCATCTATCCATCCATCCATCATCCATCCATTCATCCACCTATCATCCATCCATCCTTAATCCATCCATCCATCCTGTGACGTCATTTCCGGGTGAGCTATTCCCAGTGCTAGTCGTGTGTGACTGCTGTCCTCTTGTTTGGCATTAGCCTTACTACTATTGCTTACTCTAAGGGTTATCTGGGTTAATATTCACATCTAGTACCTTTTATTAGCGAATTCACCACTGTTAAACCGCTTGCTGTTCACTTTCTCATTTTGCTAAATAGACCACTTCTCTTTAGCTAAACACCGCTAGCCTCAGCTTAGAAGCTAGCATGGCCAACACTCCTTCTGCCTTTCCCCCTTTCTCCTGCTCCATGTGCCATATGTTTAGTGAGGATCCTGCCTCCTTTAGTGAAGATAGCGGTAGGTGTGTTAAGTGTAGTCTTGTGTTAGACTTGGAGGCCGGGCTGGAGCAGTTAGAAGTGCGGCTCCACACAGTGGAAGCTAAGCCGGCTAGCCAGGTTGTTACTCGTAGTGCGGGCCGCGCTGCCAGGGCTAACCCAGTTAGCACCCCAGAGCCTTTACAGCAGCCGGGAAACACACAGGGGTTTGTACCGGTTGGGAGGAAACATAGTGCTAAACGCAAAAACTTAGAGCACCCGAGACTCCACGTTAGTAATAGGTTCTCCCCCCTCAGCGACACACCCGCTGAACACTCAACTCTGGTTATAGGCTCTTCTGAAGTTAGAAACGTGGAGCTCCCAGCGGCTACTGTCAGGTGTTATCCGGGGGCCAGAGTTGGTGACATCGAGGGGAACCTTAGGATGTTAGCTCAGAGTAAGTCCAGGTTCCGTCGAGTCGTGATTCACGCAGGCGGTAATGATGCCCGACGGAGACAGTCAGAGGTGGTTAAGTTAAACGTAACTTCGGTGTGTAAACTGGCTAAGACGATGTCCGACACTGTAATTTTCTCTGGTCCCCTGCCGAACTTAGTCAATGATGAAATGTACAGCCGCTTTTCATCATTTAACCGCTGGCTTTCTAGATGGTGCCCAGAAAACGGCGTTGGTTTTGTGGATAACTGGAGCGCGTTTTGGGGGAAGCCCGGTCTCATGCGGAGAGACGGCGTCCATCCCACTCGGGACGGTGCCGCTCTTCTTTCTAGAAACATTTCTGCTAGCCTTAGTCTGTTAACCTGACAATCCAGAGACGAGACCCGGGCGCAGAACAGCAGTGTAAAACGCTCCTCTGAGCCTCCCTTAGGGTTAGTGCCGGTGCAAAACCCATGCAGGGAAAGTCAAGCAGGTCCTAGCTTTAGCTTATGTGCTGAAAGACAAATGAAAGGAGCGCGTCATAGAAACCTTAATGTGACAGACAGCAGTTCTCACAAGCAGAATTATGATGTCATTAAATGCGGTTTATTAAACATTCGATCCATTTCCTCCAAGTCCCTCTTAGTCAACGAGTTAATTACTGATAAAAACCTCAGTCTTTTAGCCTTAACAGAAACTTGGCTCCATCAGGATGACTATGTTAGATTGAATGAAGCAACCCCCCCCACTTATACTAACTATCAGAAATCCAGGATTTCAGGGAAAGGAGGGGGTTTGGCAGTAATATCACAGTCTAGCTTACTTCTCAGCCCTAAAGTGAAAAATGCTTATAATTCATTTGAAAGCATCATATTGTCTTTAAGTCACCCAAACAGGAAAACTCCAAAACCTGTTTTACTCATAATTATTTATCGCCCCCCCGGCCCATATTCAGAATTTTTAACTGAGTTTTCCGACTTCCTATCGACTATTGTTTTAGATTCTGATCAAATTATAGTATTAGGGGATTTTAATATTCATGTTGATGACCCCAGTGACTGCCTAGGAAAGGCTTTTGCAGCTTTATTAGATGATGTTGGTTTCACCCAAAGTGTGAATGAACCCACTCACTGTCATAAGCACACCCTGGACCTTGTTCTAACCCATGGGATAGAGATCAGCCAGCTGAGTGTCCTTCCTCTTAACCCCATCATTTCTGATCACTTTCTGATTACCTTCCAGCTTACACTGGAACATCCTTCTGCCCCAGTGAATAAGAAACAGCTTAGAAGAATCTTAACTGACCGTTCTGTGTCTGAGTTTAAACACACAGTTCAGCCAGTACTTAGTGATATTCTGAGAAAATACTCTGAGACCAGCTCCCATAGTATCAGTCCTAGTATAAATGACCACTTTGTTAATGATGCCTTACAAGCCCTCAGGAGTACACTCGATGTTGTTGCCCCCTTGAAACCTAAGTTCGTCTGACAAAACCGAGTAGCACCGTGGTTTAACGCTGAAACTCGTTCTCTTAAACGAGAAACCCGTAAGTTGGAAAGAGAATGGCGCCGCTCCGGTTCAGAGCAGTCTCTGGATATCTGGAAACATAGCCTATTAAATTATAAAAAAGCTCTGCGTAGAGCTAGAAGCCAGTACTATTCAACCTTAATATCAGAGAATGGAAACAATCCAAGATTTCTTTTTAGCACTATTGCTAGATTAACTCGCAGTCAGAGCTCAGTAGAACCACATGTTCCTGTTTCTCTCAGCTCTGATGATTTTCTTACATTTTTCGATAGTAAAATCTCAAATATTAGACATAAGTTAAATCAAGTTATTCCTATTATCAGCCCAGAACAGGCTGAAGTGGTAGAAATGGAGGCATCCATAGAAACCTCTGTAACATTAGACTGCTTCACTGCTGTGGATCAAGCGGAAATAACATCAGTTATTACGTCCTCCAAATCCTCAACGTGTCTGTTAGACCCAATTCCCACCAGACTTTTTAAAGAAACTTTTCCCCTAATTAATGATCCCATATTAACAATGATAAATGCCTCTCTGGAAACGGGTTACGTGCCACAGTCTTTTAAATATGCCGTTGTTAAACCTCTTCTGAAAAAGCCCAGTTTGGATCCTAGCATCTTGGCCAACTATAGACCGATATCAAACCTGCCCTTTATTTCTAAAATCCTAGAAAGAGTTGTAGTTAAGCAGCTTTACTGCCACCTACAGGACAACAGCCACTTTGAAGACTTTCAGTCGGGGTTTAGACCCCACCACAGTACGGAAACTGCACTAGTTAGAGTCTCTAATGACTTGTTATTGGCCTCAGAAAAGGGACTACTTTCTATTCTGGCCCTGTTGGACCTCAGTGCAGCCTTTGACACTATCGACCACGGTATTTTACTCCATAGATTAGAGCAGGACATAGGGATCAGAGGATCTGCTCTCCAGTGGTTTAAATCCTATCTGTCTGATAGGTATCAGTTCGTTAATGTAAATGGCCATTCCTCTCAGTGCACTCGAGTCAACTATGGAGTCCCACAGGGCTCAGTCTTAGGACCGATCCTGTTTACGCTTTATATGCTACCCCTAGGAAACATAATCAGGAAACACAGCATCAATTTTCATTGTTATGCCGACGATACGCAGTTGTATTTATCCATGAAGCCTGACCAGAATGACCAGATAGAGAAACTGAACGCCTGCATCAGAGACATCAAGACCTGGATGACAATTAATTACCTCCTCTTGAACCCAGAAAAAACTGAGGTCATTATACTAGGTCCTAAAAACCTCAGAGATGCTCTGTCTGCTCAGATAGTCTCCCTGGATGGTATAAGTATAGCCCCCAATTCCACAGTTACAAACCTTGGGTAACAAGGTTACTAACCTGTGATATTACTGCCAAACCACTGGAGATGGCGGCGGCGCGTACGGACGCAGCGGCTCACAGCTCTTGGATTGTCGAGTTACTTTTGCGTTTTTTGTGTTTCTTGTGCTGCTTTTTGTGCTCCTCTGCACACGTAAACTACCACTTTAGTCGTCAGAAGCTTTTGGACATCGGTCCTACATTGCACCTAACCGTAACGGAAGAGTTTTATGGAGTTATTTCAGTCTCAATAATCAGAAATGCACACAACTGGTTTTACAAATACACACTCTCCGATTCACAAATGTCATTTTATGCAAACGTGAAAAATAAATTCAGAAATACACACCCTGTGTTTCACAAACACACACATTGGGTTTCACAAATGCACACTAAATGTTTTACAAATGCACAATAAGTGTTTCTCACAAATGTGCACACTGTTTTTCACAAAAACATTTTAGAAATTCACAATAAATGTATCAGAAATGCACAGTAGGTGCTTCACAAACGTGATTTTTAGTTACACATGTGGTGTGAACTCACAGATCATTCGAATTGCAGAATGTGCATTCAAAATCCCGTTCTCGTTTGTGAATCTCCCCGTGTGTGTGAGAGAATTTTCTACGGTGAATATTGAGACTCATCTGACGGAGCGGGTCGACTAATGTCACCATTTGCTAGTGAATCTGTCAATCAAACTCATCGGCAAAGCAGGCGGGTTCGCTTTTAGCCAATCGAATGGCCCCTTACACTTTCTCTACGCTTTCTGCAGGTGGCAAAAGCCCCGCCCATGTTTGATTCTGGACCAGTCGGTCGTTAGCGTGTTAGCTTTAGCATGGCTTGTCGGTTTATTTGCCTTCGGTTGTCAAAATTTACTGGCTTGCGCAACTTTTCAGTGGACCTGGAAGCAAGGCAACAGTGGTTGAATGCAGTTGACATAGAATCCATCGAACTTTGTACTGGTCATGAGATTTAAAATGAATGTTTCACTCGGGATCGTTTGTATGTTATTCTCTTAGCTTTCATGCTAGCATCATTTCAACACTCAGACACGGTTCCCTTCGGTCTTGATCATCTGAAGGTGGAGGAGAAAAATCTTTAACTTCCACAGTAGGTTCTGTGGAGAAACTGGCATCACTTTGCTCCGTACCACGCAGTGGGACTACATTTCCTCAAGTTCATCTCACTGTCAATCACAGATACCCAATACACCTGCTCAGCCCGAAGTCAGTTTGCCAGACCTTAATTTTATTTTTTTAATAACTCAAATGTCATTGATTTTATATTGTAATATACATATACACCTCTTGGCCAGGTCACCCTTGCAAAAAAGATCCTCATCTCTCTGGGTTTTATAGCTGGTTAAATACTACACAACAAAAGATGGTCATAGAACAACAAAGTGCAAACATTCACCCTTTATTGCAGAGTAAAATTCAGAGAAAACATGGACAGATTAAAACATCAAAATTTAAGCAAATGTGGGATCTCTACTGATTTGAATTTTATTTAAACTGGAACTAATTTTCATAACTTCCTTACATACAATGAAGTCCCTTGAACAATACAGCAGTATTGATTTGAACTCTGTCTTACTCCCCTCAGTCTCTCTTCTTCTGTATGTAATTATGTCGCCTAAATTAAGTTCTAAACAAACGGGACAGTAAAGATGTAGGTCCACTCCCAAACGGTCTGAATTCCACAATGGATTGATGTCGTCTTGCAGTTCCAACATTTGTGGACCCAAAAGAGGACTGTCCCATACCGAGACATTAATCCCAGGATGAGGTTCAGCCATGGATCCACTCTCCTCCCATTCAATCTCTGGAACCAGCATACCCTGACAAAAAAAAAAAAAAGATACTGTTTATGAACAGCACTGTTTTTTTTTATGTTTTAGATTATGTAGGCACAGTGACCCACTAATAATGACTTATATTGTTTCTAGCAGGCAGACCTCATATCTCCATAACTGTTTATAATTTGCAAATAAGTGACTCTTAACAAAGTAGTGAGATTAGTACATATGATGGCTCATAATGCCATGCATTGTGATGCATTTTGAACTTGCAGATGTGCTATTCTTCCTACTTGATTTAAAAAACCAAAGAATTTAGGGAAATAGTTTGCACCACACAACAATAATACTTTTCATTCATTTTTGATGAAAATTCCTTGTAGTCATTATGATTTCATGATACTCTTCTTGATACTTTCCACATTAGTCAAACTGCACACAAATCAGTTGTCCAGTACAGTGAGATTAAATAAAGCAGGGTTTTTCAACCAGTGTGTGTGCCGCGGCACAATAGTGTGCCGTGGGAGATGGTCAAGTGTGCCGTGGGGAATTGCCCTACTTCACTGATCTAAAAACATTTCCCATCTCCAGGAAATCAGCTCTTTGTTCATCCAAACAGGCCCTGATAAAACACTGAGTAGTTAGGAATATGAAAGATCTTAAAATTACTTTTTCTTTGTGTTTATTTAATTCTATAAAATACATTTTGATAAGGTTGACGGTACCACGATTTAGCTGCAGCTACAACTGTGTAAGGAAAAGTCCCGCCCCTTTAACTGTCTCCGCCAATCATTCTTGAAGGCTTGATCACATGCCATCAGTCTGACCAATGAGAAGTGGTTAAAGTCTTCACTTCCTTGTTCTTAATTCTGCTGGTAAAGTCGCTCAGTTCTAACAAAAATACCAGCTAAAGCTCGTCTTTAGCGGTGTAACTTTCCACAGATTCCGGTGTCAGACCGTGGAACAAGTGAACAAAGGTTGAAAAACACTGAAATAAAGCATTTACCCGGGGATCAGAAACAGGGTTCTGGGTCAAGCCCAACTGCCACAGCTGATTTGGTGTCATGCTTTGCTCCGTCCTGATTGGATGGCTGTCCCACGCGTCACTAAAGACATCCAAACTGGCCTGAATGCGTGGTAGGAAAATATAGTGGCAGCAGAATACGTGATGTGACTGATATTGAGCAAGTCTTGGTCCTCAGGAGAGTGCAGGATGTTGTAATATAAACCAGTAACACTCACGAAGACATCACACCAGAGGGGCTCAATCCTGTATTTGGAAAAAAGCAAAAAGAAAAACTTTATTGTCAGATTTATTTTTAATACATCATTCACTTTTATGTATATATTAAAGCGTCTAAAACTAGGTTCAACTCACCGTTGATTGTGTGTGCTTCAATGAAGCTGTTTGTGTCAGTTCTACGTACTGTGAGCATTTACTCGGCTATGCCCGCATGTTCTCCTCCATGATCTCCTCTCACCCTGACAATAACATGAAAATCATGTCTCAAACACATAATTACAAATGCATCGGCAATACGGTACACATCAATTTAAAATGTAATGTTCTTATGTATGATGCCAATAAGTAGAATTTCTAGGTTAGATAAATTGCAGGAGTGGGTTACATGTATCACTGGGGAAAAAATTGAGGTGAGAGACTGAGGGGGGGGGGGTAAAATGTTATTCATGACGGGAAAGAGTTTTAGAGTTGCCTTTGTTTTCAGAGGAGTCTAAAAAAAGTTATTTTATTTTTGTACAAATAACCAAGTGCTTATCCTGCCTGATATGTGAATAAAAGATTTCTTTATGAATAACATGAATACCTCAGAGGAAAGCCATACACGTTCACAGCGTCACTGAAGAAGGCCAAGTGGGTTTCTGCACAGTTGTTGTCTGCTATCTTCAGGTACAAGATCTATGGAATACAAGTACAAATACTTTCAACTGACAGATATTTACAGGGGCAAAAATGCTAAATTCCCAATTGATTAAACAGTAATACAATAGGATGATAAAATATGAAATAGAATAGAATAGAAAGGCATTTAGGATATCACGCTTCAGCAATTCCTAGAGAATAAATAAAAACACGACAAACATGGATTAGATCATTTAGCTGTCTGAGATTAAATTACATAATTTTTTTTTTTTTTTTTTTTAACTTGTCCTGTCCAACACCTGGGCAGCCAGATGAGAGCTGAGGGCCTCTTGTGTTGGACATATTTTACTTTAACAAGAGGGGTTATTCATCTTCAGACAAACCAAAGGTATGTCTGAATAAACCCCTTTTGTAATTGAGGCCAAACTTTATTAATTTCAATCGTGTCTGAAAATCTTTGGTGTTGGACCGGACGGAAAAGGAAAGAGGGGAAGAAGACAGAGGGACGCTAGAGAGAGGGGGGGTAGGGGGTGATAATAGGAGGGGAAGGGGGGTAAGACCATGAAGCAGCATACAGAAACAAGTTTACTGGTTGTTAATCATTACGGTAAAGTTCAAATGTAGTACAAAAAGGGCGGGGCCTGTCCACACACACACTCAAATGTTATAAACACGCCTGCTAGCTGCAAAAATGTCCACCTGTCGACATGTACACAAAACAGATAGTGTTCACACACATACCTATGCCTTAAAACCAACTAGTGTGAAATATTTCATTCATTCAGTCATGCAAACTGTTAGTGCAAAGGTGAGCTAACACCAGTGCTCAGGTGAGTGTTTATGTTCTTCTAAAATGGATGGTGGAACGTGAAAAGAAGGAGGGAGAGTGCCCAGCCATCCCCACCCCAAAACCCCCACCGCACCAGCAGCGGCAGCCGGAATCCCCCCAACGCCACACGGGAACCGACAGGGAACAACCGCCGCCCGGGCGACCAAGCCCGCCACCCAGGCCAGGGCCAGCAGGGCCGCCGCAAGGCCCCCAGAGCCAGAGGCCAGGGAGGCACGGAGGGAAAGAGAGCGCCGCCCCAGCCCAGCCAGGAAAGCAGCCCCCCCGCCGCGCCGGGAGAACCCAACGCAGGGCTCCACCGGAGAAGGACGTCCACAGCCCCAAACGAGCACCCCACCACCACCCAGGAGTTCCGGGCATCCCCCCGCCCCAACCCCAGGTACGAGCCAGGACCCCCCAAGGGAGACCCGCTCCGCACTCCAGGCAGCCATCCGCCCGGCCCACGGTTGGTCCAGGGAGGAGCGAGGCAGGGGGCCCGCCGCCCCCGCCCAGGAGGGGGGAACCCCGGGGAAAAAAAGAGGGCCCACAAGGGGTGCTGTAAATATGGCCCGACCAGGCTCGGCCACAGTTGGAAATTTGGCGGGGCCCAGCACTCAGGAGCAAGGACGAGAACCCACCCCCCAGGGACCAGACACCCCCGGCTCAGATGTAATGTGAACCCCCCCACCGCGCGGAGAGAGCACCGCCGGGCCCAGGAAGCCGGCACCCCGGGGACACGGCCGCCGTTGCAAAGGGGCCCGTACCCCCCACCAGGGAAGAGGCAGGGGACAGATGGACCCAGGTCCCACCTTCCTTGCAAAATGTGTGTGCGTGTATGTGTGTTTGAGAGGGTGTGTGTGTGCATGTGTGTGTGTTTATGTTGGGATATATATATTGAGGGGGGAGGGGTGTGTGTACTAAGGGGGGTGCAGTTAAAATTGGCGGGTAGGTCACTAAGGGGACATCTCCTGATTACTCACAGTGACGTCCCCTCACCCTCCCCACCAAGGGGCCCTAAATGTCTAAGGTGCGGTTAAAATTGGCGGGTAGGGTGCTAGGAGGACATCCGCTGCTTGCTGGCAGTGATGTCCAAGCACCCCCCCTACCAAGGGCCCTACATGTCTAAGGTGCAAATAAAACCGAAAGAGGGGGGGCCCACTCCATACGGCAACCATAGGAGGGGGGCCACTGCCTAGTAAACCCCCCCCCCCAAGGCTCATCGCAGGCTAAGCCCCCCACCCCCTCACCCTATTTTGAGGTTATCTGAGGAAGGGGGTAAGTTGGGGACAGCTGATAGACTGTCCCCTGGTGGTCAATCAGCTGTCCCCCCCCCCCCCCCCCCCCACCCAGCAAGGGGGCCAGGCCCACCCAGCCCAGGGGCCCCACCCCCGGAGGCGCCGACACCCCAGGCCCAGCACCACCCCCCCCACACAGAGAGAGAGGAGCCAGAAAGCGCTGGCCCCCCCCGGAGCAAGCCCAGGCCCCCACCCCCAAACGCCGGCCCTAGAAGAGCTCTGGTCAGGCCTTGACGGGGCCGAGGCAGCCAACCGGCCGGGGAAACCGCCGATGGCCTCAGCGGAGACCCCGACCCGTCAACCCCCCCTGCCCCGTACCAATAGTGCCCCCCCCCCCTCCCCCAGAATTCCCCCCCACAGGACAGGGCCGACAAGACCCCCCACCCCACCCCCACCCCAGACGCCGAAGCGGATGACACCCAGAGCGACCGGGGGCCCCAAGAGGGTTGTCCCGTCCCGTCCCAGAGCCAGGGAAGGGTCGATCCCAGCCCCAGGTGTAGATGGGAAGCCCATCCAGCGCCGCTGGGCCCCCCCCCCGAGCAGCGCCCCCCGCCAACCCCCCCCAGCACAGGCAAAGGGACCACCCCCCCAAGCCAAGCCAAACCACCATCCCACCCCCCCACCACGCACCCCCACACCCAAGCCCAGAGGACCACGCAGCGCCCCAGCCCGCCCCACCCAGGCGCCGGACCCAACCCCCCGACCAACGGAGCCCCCACCACCCCACGCCAGGCATCGGAGGCCCCGACCCCCACCCCAGCCCACGGCAGAAGGGCAAGGAGCAGCGACGACCAGGCCCCCCCCACCCCCTAAGTCACGGAGTTAGCTATGGGAGACCAGAGAGACTGAATTCTTTCAAAGTTACTTGAACTTTGGGCTGACATTTTTTCCAAGCTGATATGATCAAGCAGCAGATTTCTGTGTTGACTTATATTTATATATTTTTTGCTTTTCCAATTTATTAAAATAGTTTTTTTAGCAATGCAAAGAGTTATGAAAATGATAGAGCCTAATCCTCCTTCAACATCGATGGCACTCATGTCACCAAGCACACAAAGTGACGGTGAAGCTGTGATTGAAACCTTAAGCCAGACTGATAGATCGGCACATACCTGCTGCCAGAGAGCCTGGACAGGCGTGCAGAACCATAGTGCATGCATGTAATTGTCGGGTAGATTACTGTCACAGTGCTGACAAATGTCTGAGTTACTGAGACCCATCTTGAACATCCTCTGTCCAGTGTAGTAAATTCTGTGAGGAGTTTTGAAATGGATTAGCTGCAGATTTGGACTTTTTGTCATTTTAAAGGTGTTTAGACAAAGTTCTGACCAAAAGCTTTCATCTGTGCTGATGTTCAAATCCGCATCCCATTTTGTTATTGGAAGTGAAATATTGTTATCTAAAATACATAAAAGTTTGTATATTTTGGAGAGAGTTCTATTCATTGAGAAATTGATCAGAGTGGTAACTACATCTGGTAGCTTTAAATCGTTGTCTCTGTATTTAAATTTTTTAGTAGTAATTGATTTAAGTTGCTGATATTCCAAGAAGTTATATATTCCATGTTTGTCTTGAAGTTCCTGGGGAGTTATGAATCTTCTATCAATAATTATGTGCTCTAGTTGTTTTATGCCCCCTGCTTGCCAAGCTGGGAAGTGGATAATTTTTTGTTTATGAGGATGTCTGGGTTGTTCCAGATGGGTGTCATTTTGCACGGTTGAATTGATGATTTTGATATTTTGAGAAATTCCCACCAGGCTGTTAAAGTGGCATTTATATTAATACTTTTGAAACAATCCTGTTTTTTAACTATTTGGCTAATAAATGGTAGTTCTGACAGGTTGATCTTTCCACATAACGCCTGTTCCAAGTCTAACCATGAGTTAGTTTCTGGATTATTTTTTAACCATTTTAAGATGTATTGTAATCTATTTGCAAGAAAGTAATTGTGGAAGTTAGGTAATTCTAATCCTCCACAGCTTTTTGCAGATTTTAAAGTTTTTAGACTAATTCTTGCAGGTTTATTGTTCCATAGAAAGCTTGATATGGATGAGTCTAATGTTTTGAACCATTTTAATGGCGGTTGTGTGGGAATCATTGAGAAGAGATAATTAACTTTGGGTAAGATTTTCATTTTAACCGTGGCTACCTTGCCCATAAGGGACAAAGGCAGGTTGGTCCAGCGTGTTAGATCGTCCTGGATGTTTTTCAGTAATGGGGTGTAGTTTAGCTGCACCAGTTCTGAAATTTTGGGGGAAAAATAAATACCTAGATATTTTATATTGCCTGATTTGACTGGTATTGTGAGTCCTTGATCCGCATTACTGTTCAGTGGTAATAAAACAGATTTATTCCAATTAATGGAATAGTCTGATATAGAAGAGAATTCATTAATGATTGTTGCCGTTTCATTTACAGAATGTATATTACTTAAAAACAGTAATATGTCATCTGCATAGAGACTAATTTTATGATGGCTGTGTTTGGTTTTAATTCCTTTAATACTCTCATTCTGTCTTATTGCTGCAGCTAGAGGCTCGATAAATATTGCAAAAAGAGAGGGGGAGAGTGGGCAACCCTGTCTAGTTCTTCTTCAGAGAAAAAACCTGTTTGAAGTCTGTTTATTAGTTCTAACTGATGCATTGGGGTTGTGATATAATATTTTGATCCAATTGATGAATGCTTCTCCAAAACCAAACTTATGGAGGGCAGCAATGAGGAACTTCCAGTTTACTCTATCAAAGGCTTTTTCAGCATCCAGTGATAGTATAGTCATTTCCTGGTTTTTGATGGTGGCAAAGTCTATTATGTTAACGAGTCTGCGGACATTATCATCCGAGTGTCTGCCTTTGATGAATCCAGTTTGATCAAGGTCAATTATGTGAGGAGTGACTTTTTCTATTCTCTGTGCTAGTGCTTTGCAGATAATTTTTACATCTGCATTAATTAAAGAAATGGGGCGATAGCTTGAAGGACTAGTGGGATCTTTGTCTGGTTTTAGAAGAAGGATAATGTTGGCAGAGTTCATGTTAGGTGGTAGAGATTGGCTTTCATTGATAAATTTTACCGTTTTATAAAACGTTGGTGCCAGTTGTTCCCAGAATTCCTTATAAAACTCTGCAGGAAAGCCGTCAGGCCCTGGTGCTTTACCATTAGGCATAAGTAACAGAGCTTCATGAAGCTCAGACAACGAGAGCGGAGAGTCTAAATTTGTGATTTGATCTTCGTTTAACCTGGGCAGGTTTATATTGTTGAGAAATGAGTTGATGCTTTGTTCTGATGGATTGATCTGTGGAGTGTATAAGTTTTGATAAAAGTCTTTAAACGCATTATTCATTTTTACCGGGTCATGGGTGACATTCCCTGTTTGGTCCATAATCGAAGTGATTGTTGATTTTTCTTTATTGATTTTAAGCTGATTAGCTAGAAATTTGCCAGATTTATTTGAGTTTTCATATCTTTCCAGTCGAAGCCTTTGTATTTGAAATTGTGTTTGTTTATTGATGATGTCATTTAACTGCAGCTTTAAATTTTTCAGATCTCCCAGAATGTGTTCCTGTGCAGAAGCAGCATAAGCAGTCTCCAGAGTTTTTATTTTATTTTCTAATTCTAATAAATCTGCTTTCTCTTTGCGTTTTTTATGCGTTGAATAAGAAATGATTTTCCCTCTCATGACTGCTTTTGCTGCTTCCCAAAGAATACTTGGTGATATTTCAGAAGTATTGTTGAAGTCTAAGAAGGTTGCCCACTCTTTTTAAAGAATTCAATAAATTCCTGGTCCTTTAACAGAGACGTATTAAACCTCCAGGTTGAACCCGAGGGTGTGGATTTTTCCCTAGAAATGTTTACAGAGACTGGTGCATGGTCACTGATAATAATTGGATGAATGTTGGAACTTTTAATTTCTTTCAAAAGGGAGTTACTGACTAATAAATAATCTAAACGAGAGTGTGAATGGTGAACTGGAAAAAAAAAGGTGAACCCCTTAGTGCTTGGATGACATGAGCGCCAAGCGTCGCAGAGACCCAGATCATTCATGTACTGCTTTAGAATACTTGCAGACTGCCATGTACGCTGGTTTGCTGCTGTGCTGAGTCTGTCAAGTTCAGGGTCCAAAACCAGGTTGACGTCTCCTCCTATAATGATTGTGGAGTCAGAGTGAGCTGAGAGTGAGGTGAAGAATCTGTGAAAGAAGGAAGAGTCGTCAAAATTAGGACCATAGATGCTTGCTATGCAAAAGTCCTTATTCTGAATGGATATATTAATGATTACAAATCTGCCTTCTGGGTCAGTAACTGTATCCTTATGAGTAAATGTAACATTTTTATTAATCAAAACTGCAACCCCTCTTTGTTTGGAGTTGAAACTGGCAGAATACATAGCTGGATACTGGGAACAGCACAGGAGATGACCAGCTGATAAAGATAAATGGGTCTCCTGCAGCAGAGCTATATCTGCTTTAAGATCATCCAGGTGATTTAACACTTTCAATCTCTTTGGCCCAGAACCAAGTCCACGCACATTCCAGCTAACGATGTTAAGACTGTTCATAGCTGTTCTAACCGGGAGAGTGCAAGGCTAAATAGTGCGTGTGCCCGTCCGTGTGCGCGTGCACGCTGTGCGTACCTGCTACACTGACAAGCGCTGTGCGTTGTGGGTGAACGTGTCTTAGCTGTGAGCTGCATGTTGCGTGCGTCCTGTGTGAGCCTAAGTGAGGTTTTTGCAGTTTATCAACGTGTGTGTGCGGGATCGCGTGTGCATGCTCTTATGCGCGCTAGTATGCGCGCGCGCCCGTTCCGTGCATAAATAAATACTCACCGTGGTTGCGTTGACTTTACCTGTTTCACATATGAGGAGATGGGAAGGGGGGGGGGGACAAGAGAAAAGAGAGAGGGAAAGAGAAAGAACAAAAAACAAAAACAGCGAAACAACAACAGAAACATGAATGTGAGAGAAAGAAAAAACACTTTTCCTGAGAGGTGTGGATTATTGATGATCCGATTATTTCCTATTCAATTAAATAAGTTTGCGGGTTTCTTCTGGGCGGCGCAGGTGTCAGTGCGCCTCTGAAAGCCTTCAGCACAGCCAGGGTGTTACCTCTGGGTCCCGGAACAGCTTGCCATTCACAAAAAGTTTATCAACGGCAACCACCGCACGGGCTCCAGCAGACAGGTGCTTCCTCCTCAGCGGGAAGAGGATTTTCCGCCGGCGGAGGATCTCGCCTGGAAACTGATCATTCACGCTATAATGTGTGTCTTTCAGCTCTCGCCCTCTGCTTTTTACCTGCATCTTTTGTTTATAATGTTCAAATTTAGCAACAATAGGACGGGGACGCTGATTGTCCGGCCTCTTTCCTCCGAGCCGGTGAACCCTGTGGAAGGAGATCTTCTGGACCTCTTCCTTGGGGAGCTTCAGGTGGACCTCTATGAAGGACTTAACAATGTTCTCCGGGACTTCTCCTGCCTCTTCTGGAATCCCTGCGAACACTAGATTGTCCCTCATGCTCCTCGCCTGAAGATCCAGGAGGGTTTCCTTGATGGATCGGTTTTCCTCAGAAAGACGGGCGGTGTCGTTGTCCAGGATCTTGACGGTCTCTCTGAGGGCCTGGTTCTCCGCTGCGAGCTCCTGCACCTGCTGTTGGCTGAACTCCAGAGACTCTCGCAGACCTTGGAATTCCTTATGGAGGATCTCCAGCAGATTTAAACGGCAATCAAGGCTGGAGAGCTTTTTATCAATCGAATCCAGGATATCACTCATGTTGCTGCCTGGGGAGGAGGCAGCCCCCGGGGAGTCTTCGGGACGGTTGCGTTTGGTGGACGGAGTGGCGGTGTTGGATTTCCTCATGACGCAGGTATTGAAACACTTGTCGATGTAATTCTCCAGATCCTCCAGGTCCTCCAGATCCTCCAGGTCCTCCAGGCTGGCAAATGCTTGACAAACTTTTTCAGATTTTTATTTTTTAACTTTCTTGATTATTTAAATATGGCGGTGTAATGAGATAAATCAAAAATGTTTGTTCACAACTTACACGCCGCCAAGTAAACTCACCACACTCCTCTCGTCGGCTCACGCGATACTACAGCATCACGTGTCTCTCAGCATCACGTGTCCACCTCCCACCTGATTCCTCCTGCGCCTAAATTACATAAATTACATAATTTTCAAATATTAGAAAGGGGAATTTTTTAAAACACTCTTGCTATGATAACTTGAGCTTGTAGTAAAGAACAGCTTTAAAAAAATCAGAGACGACACTGATCACAGGAAGCCTGTGTGTAATACTTACAGTAACTTCTACTCTAATCACTGTTGACAGCAGATTTCTCCCATCCGCCCTTTCTGTGACTACTTATCGACTACAAAAAAGCCTAAAAACATAATGTTTGGGATTCTTGTCATTACGTCATTGGAAGTAAAGATACAGGGAATTTAGTGGCTGTCACTCTGACACAATCTCACAGGGCTTTTCAGCACAATACGGGTTCTAACGTTAGAAACGTAACGAGGCTTCTTTCATTCAACAGTGGATTCACGTCTGTTATATTTCAAATATGCCGTTTTCATGATTGTCATATGAATTAACTTTGTTGCACATATCCACCCCGTCTTAAAGTCTGGGTTGTGAAAAGACTGTGTCTAACTTTAACCCGGATCGCGTTTACATAAAGGCAGCACACGGAACAGCTAATTTACTAGCTAGTTAGCATAGCATCAGTGTTTAAACAAATCGCCGTCTCCAAATCAATACTTTTTATTAAACTTTCTGTGCTGCTGTAAATCCGGCATGCTTTCCCCTTAGTTCCTTATGAATCATGTTAAGAACCTACAGATTGGCTGTATATCTAGCTTTTTTTTTTTTTTTTTATTTTTTTTTTGCTCCTCCCCCTGCAAAAGAGTGCAGACGCTTTTTTCCCTGCTCCTGCTGCTTCCTGCTTTATTTGCTTTTTAATCATTTAATTAATCATTTCTAATCATTTTACTTCTTCCACACATCCTGGAATATCAGACTGGTCATCCTTTTTTGTGACTTCCACCTATATAAATCAATATTTTTGACAAGCCAGCGACATGTCAGGAAGAGGAAGAAAAACAAACTCCCACTGTGAACGCTGTCGGATCTACCAACAAGAAATAAAAGAGCTACACACAAGGATATTTACTTTGGAAACTGAAAATGGACTTCACAAGACCCTTCCAGTAACATCGGGTGGTAAGAAGCCTGCTCTTACCACAAACGAGAAGAATAACAGTGACATAGACCTGAGTGATGTTGTGTCTTTTCCGAAACTTTGTGCGGAGGAACTCTGTGTTAAGCCAAAGCGTAAAGATGACAGAACATCCGAAATAAAGCTCACAAACAGATTTTTACCCCTAACACAATGCAATATTGAAGAACACAGTGAAATTGGACCACAGAGAAGGAGTCATAATGTTGGCAACAAAGCACAGGCAGAAAGAAAATCTGTGCCAAACGTCAAGGTCAGAGATACGCTGCTGCTTGGAGATGGCGCTATCAGTGGAGTCAGCCACAGAAGAATGCAAACTTTATGTTGCCCAAGTTCTACTGTTCCAGTGATTACAGGACTCTTATCTAAAGTCTTGTACCAAGGAGTCAAACGAGTAATCATCCATGTAGGTGTTGTCGATATCAAAAAAGAACAGTCCGAACGTCTGAAAAAAGACTTCATCAAGTTATTTGAAGAGATTGACAAAGTAGAGGTTGAAGCCTTCATCAGTGGACCTCTTCCTAACATCGATGGGGTGTCACTCAAGTTCAGCCGTCTGTTTCAGCTGAACAATTGGCTCTCCAGAGAGTGTGCTTCCAGAGGATTCCATTACATTGAGAACTTCAATACATTCTGGAAACGAAAGGACCTTTTCATGGGAAGAGGCCCACACCTGAACAGAGGTGGAGCAAGAGAGTTAGTGAAGAACCTCCTCCACTCTCTGGGGCATAGAGGCCAAGGCCCTGAAAAGGCAGTAAGGAAGGACCGAGCCAGTGTCCCAGGAACCACAGCACAACGGCAACAACAACTACCTCCACCAACACCGGTCAAAGACTTGGATCCGGCAGCACCAGCACCACAACCACCTCCATCTAAGGACTCAGCTCCACCAGCATTACAGCAACCACCTCCATCTAAGGACTCAGCTGCACCAGCACCACAACAACTACCGCCAGCTAAGGACCCAGCTGCAGAACCACAACAACAACCACCAGATTTGGCCCCAGAAATTCCACCATCTGACCAGCTGTGGGCGCCCCCTGCTACATCTACTCCCAGTGAAGAATCACTTTCCTTTTCGTCCCCCCCACTTTCACCCATGGCCCTACCTAGCCATTTTGATAGCCTCATTAAGTCAGGAATTAAGATGGCTCCCCTAACACCTGTGAGCCTCACACCACACAGGAGCTCTCCTACCCCTCCAGCACTCCCTCCTTATCCTTCACCCAAAGTCCCTCCAACACGGCCTTCATCCAAACCCCCTCCAACACGCCCCCTCCGTCGTTCACCCAAATCCCGTCCAGCACCCACTCCTCCTGGTCCATCACCCAAACTACCCTCAACTCGACCTCTCCTGCGCGCCTCTAGACGTGCTATTCACCAGAGCTAGGATGAAACGGGCCCCCAGTGTCCTAGGAAAGGTTATGTCAAACTGGGGCCCTGTGATGAACAGCTTCCTTCTGGTGCTATACCTGTAGTTGCACCACGTAGAATGCAAAAAAGGGCAGTTAGACTGTCCAATCAAAGAAATCTAGTTCACATCCCTTGCAAGAAGGTTTTGACCAGTCCCAAGGAAACTAATCTCAAACTGCTGCACTCAATGTCAGATCTTTATGCAACAAATCATTTTTAATCAATAATCTTATCTCTTCTTTTAATCTTGATTTTATGTTTTTAACTGAAACATGGCTTGACAAAAACACAGGAAACATAGTTCTAGTCGAATCAACTCCCCCCAACTACAAACATGAATCGGAAATACGAGAAAATAAAAAGGGTGGAGGCGTTTCTGCACTGTTTAGAGATAATATTGCAACCCGCAGACTATCATTTGGTGTGTTTTCATCATTTGAGTATGTGTCCTTTAAGATTGAGTTAAAACAAACTCCTCCCTTACTCTGCATAGTCATGTACAAACCTCCTCAGCACAGCCAAAGTTTCATTGATGATTTCACTGAAATGCTCTCAGTTGTGTGCACAGACTTTGATGGTCTAGTCATTACAGGTGATTTTAATGTTCATGTTGATAATGTCAATGACAGAAATGCAAAAGAGCTCAATGCTGTCCTTGAAACCTTTGATCTAATTCAGCATGTGAGTTGCCCCACCCACAGCAGAGGGCACACTCTGGACCTGCTCATCACAAGGGGGGTTACTATTTACAATGTCAGTGTGGTTGATGTCGCCCTCTCTGATCATTTCTGTGTATTCTTTGACCTGTCTGTTGCTCCCAAACCACCGCCTGGCCCTGCAGTTGTCCAAAGAAGACAAATAAATGAGAGCACTAGGGCACAGTTTGTAGAAATGATAAACCCTGAAAACGCCTCTGGTGCCAATGTTGATGAAATGCTGAATTCTGTTACTTCTAGCATCTTGAATGTTCTGGATGCCATTGCCCCTATGAAGGTTAAATTGAGAAAACATAGACAGAAAGCTCCCTGGAGGAACGATGATCTAGTCAGGGCACAGAAACAACAGTGCCGCAGAGCTGAGCGAAAGTGGCGCAAGTCAAAACTCCAGGTTCATTATGAAATGTATAAGGGGGAGTTGTACGCTTACAACCAGATCTTATGCAGAACAAGGGAAAGGTACTTCTCTGAAATCATTGGAAGTTGCAGCAGCAACTCTCGTATCCTGTTCAGAACAGTAAACAGATTAACTAACCCTCCAACCCAGCTACCAATAGAACTGGTTTGTACACCTAAATGTAATGAGTTTGCTGTATTTTTTAATGACAAGGTTCAGGGCATTAAAAAAGCCATCAACTCCACAACACATATAACGATCCAACGGCCACCTACTCACTCTAAGCTGACTCACTTTGTACCTGTCACTGACCAAATTGTCCAAAAGACCATCACCCGTCTGAGCTCGTCTACATGCTGCCTTGATGTGTTACCCACTAGATTTCTAAAGTCTGTCTTGAACAGTGTGTTGCCATCAATTACTCAAATAGTTAACATGTCTCTTCAATCTGGAATATTTCCAGAGGCCTTAAAAACTGCAGTCATTGAACCTCTCCTGAAGAAAAGCGGTCTTGATCCCGCTGTACTGAATAATTACAGACCTATCTCTAATCTGCCATTTTTAGGAAAAGTCCTTGAAAAAGTTGTCTACCAACAGCTCACTGATTTTCTCTTATTAAACAATTCATTTGATGTTTTCCAGTCAGGTTTTAGACCCCATCATAGCACAGAAACTGCTCTTATCAAGGTAACCAATGACATCCGCCTGAACACTGATGATGGAAAAGTCTCTGTCTTAATCCTGCTAGACCTGAGCGCTGCCTTTGATACTGTTGATCATGGGATCCTTTTGCACAGACTCCAAGACTGGGTTGGCATCTCTGGATCTGCCCTAAGTTGGCTCAAGTCTTATCTGGAAGACAGGAAATATTTTGTTGAAATTGGGAGTTGTGTCTCAGACTACATGGCCTTGACTTGTGGTGTGCCCCAGGGATCGATCCTGGGACCCCTTCTGTTCAACCTCTACATGCTGCCACTAGGGCAGTTAATACGCAGTAATAACATATCTTATCACAACTATGCAGATGATACTCAGATCTATGTGTCACTGACAACAGGTGAATATGGGCCGGTGGATTCACTCAGCCACTGCCTCCAACAGATCAGTGCGTGGATGCAGAACAACTTTCTCCAGCTAAACTCAGACAAGACCGAAGTTATTATTTTTGGCCCACAGAAACAAAGAGAAATTGTCAGCAGCTACCTTCATTCTCTGTCTCTTAAACCCTCAAATCAAGTCAGAAATCTAGGGTTAATCATGGACTCTGACCTGAACTTTAACAGTCATATCAAGTCAGTAACATCAGCGGCATTTTACCATCTGAAAAACATTGCCAAAATCAAAAACATAATCTCAAAGCGAGACCTGGAGATACTTATCCATGCATTTGTCTCCAGTAGGTTAGACTACTGTAACGGCCTGCTCACCGGCCTCTCCAAACGAGCTGTAAAACAGCTTCAGTACATCCAGAATGCTGCTGCTCGAGTCCTGACCAGAACCAGGAAGTATGATCACATTAGTCCTGTGCTCAGGTCTTTGCACTGGCTCCCTGTACCTCAAAGAATAGACTTCAAAGCAGCTCTGCTTGTGTACAAGTCTCTCCATGGCCGAGCACCAAAGTACATCTCTGACATGTTAGTGCCATATGAACCATCTCGTACTCTGAGGACCTCAGGGGCCGGCCTCCTGTTGATACCCAGAGTCAGAACTAAACAAGGGGAATCAGCGTTTCAATATTCTGCAGCTAAAATCTGGAACAGCCTCCCTGAAGTCGTAAGACAGGCCTCTTCTGTGTTCATGTTCAAATCTAGACTTAAAACATTTCTGTTTAGCCGTGTATATGACTGAAAGGTCCTATCTGCACTTTTCTTTCCTTCCTTTCTTTTTAAATCTTTTTTTTTCTTCTTTTCTTTTAAAGTAAATTTTATGTTGATTATTTCTATGATGTATTGTGATTTTAATGCATTTTTCTGTTTTGTGAAGCACCTTGAATTACTTTGTGTACGAATTGTGCTATACAAATAAACTTGCCTTGCCTTGCCTTGAACCGACGCGCTAGCTTAAACTTCCCTCACACTCACAGGGCAGGCAGACACAATTTGAGTCGAAAGCCGGCTAGTTTCGAGGCCCCTGGTTGGTTGTAGTTACTCGTGTTGTGTGAAGAGCTGGTATGCCAAGTATAAAACTTGACAAAACCATCATAAGTCCTCCCCCGCTTTCATAAAAAATATGACCGCACAGGCTAAGCTAAGCTAATTTGCGGTGGGGGTACTCTGCAAACGACTCGTCTGAAGTGTTCATAAAGCATTCACACATGTCACTTGGCTAAGGAGATCGCTTCAACTTAGTATTCAATAACATTACAGGACGTACAACGAGGGAATGATCAAATAAATGCATTACTTACGGGCTGAGACTGATCCCGTTCAGAAGACCTCTCCGCCATGTTTGCCGCCCGCGTCCTCACAACTGCTGTGCTGAACAGCTCCCTCCCTCGTCACTTTGAAAGTGAGGAGTGTAAGGGGCCATACGATTGGCTAAAAGCGAACCCGCCTGCTTTGCCGATGAGTTTGATTGACAGATTCACTAGCCAATGGTGAGATTAGTCGACCCGCTCCGTCAGATGAGTCTCAATATTCACCGTAGAAAAATCTCTCACACACACGGGGAGATTCACAAACGAGAACGGGATTTTGAATGCACAGTCTGCAGTTCGAATGATCTGTGAGTTCACATCACATGTGTAACTAAAAATCATGTTTGTGAAGCACCTACTGTGCATTTCTGATACATTTATTGTGAATTTCTAAAATGTTTTTGTGAAAAACAGTGTGCACATTTGTGAGAAACACTTATTGTGCATTTGTAAAACATTTAGTGTGCATGTGTGAAACACAATCTGTGTGTTTGTGAAACACAGGGTGTGTATTTCCGAATTTATTTTTCACGTTTGCATAAAATGACATTTGTGAATCGGAGCGTGTGTATTTGTAAAACCGGTTGTGTGCATTTCTGATTATTGAGACTGAAATAACTCCATAGAGTTTCGCCGCGCACACGGCTTTCCCACGGAGATAGCGAGACCAGCGGGTGCTCCCTGGATTGTTTTCGGCTCCGGCAGGAGACGAAGACGGAGGAGAGACAGGAAGCAGAAGTGGGGCTGCCGCTCAGGCCTGCAGGAAAGGCTAAGGAAAAACCCCCATAGGCCTACTCATCAACAAAATGGACGAGCTGGAACTACTCATGGATGGGAACCGCTATGTCCGTGACTGCTGCGTGCTGGTTATATCAGAATCCTGGCTTCACACGCAGATTCCCGACACGGCTATCCAGCTAACTAGCCGCGCTGTTCAGCGCAGCGACCGGAACAAAGTAGGCTCGGGTAAGAGCTTAGGGGGAGGCCTGTGCATGTACATACACAATAACTGGTCAAAAGACAGCCAAATAATCCAGAAGCACTGTTCGCCGGACTTAGAGTCCTTTTCTGTTAAATGCCGTCCATTCTACCTACCGAGAGAGCTAACAGCCGTGCTAATCACAGCTGTTTACATACCACCCGATGCTAACGCTAGCATAGCTCTCTCACTGCTAACAGACACAATACACAGACTACAGAGGATTCACCCTGACAGTTTTCATGTAATAGCTGGCAACTTTAATCAGGCAAACCTGAAGTCTGTCCTGCCTAACCTTTACCAACACGTTAAGTGTCCAACCAGAGGGAAAAATACCTTAGATCATGTTTACACAAACATTAAACATGCATACAGAGCCATGGCGGCGGCGCGTGCACACGCAGCGGCTCGGCACTCGTCATCTTTTCTTGAATTTTTGATCGTGTTTTTCCGTTTGTCTTTTTGTTTTGCGTTATTACTGTGGATGCTCACATTGAGTACAGTCGAGATGAACTGCTCTGCTTAGGGAACACAGGCAAGAGAGGCAGCCTACAGCTAGGCTAAGAGCTAACCCACATCGACCAGCGCTCCCAAGTCTGTTCCTGTCCAACTGTCGGTCACTCGTCAATAAGATCGACAAAATAAGACTGAGGATATTCTCCGACAAGACTTGCAGGTGTGTGTCGGTGTTCACGGAGACTTGGCTGGACAACAACGTTCCTGACGAGACTATCGGGATTGCCAGCTGCACTGTTTACCGGGCCGACAGGACGGCTTGCTCCGGTAAGAAGAAAGGCGGAGGCGTGTGTGTTTACATAAACAAAAACTGGTGCACAGCTGTGGATATAAACGGGACTTACTGCTCACCAGACCTGAAATATCTGGCAGTGAAATGCAGACCACTTTACCTGCCGAGGGAGTTTTCAGTCGTCCAGATCATTGCTGTTTACATCCCACCACAGGCTAACGCTAAGCTAGCGCTAGAGGAGCTGCACGGCCTTGTGAGCAGCAAGCTAAATGCCCATCCAGAGGGAGTAGTGATTGTGGCAGGAGACTTTAATCATGTAGAGCTCAAAACTGCACTGCCAAAGCTGCATAAATATATCGACTTCCCCACAAGAGACGGCAATATTCTGGACCAGGTGTACACAAACATCAAGGGAGCCTACAAAGCTGTAGCAGCCCCCCACCTAGGTCTATCAGACCACATCTCTGTACTAATGACCCCATCCTACAGACCAGTGGGGTGCAGAAGCAGACCCACCATAAACACTGTACAGGTGTGGAGTGAGGAGGCCACCGCATCTCTCCAACACTGTTTTGAAGTCACGGACTGGGATGTGTTTGCTGAGGGATCTGACCTGGAGGACTACACAGCTGCTGTGCTTGATTATATCCAGTTCTGTGCAGAGGAAGCGGTACCCAAAAAAACCATCAGAACATTCCCAAATCAGAAGCCCTGGTTCAATGGAACCGTTTGGGCACTGCTAAAGGCAAGGAACACCGCCTACAGGTCAGGAAACCAACTAGAATACAGCACAGCTCGGAAGACTCTGACAAAGGGGATCAAAGAAGCCAAAGACAACTACAGACAATGAATAGAGGGACACTGCAGGAACAACGACCCCATGTGGAGGGGAATCAGGACTCTGACTGACTACAACAGAACCACCACACAGGTCAGTCAGGACAGGGATCTCCCAGACACACTGAACCTCTTCTTTGCCCGCTTTGACAAGCAGCAGGGAAGACCCCAGCCTGCTGGCAGGAAGCAGCCTGTAGGGGGAGCCAGCACTCATGATTGAGCAACACCAGGTGAGATCCACCCTGAAAAGGATCAACGCTGCAAAAGCAGCTGGACCGGATGGGGTGACAGGCCGTCTATTGAAGTCCTGCGCTGACCAGCTGGCTGGCGTCTTTAAAAATATTTTCAACCCCTCCTTACAGCTGTCCACAGTCCCCACCTGCTTAAAATCCACAACCATTGTCCCTGTGCCCAAAGTATCTGCTGTCACAACACTTAATGACTACCGTCCAGTTGCCCTCACCCCGGTGATAATGAAATGTTTTGAGAGGATTGTCTTACAACACATCAAAGATAACATCCCCGCAAACCTTGACAAACATCAGTTTGCTTACCGGGCAAATAGATCTGCAGAAGACGCCATTTCCACCACACAGCCCTGACCCACCTGGAGCAGCCAAACACCTACGTCAGGATGCTCTTCATCCTGGACTTCAGCAGCGCATTCAATACTGTGATCCCCCACAAACTGGTACACAAACTCTTCAATCTCGGACTCTCATCCCCGCTTTGTTCATGGATCATGGACTTCCTGACCAACAGGCCCCAGAATGTCAGGATGGGGAGCCTGACGTCTGACTCCATAATCCTGAGCACAGGCACACCACAGGGCTGTGTGCTCAGTCCAGCCCTCTTCACTCAGGACTGTTCTCCCATCCACTCCTCCAACAGTGAAATTTGCAGATGACACCACAGTGGTGAGCCTCATTACTGACAATAACGAGACCTGGTACAGGCAGGAGATCCAACACTTGGAGGAGTGGTGTTCAGCCAAAGATCTGGTCCTCAATCCCACCAAAACCAAGGAGGTCATTATAGACTTCAGGAGAACAACTCAACCCCCTCTCCACATCAGAGGTGAGGAGGTGGAACAGACAGACTCCGTCAGGTTTCTTGGCATGCACATCTCCAAGAACCTCACATGGACACTGAACACCTCCAAACTGGTGAAAAGGGCCCATCAGAGGCTGTTCTTCCTGAGGAAGCTGAGGAAAGCGGGTCTGGCTCCAGGACTTCTCAGGAAGTTCTACAGGAGCACCGTGGAGAGCCTCCTCTACCAGGGCTGTACAGTGTGGTACAGCAGAGGAGAGGAGAGACCTGTCCCGGGTGGTGAAGCCAAGCTCCCAGACCTGGACATTATCTATAAAGAGCGTTTATAGAGAAGAGCACGGGCCATCAGCACAGACAGTAGCCACCCTGGACATTCCCTGTTTGTGCTGCTGCAATCGGGCAAAAGGTAAAAACAAGGACAAACAGACTGAGACGCAGCTTCTTCCCCAGAGCTGTAGTCTCCATCACCCCCCCGCCTACCATCTCCCAGTGACTTGAATCTTATCCATCACAGACACCCCTCAGTACAACACACTACTATATGTGCAAAACTGTAAAACTGTTTAATTTATCATGACATTTTTATTTAAGCTTCCTAACGTTTTTTTACAGATTTCTATATTCTATTTTCTTTTATTTATTCTTGATGTTTACTTTTTTTTTTGACTGAGTGCCAACGGAATTTCGCTGTAGAAATACACTGACAATAAAAATCTTTGAATCTTGAATCTCAGCTTCCACACCTAGGCCAGTCAGATCACCTCTCTCTGCTCTTAACCCCTGCCTACACACCTCTGAGAAGGAGCTCAACCTCACTCATCAAGACCATCACAACTTGGCCTGAGGATGCCCTCCTCCAGCTCCAGGACTGCTTTGAACACACTGACTGGAGTATTTTTGAACACCAGGACCTGACCGTATTCACAGAGGCCGTGCTGGAATACATCACCTTCTGCATGGGGACTGTCACGGAAGTGAAGCGCATCCGGGAATTTCCCAACCAAAAACCCTGGATGACCAAAGAGGTCAGGTTGCTCCTAAAAGGATCAGCTTCCACTGTGCTGTGACAGTTTGTGGATGACTTTTCTCTGAGGTGCCAGTCAGGTCTCTCTCCTGACATATAAGATACAAAAAAAAGAAATCCACTGTCACAAAGGATGTTATCCACCCCCTCTGCTCTTTACACACACAAAAGTCCAAAGTTCGTTTAAAGTCTTTTATTGTCTCTGTTACTGTAGGAGGTTATTGCTGAAATGCAGTTAGAAAGCAAGGCCACACGGCCTAGTTCTTCAGAGTACCTCTTGTTTTCCTGTTCAGTCCAGTACTCCTTAGAAATCCGTTCCGGGTTCCTGGGAAGTTGTTTCCTGTATCCAGTCCTTTGTGGAGGGGATCCGGTCTAGGTTTTCCAACCGTCTTTGTTTGACAAGAGCAGTTCCATGTTTTCTTTGAAGAATTGTGGTTTCTTGGTCCAGTTTTGTTGTGTTCCAACCTTATTCCAAGTTTTAAGCAGATGTCTTGTGGATAATGATAGTGCAGGATGAGGCCTTGTGCAGTAAACTGTCTGGAAAAAGTTCTGCTGCATTTGATCAGGTTTTGAGAAGATGTCAGTCTTTCAGGTTGTGGAAGCATGCAGGGTTGAGCGTTAGAACATCTTTCAGCTTCCTCCTCTCTCTGACTCCTCACCTCCCAGATCCTCTGCGTCTGTCTTTTTATGTCCCCTTTTTCCACAGCTGATGGCACTCTGTCTAGAGGACACGCCTCTCCTCTCTGACCTGCACAGGTGATTTTTATCAGGGCGATATGCAAACTGTCAGATCGCCACTGTGCTGAGCCGCGCTTCTAACTGCTCCAGCCTGGCCTCCAAGTCTAACACAAGACTACACTTAACACACCTACCGCTATCTTCACTAAAGGTGGCAGGATCATCACTAAACATATGGCACATGGGGCAGGAGAGAGGAGGAGAGGCGGAAGGAGTGGTGGTGGCCATACTAGGTTCTAAGCTAAGGCTAGCGGTGTTTAGGTAAAGAGAAGTGATTTATTTAGCAAAATGAGAAAGTGAACAGCAAGCGGTTTAACAGGAGTGTAATCGCTACTAAAAGGTGCTAGATGTGAATATTAACCCAGATAACCCTTAGAGTAAGCAATACCAAACAAGACAAACAAGAGAAGAGCAGTCAAACACAACTAGCACTGGAAAAGGCTCACCCGGAAGTGACGTCACAGGAAACCACAGGAAATCGCTCCATCATCCATCCATCATCCATCCATCATCCATCCATCCATCCATCCATCCATCCATCCATCCATCCATCCATCATCCATCCATCATCCATCCATCCATCCATCCATCCATCCATCATCCATCCATCCATCCATCCATCATCCATCCATCCATCCATCCATCATCCATCCATCATCCATCCATCCATCCATCATCCATCCATCCATCCATCATCCACTTATCCTGGACCAGGTCGTGGGGGCAGCACTCTAACCAGAGATGTCCAGACTTCTCTAACCCCGTCCACTTCCTCCAGTTCCTCTGGTTCCAAGGCCAGCTGACAGAAAGTCTCTCCAGCGTGTCCTGGGTCTTCCCCGGGTCCTCCCCCCAGTGGGACATGCTGAACACCTCTCCAGGGAGGCGTCCAGGAGGCATCCTGACTAGATGCCTTAGCCACCTCAACTGGCTCCTCTGGATGTGGAGGAGCAGTGGTTCTACTCCGCGGGTGACTGAGCTCCTCCCTCTATCTCTGAGGGAGTGCCCAGCCCCCCCATGGAGGAAGCTCTTTTCAGCCGCTTGTATTCGGAACTATGATGTAACCCTTGTTCTATCCTAGGCCCTTTAACATTGGGAGTGGGGTCATCTAGACCCACTAGACAGTGCTCTGAACCTTTTTTCTTCAATGATTTGTGATCTTCACTGGTGTCCATGGATTCCATGAAATCTTTCCACCTTTATCCACCTTTGTCATGGTAGGGGGAACACCTCAATGGAAGGGGGGGGGGGGGGGGTCATCTAAGATAGCACAAGGGTTAAAGATATAAAGAATTTAACCCTAAATATAATCTGCTGTTGCTCCTAAAAAGTACGCCATTGTTTCTGATGCTGTTGCTGCTGAAATCTGTCAACTCTTTAAAATACTGGACTTGATGAAAACATCTCCTTATCCCTCTCAGTGACACTGATGATGGAAAATCCTGTTTCATCTAAAGAATAATAGATCATACGTGTTCCAGCTAAATGTTATTTCTGTTCCTCTGCTGTCGTCTATTGGAGAAAGTTTATTCCTGACTTGTCCTGGGAAAATGTTTGGACCCTGCATCAGAAATGACTCATTAATAACAAGATGAGAGACGTCTGCTACAAACTCCATCCCATAATCAATACATGCTCAGATAGAGGAAGATTATTGACCCCAACTGTACCTTTTTTAAAGAACACCCAGAAACAATCAGTCACCTGTTTTGGAAAGAATGTGCACGTTTTATAAATCACAAATTAGACTCACAATTTCAGATGAAATGTGAACAAATCCTATTTGGCCTGCATGAAAATAAGATTAAATCAAACGAAAAATTGGCAATTAATCTAATTATAATATTTAGTCAGTTTCATATTCACAAGTCAAAATTTTCTTCATCACAACTATTTTTCCTGTAATAATTAAAGAATTAGAATCTTTAATCAACATGGCAGGAGTTAGTGTATACTAATCTGTTTCTGTAATATTTATTTTGTAATAAATCTACTGTCTTCTGGCGTTCTTATTGTTATGATTATTGTTCTTCTCATGCATATTTGTTCTATTGGTTTTGAATAATAAAGAAAAAGAAAATAAATTCAGAGTTTCTGGTTCCTCTTCACTGTGGATTTTATTTTGGAAGGACCAACTGGAGCAGGTGTGATGACGTCATGCAGTTTCAAAATAAAAGCATTCCAAATGAATTCATTCATTCATAGTTCAGATCAGGAGACCGGTTGGAACAACTTGATCATGTAACGGTTTCAGTTCATTTGTGTTTTGTTGCTGGATTTCCTGTTTTATTTTGTAGTATTTCCTGTTTTGTTGTTGTTTTGAGTTTTACCTTGACCCATTCAGTCCTGAGTGTTTCCACCTGTGTCTTGTTGCCTTGTATGTATTTAAGTCCTGTCTTTCCCTTCCTCCTGTGCTGGTCCATATTCTACTCTTCCCCAGTTTTGCGTGTTTCGAGTTTCGAGTTGTGGTTTGCCTGCTTTTGCAGTGGTTTTTGGTTTCCTTAGTTTAAGTTATTAAAGCTCCTGTTTCCCTGCAACCTCTTGCCTCCTCTCCTCTCTGCGCCTGGGTACTCCCTCATCCTCTCCCCGTAACAGATCAGAAAATGATTTGAAACCATAATAATTACAAACGTCACACCAAAAAATGACGACAAACACGACAACCTGTGTTATGAAATGACAACAATCCATGTGAGGAATATGCTGCAGATGAAGATCTCCCATCATCTTCAGACCGGATCAGAACCACTGATCACATCTAGATCAAAGTTCTTCCTGGTTTTGCTCATGTTTTCTCTGAACTCCACAGACGTCCAAACATCTTTACCTTCAGTCCAGACTGAGACATAAGATGAAATCTGTTTGATGTAAATCTCTCTCTGATGCTTTGACCTCATTGATTTATTCTGAAAAGGTTTTCTCTGGTGGTTCCTGAACAGAATCTTTCATGAGATCCAGAGGATCAGTCATCTTCTAGGGTTTAATCTCTACTCATCACATTTTTATCCAGCTGACAGTCCTGAGGACAAACAGATTGATCCTTTCAAAATAAAATCCTGTCAGTTCATTCATTAACAGGATTGAACTCATGATCACTTTCTCAGATCCAGAGAACATAGATGTGTTCTTAGGAGGTAGAATCCTGACGTCCAGATCTGCTGTTCCATCTGTTTATGGAGAAAACAGAACCTTTAAAGTTCTCAAAGTGTTTGTAGCTGAGGGCCAAATTAGGAACTCCACATCAGACTGGGGGCCAATTTTAGTGAAAAAAATGGATAAACAGAAAAAGTTGTCTTTAGTCACTTAAATGATTCCAGTTCACCAGGACCTCCAGATGTTTTCCAGTTGTGGTTGGAGGTTTCTGTCTAGATCTTCTACTCGTCTAGTAATTGTTTAATTTGATAGATTTATTTCTTCGTACCTTTTCTTTTGCTCTAAACAGTGTCAGCTACTTTCAGCTTTTATTCTTTTACTAACTCACTGTTCGTCCGTTTCCAAAGTCACACCGTAGCTACCAGCCTCAGTCACAGCTTCAGTGGATGTAGCCATTTTTGGAAACATCTGCTGTGCAGCATCGCCTCCTAGCTGTTGTTGTTGTTGTTGAGTAAATTTGTCATGATTTTTATGATTTGTAACATAGTGACGATTTCTATTGAATTCTTTGAGTGTTGCATTCACCTGCTGACCAACAATGCTCAGGACTTTATCCATGAGGGACAACAAAGTTAGCATTTGGTCACTCAGCTTGAAAGCGCCTTTTCTCCTCGCCAACACAACGTTTTTCCTCACAGGAAGCTGCTCTGGCTCTCTTTTATTGAGGGCCACCAAAAATCTTCCCCCGGGCCCCCATTGGCCCCCGGGCCGCACTTTGAGAACCCCTGATCCAAAGGAACCGACTGAAATCTGCTGATTTAGTTCATGAAAGGAAAGTTCATCAAATTATCTGTTTCAGTCACTTCAGCTGAACGGTTTGACTTTGAGTGACGCCTGGAAGGAAGGAAGAGCTGAAAGGAGAAGAACTTTCAAAATAAAATGATCTGAATCTCTTTTGACTGTCCTGTCGTCTGCAGTCAGGTTTCTCCTAAAATCCTCATAAATGACCAAATGTCCTGGTGCTGGGTTCTCTGTAGGTTTCTCTCCACATAGATGCTGAGGAACAAGAACGTTCCAGAAAACATGAGGAGTTTTATTAAAAATGATTTGAATCAAACTCCAGTGAGTCATTTAAACCTGATTGTAACCTCATAGTTCAGACTGAATCTGTTTCTGAATAACATGAAAGTTCTGCCTTCTGGTGCCGAGGTTCTGCTAACAGGATCGTCCTCTGGTTCCATTTTTAGATCCCATTCAATCATAAACAGACAGGAGTTTTTCTGCAGAGTAATCCAGACTGTCTTTGTTCCAGAACAACCAGAACACGTTTAATATTAGGAGTAAAAATGTTATTTGATCCAGATATTAGATGTAAATAAGCTAATGTTGAAACATTTCTGCATCTGTTAAATAAAGTTTAATCATCAGAAAATCTAAAGTACATAAAAACCTGGAAATGATTTAAAGAACATCTGTTTCCTTTAGTCTCCTTTGATTTAAATTATTTCTGCTCCATAACTTTACTTTTCTTCATTTCAAAGAAAAAAGACAAAATCATTTCAGATGGAACGAGTCCAGAACCGCAAACCATCTAACTACAGTTACACAAAGACACAAACATGAACACACATAATCCAGAATATTACCACCAAACTCTGGTAGAAACGTGACTCTTGAAACGTAAAGGGGAGCCGGCAAGATGGCGGCGTGGCCGCTTTGTTTATATCGCGCTCCGAGCACCTAACTTTTTATTGAGCTTATTTGAAGCAGCAAGATTTTGCTTTTTCTTTAAAACGACCGGGGAACGTTCTGGATTGTAGTTTATGGATACTTTTGACAAATTCCCACCATTCAAAATGCCAAAGTGGGCCCCCCCTCTTTCGGTTTTATTTGCACCTTAGACATGTAGGGCCCTTGGTAGGGGGGGTGCTTGGACATCACTGCAAGCAAGCAGCAGATGTCCTCCTAGCACCCTACCCGCCAATTTTAACCGCACCTTAGACATTTAGGGCCCCTTGGTGGGGAGGGTGAGGGGACGTCACTGTGAGTAATCAGGAGATGTCCCCTTAGTGCCCTACCCGCCAATTTTAACTGCACCCCCCTTAGTACATACACCCCTCCCCCCTCAATATATACATCCCAACATAAACACACTCATGCACACACACACTCTCTCAAACACACATACACGCACACACATTTTGCAAGGAAGGTGGGACCTAGGACCATCTGTCCCCTGCCTCTTCCCTGGTGGGGGGTACGGGCCCCTTTGCAACGGCGGCCGTGTCCCCGGGGTGCCGGCTTCCTGGGCCCGGCGGTGCTCTCTCCGCGCGGTGGGGGGGTTCACATTACATCTGAGCCGGAGGTGTTCGTGTCCCTGGGGGGTGGGTTCTGGTCCTTGCTCCTGAGTGCTGGGCCCCGCCAAATTTCCAACTGTGGCCGAGCCTGGTCGGGCCATATTTACAACACCCCTTGTGGGCCCTCTTTTTTCCCCGGGGTTCCCCCCTCCTGGGCGGGGGCGGCGGGCCCCTGCCTCGCTCTTCCCTGGACCAACCGTGGGCCGGGCGATGGCTGCCTGGAGTGCGGAGCGGGTCTCCCTTGGGGGGGTCCTGGCTCGTACCTGGGGTTGGGGCGGGGGGATGCCCGGAACTCCTGGGTGGTGGTGGGGTGCTCGTCTGGGGCTGTGGGCGTCCTTCTCCGGTGGGGCCCTGCGTTGGGTTCTCCCGGCGCGGCGGGGGGGCTGCTCTCCTGGTCGGGCTGGGGCGGCGCTCTCTTTCCCTCCGTGCCTCCCTGCTCTCTGGCTCTGGGGGCCTTGCGGCGGCCCTGCTGGCCCTGGCCTGGGTGGCGGGCTTGGTCGCCCGGGCGGCGGTTGTTCCCTGTCGGTTCCCGTGTGGCGTTGGGGGGATTCCGGCTGCCGCTGCTGCTGCGGTGGGGGTCTTGGGGTGGGGATGGCTGGGCACTCTCCCTCCTTCTTTTCACGTTCCACCATCCATTTTAGAAGAACATAAACACTCACCTGGGCACAGGTGTTAGCTCACCTTTGTACTAACAGTTTGCATGACTGAATGACTGAAATATTTCACACTAGTTGGTTTTAAGGCATAAGTATGCGTGTGAACACTATCTGTTTTGTGTACATGTCGACAGGTGTACATTTTTGCAACTAACAGGTGTGTTGATAACATTTGAGTGTGTGTGTGGACAGGCTCCGCCCTTTTTGTACTGCATTTGAACCTTACCGTAATGATTAACAACCAGTAAACTTGTTGCTTTATGCTGCTTCATGGTCTTACCCCCCTTCCCCTCCTATTATCACCCCCTACCCCCCCTCTCTCTAACGTCCCTCTCTCTTCTTCCCCTCTTTCCTTTTCCGTCCGGTCCAACACCAAAGATTTTCAGACATGTTTGAAATTAATAAAGTTTGGCCTCAATTACAAAAGGGGTTTATTCAGACATACCTTTGGTTTGTCTGAAGATTAATAACCCCTCTTGTTAAAATAAAATATGTCCAACCCAAGAGGCCCTCAGCTCTCATCTGCCTGCCCAGTTGTTGGACAGGACAAGTTAAAAAAAAAAAAAAAAAAAAAATGCCAAAACCTCCTAAAAGAAGCGGATCTTGAAAAGAAAAACAAAGCTCCGCTAGCTTGTTGTTAGCCGACGAGCACGACTACTCCGGCAGCAGCATGAACATTCCCGTGACTTCGGAGGAGGAATTTCCTTCACTCCCAGTGAAAAGAAAAAAGTTTAACATTTTTTCTTTTTCAAGCTAAAGCTGCTAAAATGTATTTTGGTGCTGTTCTCAATATTGCACTATTTGTTTAATAGCTTTATAGTTTTTATAAAACAAAACCTTTTTTCTGTGTGTTGTTTATTGTTCTAGTTCATCTGTTTACTCTATTTTTACTTCCTTTTAACGCCAGTGGGCTACGCAACAATGTTAAACGCAAAGCTTTATTTCTTTTTGCCAAGCAGTTTCATTCAGATCTCTGTTTTTAAAAGAGTCTCATTCAATATCTGATGATGCCAAATTCTGGAAGTGTCAGTGGGGTAATTCCTTATGGTTTTCACACGGTACAGAGCCATCAGCCGGGGTAACAACTCTAAAAAATAGGTTTAGTGGGGACATTTTACTTACTGAAAGTGATCCATCAAGTCATTATATTTGCCAAATACTGCAATGTGATGATAATATTGTTATTTCAGCCAATATTTATGGATACAACTGTCATGGTGCCTCTGTCAGACTCCTCCCCCTCTCCTCTCCGCTTGGTTCTCTGATTCAGCCCAGCTGCTACCACTCAACTTATCTTCACCAGCTGCCTATTTAAGGAGCTCCTGGACCAGTATTCATCACCAGTCCGTTGCCCCTGATGGTGCATATTTGGTCTTCACGCTTTGTTTATGTTAAGCTCTCTGAATCTCAAGTCAGAACCTTACTCGTCTCTTACCTGTCTCCAGGTTCTCTCAGTCACGAGTGGTCGCCTGTCCTGGTGCATTCTGGAAGCCTCTCTCAGTCTCCTTCCCTGGTCACGCTGCGAGCCTCTGCCGCCTCTCCTCACCTTCTCCTTCGCTCCCCGGACTTCTCCACCAGTGACGCCACAGAATCCCTTCTCCATGTTGTGGACGCCCCGGAGCCTGCTGCCTTCATTGCTACATCATTATTAAATCCATTCGATATCTACGCCTGTGCTTCCCTGTGTCTTCTTCTGGGTTTCAGCATCTGAGTCTCTATTGTTCTGTAGCCATGACAACAACACTGTCTAAGAAAAATTATCAACATTCTTTTCTATGTAGAAAACTTATTGTTAAAATGGTTAGAAAATTTTCCAAATGCTATCATATTGTTGGGGGGGGACTTCAATAATGTCCCAGATAATAATGCAGATAGGTGTCCTCCTCGTGGGCCGGATGGAAGCAACACCAAGCTAAAGAATTTTATGGAGAAATTTGACCTCCATGATATATGGAGAAAGAAAAACCCTGATGTCAAATGCTTCACATGAAGGAAAAAAAACGGGTACAAGTCAGTCCAGAATTGACTTTTGGTTGGTCTCAAAAAGTGTTGCTATAGATCAGATTGATGTAAACATTAGCCCCACCCCTCTTACAGACCACAAAGCCATAGTTATTAAGAAAAGGTTTACCATCTCTAAGTCTTATGCCACTCATTCAGCTTATTGGAAACTTAATAGCTCTATTTTACTGGATGACTCTGTTAAAAAACAAATCAAAAGACAAATGGCACATTTTTGGTCTAAAGCTAACATAGACAAGAAATATGGTGTATACTGGGAGCTTTTTAAATTTGAAATAAGCAAATATCTCAGAAAAGTAAGTAGTGATAAAGCTAAAAGTAGAAGAGCACATGAAGCAAATTTCATTTAAAAAATCACTAACTTGTGTCAAAATACAGCTGACACACTATCAGATGAAGATAAACTTCAACTCTCTAACCTTCAAACTGAATTGGATCATTTATATCTTCAAAAAGCCAAAGGAGCTTTTGTGAGATCTCGATCAAGATGGCTTGAAAACGGTGAACAAAATTCACATTACAACTTTAATCTGGAGAGACACCATTCTAAAGGTAGTAGCATTCACAGAATTAATATGGATGGAACTATTTCAGAAGACCGTGAAGTCATTTCTAACTATTGTTGTGATTTTTACCAGAAACTCTATAGCTCTAAATTTAGTCAAGTTTCAACAGATGCCTTCATAGATTCGTTAACAGTTAAGACCATCACTGAAAGTGAAAAGGAGCAATGTGAAAGCATGATAACACTTGAGGAAGTGCAAAAGGCCATAGAACAACTTAAATCTAATAAATCACCAGGGACAGATGGGCTGACTTCAGAGTTTTATAAATGTTTTGCTGAGGATCTGTCTCCCTTTTTACATCAAATGTTTTTAGAAAGAATAGATAAAGAACTTCATACGACATTGACTCAAGGCTTGATGACATTTAATCTGAAATCTGGAAAAGACACGTCATTCTTAGATGACTGAAGTCCAATATCGCTACTAAACAATGATTATAAGATCTTCGCAACAATCTTGGCTAAGAGACTAAAATTGACACTGGACTCAGTGATTGATGAGACCCAGTCTGGCTTTATGTCAGGAAGACATATAATGAATAATATCAGGCTAGTTTTGGACATTCTTGATCATCCAGACATTATAAATGATAACGGTTTTATTTTATTTTTGGATTTTTACAAAGCATTTGATACCGTAGGACATAAATTCATTTTGCATTGTCTCCAAAAATGTGGTTACAAACACAACTTTCCACCTCACAAATATTCTATCTGGAATAACAGGGACATTTTATATAAACGTAAATCACTCTTCATAGAACATTGGAATCGAAAGAGGATTATTTTTGTGTATCAATTATTTAACAAACAGGGCTTACTTTTAACCTATGAGGAGTTTCTATCTAAATTTAACTTCCCTGTTCCCTCTTTAGAATATGCTAGTGTTTGGAGCTATTCCTTCTGGTGTCTGTATGCTGTTTAAATTCCAACACAGAGTTAATATTGAGGAGCCTTTTGTACTCTCTCCCATTAATACTCCTGTGGGGAAAATATGTCTGACCGGTTATCCCAGGAAAAACAACAAAGCCATAAGAACATTATTTCAAATGAACATTGTTCCATTTCCTCGTAGCATTTTTTATTGTAAAATGTTTGTTGAAGACATTGCATGGAAGGAGGTTTGGCAAACACCCAATACATTTTTAATCACTAATAAGGTTAAAGAAGTTTCTTTTAAGATTATCCATAGAATTTATCCAGCTAAAATTTTTATTCAAAACAGATTTAAGTTAAACATTGAGGCATTTTGTAGTTTTGGTTGTAATTCACCTGAAACAGTTATCCATCTTTTCTGGTATTGTCCCAAAGTTAAGGTGTTTTGGCAGAAGATATGTGATTTTATTAATTATAAAATTGATTCTTCATTGACATGCTGATTTCTAAAAGTTATTTTTTTACAAAATAATTTAAGTAATTCATCTTTGTCATGTGTTTCAAATTGATTCAAAAATCTTTCCTAATGTAGCATAATTTTGCACATGTTTTTAACTTTTGATACTTGATGAAATTTTGCTATGAAAATTCCTGAAACAGTGTTGTGTCTACTTTACTGATATAGTATTATGTTTTATTCATATGAATGGCTTTTATAAGTAACATAATCTGCATATATTTCAGATGACTGATCTGCATTTGCCATGTTGATTTCTAAAATAGTTATTTTTGACGTAATACTTAAGTAATTCATCTTTGTCATGTGCTTTATCGATATCTTATGATTTTTAATTCTGTCTAATAAAAGTTATGAATCGGATATTGATAAATCATGTAATAAAATGGTTATAGTATAACGGGGTGGGATTATATAAGTTTACTTCCTTCCATTCCCTTTCAAGCAATATTTATTAATGTCTAATTATCCTAAGTTTGATTAGTTACTGAATGAATGTATAACTGATGATTATATTGCTGTTGTGTATAATTTCTATTTGATTGCTTGAAATAAACCATTTCAAATAAAAAAAAAATGATTCTTGTTTTGTCTTATTTTGGAAAGATGTCTTGTTGGGTCTAATATAAAAAAATATGCCAAAGGACTCTGCTTTACTTTTAAATCTTTTACTCATTTTGGCTAAATTCCATGTTCATAAATGTAAATTTTCTGGTAGAAAACCCTGTTTCACTGTATTCCTTTCTGAATTAAATCAGTATATCAACAGTATTCGAGATTCAGAGAAGTAAAAAGCAATCAGAACATTGTCTGTATAATAATAATAATAATAATAATGGATTGGATTTATCTGCGCTTTTCCAGACACTCAAAGTTCTTACATTGTGTCCATTATTCATTCACTCCTCATTCATACTTGGTGATGGTAGCTATGGTTGTAGCCACAGCTGCCCTGGGCCAGACTGACAGAGGCCTGGCTGCCAGTTCGCGCCTACAGCCCCTCTGACCATCACCGGGATCATTCATGCACATTCACACACCAGTGGAGCCACACTGGAGGCAAGGAGGGTGAAGTGTCTTGCCCAAGGACACAACGACATTTGGCTGGGGGGAGCGGGGATCGAACGGCCAACCCTTCGATCATTGGACGACCCGCTCAACCACCTGAGCCACTGTCGCTGTATGTGATAGTTTCAGTATTTTCTCGTAGCGTTAACCCCTGGCTTATTTCTATCTCTATTCTGGTTCTTCTGTTTGTTACAGATGTGTAGATTTGCAGTTGTGTTTTTATTGCATACCTAAAAGTACATCCTTGTAAAATGGCATAATGTGCAATAAAGTTTAGTTTAAAAAAAAAAACGAAGGCCGAACAGTTATGGTACCTACACCTGGATCAATCGGGGGTCCGGAAGATGGCGGAGTGAGTGGCGTTGTTTGAGGCAGGGTCTGAAAGAGAAACCAAATCTTGTGTCCAATTAGGAATTGTGGTGAGACCAACCATCCCCAGAAGTGTCAGAAAATCAATATTAAGAAAAAAGAAGAAAAAAAACGGATATCTTCGAGATTTTTTTTTGTTTTTTTTTGTCCATAAGTTATTATTTTTCTTTTTTTTTATAACTTTGTTAGAGTGTATAATGAAATGTCAAAAAAAGGCAATGTGTAAAAAATAAACACTCGAATGTCAACCCGTCCCACCCACCCACCCCCTTCAACAACCCCTAATAGGCCTATTCAAACACAGAAAAAACAAACAAACACATAAATAAATAAATAAATAAATAAATAAATAAATAAATAAAACACTTGGGCATTTAAAAAAAGGAAATATGTTAAAAAGAAGAAGAAAAATAAATAAATAAATAAAAATATTAATTAAAAAAAAAAATTAATAAAAAGGGTAATTAAATAAGTTAGTAATAAGTGAGAAAACCCGAGTAGTGGCTGTTTGTTGCACTGGTGCTCAGTCAGCCTCCAGATTGTGAGGAAATGTCAAGGAGTCCATATATTGTAGGAAAGGGCTCCAGGTCTCATGAAACACCCTGAGTGAGCCTTGAAGTGAGTATCTAAGCCTCTCAAGTTTAAGATTGTAAAGCACCTCGCGGACCCAGCGGACATGCGAAGGGGGGTAGGGGAGCTTCCAGTTCAGCAGGACCAGCCTGCGTGCTAATAGGGTGGTAAATGCAATGGCCCGTTTCAGCGCACTCGGCGTGTCTGAAGTTGGGGGGAGACCAAATATTGCCGACATGGGATTTGGTGTGACGGAATATCTTAAAGCTCTCGATAATGTATCAAATGCATCTGTCCAAAGTGCTGCGAGCACTGGGCATGACCAAAACATATGGGCATGATTGGCAGGAGAGAGATGGCATCTGCTGCAGGCATCACTAATAGAAGGATAGATTTTGGCCAGTCTGGCATTGGTGTAATGGACCCTGTAAACAATCTTGCACTGAATCAATCTATGGCGGGCGCAAATAGAGGACAAATGGACAAGAGACAATGCCGACCTCCATTGTTTTTCCGTCATGTCAAGGTTAAGACTGTCTTCCCACACAGCTTTGACAGTATTGGATGGCTTTGAGGATGCTGTCCAAATTGACTTGTAGAGGCCTGAAACGCAGCCATTAACAAAAGGGTCTTTGGAGAGAAGAACATCTAGTAGAGTTTCTGGGGGGCGATTTGGAAAATGAGGAAACGGAAAAAATGCTGATTCAGGAGGTCATATTTCTTTGACAGTTGTTCAAATGAGGAAAATACATTGTTTGTGTACAAGTCAGAGATTGACTTAATCCCATTCCTGTGCCATAGTTTAAATGACAGATCGGTTTTGGACGGATTGAATCTGCAGTTTTTGTAGACTGATGTGAGGACTGTAGGATTCATAAGGCCGAACTGTTTTCTGAATTGACTCCAGATTTTCAAAGAAGTGGACACCACTGGGCAGGTATGGACACTGGGAAGGGGAAGCTGTTAACATAGTATTGAGCGCAGACAAAATTCTGAAGATCTCCCTTCCAGCTGAATCCAGCTTGAAATGGTATCATTGTCATCGTTCATCCAGAAAAGAAGTTTTTGGATATTTGCTGCCCAATAGTAAAATCTGAGGACAGGCAGGGCAAGCCCCCCTCATCCTTCGGGGCTTGTAGGACTGATTTTCGCAAACGAGTCGGCCTGCCCGACCATAGAATGATGAAATGGTCCTATCTAGCTTGTCAAAAAATGATTTGCCTAGGAAGATTGGAAGATGTTGGAATAGGTAAAGAAACCTGGGAAGGACGGCCATTTTGACCAGACTAACCCGACCTGCAAGCGAGATCGGCAGAGCTGACCAACGTAAAAAATCCCTCTCTATCCTGTCAATCAGGGGGGTAAAGTTTATACGATAGAGCCCAGACAATAATGGGGTGACCTGGATGCCTAGATATCTGAAACTACCAGGTGACCACCGAAACAGAAAAGTAGAGGGAGTGATCATTCGGGCTAGGTCATTGATGGGCAAAAGTTCGCTTTTCTGGTAATTAAGTTTGTAGCCAGATATATTGCTATATTCTTGTAGAATATTAAGGATGATGGGAACAGAGTTGATACATAAAGCAAAAGGTCATCCGCATATAGTGAGACCTTATGAACTGTGCCTAGACGCCTGATGCCAACAAAGGCTGTTTCTGAGCGTAACCAGATGGCCAATGGTTCAATAGCCATGAGAAAGAACAAAGGAGAAAGAGGACAGCCCTGCCTTGTGCCACGATGTAAAGAAAAGGAAGGAGAAAACGTATTGTTAGTGCGAACTGAAGCTTTGGGGGAAGAGTAAAGTAGTTTAACCCAGTCGACAAACCCTCCCCCCAGTCCAAATCGGGATAGAATGTTAAATAGAAAGCTCCACTCGAACCGATCGAAGGCTTTTTCTGCGTCAAGAGAGAGAATGACCTCAGGCATTAGAGAGCAAGGCGAAGAAATTATGTTAAAAAGGCGTCTAGTATTACACGACGATAATCTGCCCGGCATGAAACCTGTCTGGTCCAAATTTATGATGGTAGACAAAACGCATTGTAGACGGGAAGCCAGAATTTTAGACAGAATTTTAAAGTCAACATTGAGAAGGGAAATAGGTCTGTAACTGCTGCAAAGTAGAGGGTCTTTGTCTTTCTTAAGGAGAAGAGATATTGTGGCTTCTGAGAGAGTGTTTGGAAGGCAGCCGGAGTGAAGGGCTTCATTATACATATCTTTTAAAAAGGGGCTAAGCAAGGAGGAAAAAGTTATTTTAGTATTCAGTGGTAAAAGCGTCAGGACTAGGTGCCTTACCACTTTGGAGTGATTTGATGGCTTCAGAGACTTCTGCTGTAGTGATGGGTTTACCTAGAATTTCAGCATCCGCATCAGTGACACGTGGAAAAGTGATTTTATCAAGCGCAAGATCTGGAGAGTGTGGACACTCAGATGTATAAAGAGTCGAGTAGAACTTCGCAAATGCCTCGTTTACACTAACTGGGTCTGTGATCGTCACACCCGCTAGAGATAATATTGCTGAAATAAGCCTAGAAGATGCCTCAGCCCTTGCCTGGTATGAAAGAAGCTTTCCCGCCTTGTCACCTGATTCATAGAAACGTTGTCTGGATTTAAGTAGCAGCGTTCTGACCTCCGTGGTAGAGATAAGATCAAGCTCTGTCTGTAGTGCGAGTCGTTTCTCATACAGGTCTGGATCGAAACTAGCAGCTAATAAGTGGTCTGTGTTCTTAATGTCGTTCAAAAGTAGATTTGTAAGAGCAGACTCCACTTTCCTCTTATTAGAAATAAAAGAAATTAGTTGACCTCTAATGTACACCTTAGAGGCCTCCCAGAGATTGCTTCTATTTGTTTCTGGCAGGTCATTAAGTTCAAAGAATAGAGTTAGTTGTGATTGTATAAACTCTTTATAGGATTCCTCTGCTAGGAGGACAGCATTGAATTTCCACTGGTTCAACATGCGAGGCCGGGAGAGTATGGCCAGGTCAAGAGAAACCAGAGAATGGTCGGATATGGCTATACCGTGATAGTCGACAGAAACCAGATTAGACAGAAGTCGTGCATCTAAAAAAAAAAAGTCAATACGAGAAAAGGTGCGATGAACATGAGAGAAGAATGAAAAAGATTTTCCCCCTGGGAATTTATGCCTCCATGGGTCAGTTTTGTAGCATTCCCCAGACCCTTCACATTCCAAGAAATAAGTCTGAAGCTGTTATTTATGTTTATAGAAGACATACCTCAAACATGATCTTTAATTAAAGTGATGGGCGCGGACATGGTAGGTCGGAAGAGCACGGCTGGTCTCTGTGAGGAAATCTGAGTAAAATGGGAAAAAAAAAAAAAAAAAGAAATAATAATAATAATCTTGGCCTGAACATCCCCAAACATACATGAAAACAAAAAACAAGTGTCCATTGCACAACGGTGTCAACACCTAACCACGGGACTTCCCTCTTTCGTCCAAAATCTCCAAATCCCCGAGTTTAAAGGCAGATTATAATTGCCCCAATAACAGTAGTCAAAATTACCCTTAGAAAAGTGTAACTGGAATAATTGTAGCGACTTAAAAAGAGAAAAGTAAATAAACACTTAAAAGTAAAAAATATATATATATAATAAAAAAGAAAAAGAAAACCTAGCTTAGGTCCTGAGGTGGCAGTCATTTAAACAGTAGCAACAGCCTTCTTGACAGGTCACATATGTTATTAGTTGGATTTAGGAAGGGACCGGTCACCATCATCTCGGCAGCGACGAGAGGCAAAATCGGTGGCATCTTTCACCGAGGGAAGATGTTTCCCGGAGCCTTCCTCCATCACGTCAAACAGCTTAGCTGGATACCTCAGAGCAGGCTTGTGGCCCAGCTGGTAAAGCTTCCTCATTACGTCTCGATACTGGCTGCGCTGCTCCAAAACCTCCGGGCAGTAATCCTCCACGATATGGATAGGAGAGCCCTTGTAGGAGAGATTGCCCCGAAGTCTGCGAGCCGTCCGCACGACCAGCTCACAAGTCTGAAAGCGGTGAAAGCATATCACGACGTGCCGCGGCTTACCGGCGGGCCCTGGCTTAGCAGCTAGTGAGCGGTGTGCACGGTCTAATTCCGGAGGAGATGAGAGAACGTCAGCGCCAAGCACTTCAAAAAGCGGCTGCGAAAAAAAGCTGTTGGTGTAGACCCTTCAATATTTTCGGGTAATCCAAAGATTCGAATGTTGTTGCGGCGGCTCCGGCCTTCGAGATCAGTTAGCTTAGCCTTTAGCTTAGCGTTGTCTGCCGCAATGGCTGAAAGCGCGGTCTTCATCTCTGTCACCTCGATGCTGGTAGAGTCTGGATGCGCTCTGTATGGTCATCAACTGTGGCTTGAACAGTGCTCAGTCTGGCCTCGTACCTTGCGTAGGTGTCCTTTATTTCAGCAAGCAGCTCGGATTTAGTTTCTGCTAGCTTAGCAGTCAGCACAGCAGTAAATGCGCTAATACCAGCCGCTTCTGCCCTCTCCTGCTCATCCTTCCTGCCTTTTTTGGACATGGTCACTTAGTTGAGTCGTCGACTTAGTAGTTATAGGGCAATTTTTTAACTAATTAATGCGGTGGCGTGGTAGAATTCGATAAAGGTGGGGAGCTCGGACACACGTCTACTCCATTCGGCAACACCGCTCTTCGAGATATATTTTTCACGTTTTTTCTCTACTGCTTGAAGAATGGCTAACCCAAGGCAAGCTAACGTTAGCGACCATGATTATGACCTCCGGGCTCTTGAAAACAGTTGTGAGGAAGAAGAAACAGTGCAAATGGAGCAAGCAGTTGCTGAGGAGGTGAATGACCCGATCTGCTTAAACAGCCCAAACCCAAAAAGAATGAAGAAACGAGGAGCCACTAAAAAACAAGATGGCGCTAGTAGTGCTAGCCTCACTCACGCCATGCAGGCCATTCTAACCAGATTTGACGGCCTTGATTCCCGTATGGATGAAATCCAAACAGCTCTGAAAAGATTTGACGACTTGGAAAAGAAATTGGAAGGCATAGAGAGTCGGATGGATGGGATTGGAAAATCTACAAAAGAGAACAAAGAAAACATTGTGAAGCTGCAAGAACGTGTGGAGCATCTCTCATTAGAAAACAAAGAGTTGAGAGAGAAATGTCTGGAGAGTGAGAGATACCAGAGGAGATGGGACCTGCTGCTGATGGGGGGGCCAGAGAAAGACAAGGAAAACACCAGAGAGGTCGTCCTCAGCATCCTCACCCGTGTGGTTCCGATGTCTGTGGAGAAGCTCCGGGACACCGTCGACACCGTTCATCGGCTGGGAAAAAGAGGCGGAGTCAATAACAACATGCCAAGAGCCATAATCACCCAGTTTGCAATGCGCACGGTGAGAGACGAAGTGTGGAGAAAATCCAAGGAAGACAGAGTCTGCAAAGAGATGAAGATCTACTTCAGGGAGGACTTTTCCAAAGAAGATCGGGAAGAAAGAACCAAACTCTGGCCGATGGTGGAACAAGCCAGACGGAGCGGGAAGCGAGCCTTTCTGAAGATAAGATAAGATATTCCTTTATTAGTCCCACGATAGGGAAATTTCCTTATTGCAGCAGCAGTACAGGAACAGAGAGCAATATATAAAAGAAACAAAACAATAGAGTCAGTATAAACACATATATACACAATATACACACATACATTTCAAAATATTGCACAGGATGACCATAGGATCAGTTATTGCACAAGGTAAGATAAATAAGACAGAGCGGATGATTTTGGTTAACGTGGTTCACTGGGAGCAGCTTAGGTTGTACCGTCTAACAGCAACAGGTAGAAACGACCTGCGGTGTCGCTCCTTCAGATACTCAGGATGTCTCAGTCTGACGCTGAAGGAGCTGCACAGTGAGGACACAGACTCATACATGGGGTGGGCATCGGTCTCCATCAAGGATGATAGCTTAGCTACCATCCTCCTCTCTCCCTCCTCCTGCATTGAGTCCAAAGGCAGCCCCAGAACGGAGCTGGCCTTCTTCACAAGCTTCTCCAGCCGCTTCCTTTCTCCAGCCGAGATGCTGCTACACAGCAGACCGCTCCATAAAAGATGGCTGATGCCACCACAGAGTCATAAAAAGTCTTTAAGAGTGATCCCTGCACCCCAAAAGACCTCAGTCTCCTCAGCAGATAAAGCCTGCTCTGTCCTTTTTTGTACAGTGCTTCTGTATTGTGTGACCAGTCCAGTTTATTGTTGAGGTGAACACCCAAGTACTTGTATGAATCCACTCTCTTAATGTCCCTTCCTTGGATGTTCACCGGTGCTAATGTAGAGTGAGTGTGCCTGCGAATGTCCACCACCAGCTCCTTGGTTTTCCCTGCATAATCTGGAGGTAGTTCTGCTGGCACCAGTCCTCAAAGTTCTGAATCAGTTCTCTATACTCTCTGTCATTATCATCTGTGATTAGTCCGAAACGGCAGAGTCATCCGAGAACTTCTGCAGGTGACAAGATGCTGAGCTGGACATGAAGTCTGCGGTGTAGACAGTGAACAGGAACGGAGCCAGAACTGTTCCCTGCGGTGCTCCTGTGTTACAGACAATCATGTCAGACTCACAGTGGCGAGACCTCACATACTGCAGTCGGTTTGAGAGGTAGTCCAGCATCCATTCAGACAGATGCTGGTCCACGCCCATGTGCACCAACTTGTCCCTCAGCAGCAGCGGTTGAATGGTGTTAAAAGCGCTGGAGAAGTCGAAAAACATGACTCTCACCGAGCTCCCAGTCTGGTCCAGGTGTGACAGGGCTCTGTCCAGGAGGAAGATGAAAGCATCCTGAACTCCAATGCCGGGCTGGTAGGCGAACTGCAGCGGGTCCATCGACTGGCTGACCATGGGACGAAGATGTGTGAGCACCAGCCTCTCCATCGTCTTCATCAGATGAGAAGTCAGCGCCACCGGTCTGTAGTCCTTGAAGTCAGTCGGCCGGGATGTCTTTGGAACCGGGACCACGCAGGATGTCTTCCACAGCTGTGGCACCTTCCCCAGCTTCAGGCTCAGACTGAACATGTCCAGCATAACGCTGCATAGTTCATCTGCACATGTCCTGAGGAGCCTGGGGCTGATGCCATCTGGGCCCAATGCCTTCCTTGCCTTTGTTTTTCTGAGCTGCCATCTCACCTGGGCTTTAGTGAGTGGCAGTGTGGGGGTTGGTGAGGGGAAGGGGCTGCGTGCTGAGTCGTCAGGGGTGTCTGGATGAAGCACAATGGGTGTAGGGGTCGTTGAATGCAGCAGTGGTGGAGACGACAGGGTGGGGGTGGGCAACTGGTCGAATCTATTGAAAAACAGATTCAGGTCGTTGACCCACGTCTGGTCCCCCTCAGCCTGAGTGCCGGGCTCATTGTATCCAGTGATAGTCCTCAGCCCTCGCCACACCCCGCTAAGGTTGTTCTGCTGCAGCTTCTCCTCCAACTTCCTCTTGTAGCTCATCTTTCCCTGTCTGATGTTGCGTCTCAGCTCCTTCTGAACAGCCCTCAGCTCCTCTTTGTTGCCTGATTTAAAGGCCCTCTTCTTCTCCTTCAGGAGAGCCTTTATCTCAGGAGTAATCCATGGTTTATTGTTGGAGAAGCAGCGTACTTTCCTGGTGGGTACGGTGTTCTCCACGCAGAAGTTGATATAGTCCGTTATGCATTCTGTTAGACAGTCAATGTCCTCCCCATGTGGACCACACAGTTCCTCCCACACTGTAGTGTCAAAACAGTCCTTCAGAGCCTCCTCGGTCTCATCAGTCCATGTCCTCACAGTGCGGTAGACAGCTGGTTGCCTGCATACACAGGGTTTGTACACAGGCAGGAGATGAACCAGGTTGTGGTCAGATCTTCCTAGGGGGGGCAGTGCAGTTGAAGTGTATGCCTCCTTGGAGTTGGCATACAGTAAGTCCAATGTTCTGTTGTCTCTGGTGGGACATGAGACGTATTGGGTGAGTGTTGGTAGTGTGGATGATGGAGGGGCATGGTTGAAATCTCCAGAGATGAGGAGAAGGGCATTAGGACTCTGGGTTAGAAGTCTATTCACCACAGAGTGCAGGACATCACATGCATCGTCGCCATTAGCAGAGGGGGGGATGTACGTAGCGATCACAATGACATGTGAAAACTCCCTCGGCAGGTAGAATGTCCTCATGCCAACGGCTAGCAGTTCAATGTCCTTGCTACAGATCTGCTCCTTAACAGTGATGTGAGTGGATTTACACCATCTGTTGTTCACAAATACCGCCAGTCCTCCTCCCTTTCTCTTACCGCTCTCCTTTGTCCTGTCCGCTCGCATCAGCTGAAATCCGTCCACAGTCACCACCGAGTCCGGTGTTAGCGCTGTTAGCCAGGTCTCCGTAAACACCATGATGCTAGCTTGCCGGAATTCCCTCTTATGCCGGGTGAGAGCGGTTAGCTCGTCCATCTTGTTAGGGAGCGATCTTACATTCCCCATGATGATGGATGGCACGGTGGGTCGGTACCGTCTCCTTTTAGCCCGACACAGAGCTCCAGCTCGGGTTCCCCGTCTTCTCCGTCTTAACTCTCGAGGAACCTCAGGCCTTTCTCGATGTAGCATCAGCGCGTCGCAGAATGCTAACAGCTGATCTCTGGTGTAAACAATGGGACCGTCACCGTGGTTACGTGCAGAGTTCCCAGACCTGAGATCGAAAAGTGAGGAAAAAATAAAAGGAACAGAACATACTCTACGAGTTTGGTCTCCATAGTGCAAAACACAATTGTACGCTCTTGAAAAATAGATAAAGAATAGATAAGAATAGATAAATAGATAAATGGTTACAGCGTAACCGGGAGCTGCCGCAACAGGCTGCCACTCGAGCGGTACCTCAAGAAAAAAAAAAAGGAGGGGTATGCGCTGATGAAGGGAGGAAAGTGATGCCATGACGACCAGAGACAGAGTTTAAAGGTCTGTTTTTTGTTGAGCTTTAGAATGTGGTAATTTCAAGGTTGATAACATCTTCTGCCCTTCGGGACTGCTTTGAAACAACAGACTGGGACGTGTTTAAACAAACTGCCACCTACAACAACCTGACAGACATCGAGGAGTACACAAACACAGTAACCTCCTACATCACAAAGTGCATAGATGATGTGACACACACAAAGCATCATCATTCGAGCCAACCAGAAGCCATGGCTGACAGGGGATGTCAAAGGGCTGTTGAGAGCCAGAGACAATGCCTTCAGAGCAGGGGATGAAGCTGGCCTAAGAACAGCAAGAGCCAACCTGTCCCGGGGCATCAGGAAAGCAAAAAAGGACTATATGCATAAAGTATCTTCTCACTTCAACGACAGCAGAGATGCACGGAGCCTGTGGCGGGGCATCCAGGCCATCACAGACTACAAGTCTGCACCACAGAGCTGTGAGAACAACACCCCCCTTCTCAACAACCTGAACAGCTTCTTTTCACGCTTTGAAGGACTAAACAGCACACACCCACAGAAAACGCCCCCCTCCCCCCAGGATCAAACTCTGCACCTGACAACTACCAGCGTGAAGAGGACACTCTCCACCATCAACCCACGGAAAGCAGCAGGTCCAGACAATATCCCAGGCCGTGTGCTGAAGGAATGCACAGAAGAGCTAAAGGACGTCTTCACAGCCATCTTTAACATCTCCTTGGAGCAAGCCATCGTCCCATCATGCTTCAACGCTACCACCATCATCCCTGTGCCAAAGAAACCATCACCATCCTGCTTCAATGACTACCGCCCCATAGCAGTAACGCCCATCATCATGAAGTGCTTTGAACGGCTAGTCATGTCACACATCAAGTCCACCCTTCACCCCACCCTGGACCCCTTTTAGTTTGCATACCGACCCAAACGTTCGACAGAGGACGCCATCTGTTCTGCTCTCCATCCAGCTCTCACCCATTTAGACAAAAAGGACGCATATGTGAGAATGCTGTTCATAGACTTCAGCTCCGCATTTAACACAATAATACCACCACAACTCATTTGCAAACTGGACAAGCTGGGTGTTAACACCCCCATCTGCAACTGGCTACTGGACTTCTTCAGCCAGAGACCACAAACAGAACGTGCCGGCAACAACACCTCAAACACAATCATTCTCAACACCGGGGCACCCCAAGGCTGTGTGCTTAGTCCGCTGCTCTTCACCCTGCTGACACATGCACTGTCAGAAAAAAGGGTACGGTTGGGGTACGTTTGTGAACACTTAGGGTACAAATGGTGAATTTGTACCCTAAGTAGGTGTAATTATGACTAAGTGAGTCATAATTACACCTACTGGTACTCATATCTACCATTTAAGGATAAAAAAGGTACAAATATGTTTCCAACCATCAGAGGGCCCATATTTGGACCCTTTATTCCACAAACAAAGGTACAATCACTTGTGTGACAAAAGTAATAATTCAAAGTGTATGAAACGTCACCCAAATTCATTTAATACGTTGTTGGTTATTTGGAAAAGATGCACAAAATAACCAAATGTATTTAAGAGACCACACATCTTTTATGACTAGTTCTGAACAGTACACAAGCACATTATATTTTATTGATTGTGCAGAGCATCAAGATAATAACTTTTAAACATGTATTAGTGTGAGCCTGTTTTGTTTTTTTTACTTATATGAGAGCTGTTTTAAGTTTTGCCTTTAATTTAGAGCAAAAGCACAATGTAGACAAAATTATTTGATGTTTTTAACCTTATATGGTGTACTTTAACTTGGCCTAAGTTCAATTTAAATTTCTAGTCTTTGAGCTGTTAATTTAAGTTATTTTTTTTCTAATCATACATTCTCATAAAAAAGTAAATTTCTCTGTTACTACGTTAGATTATGTGTACATATTAGTAACTTTTAGCTTTTCTACCTACACAGGAAAAATGAGAAAGTACTTTTTTCGGAGTTACCATCAGTAATTTTTATTTAAGTAGGTATAAAAACGTAGAGGAAATATGTTGGAGTAAACCAGCGAGACCACGCCCACTCTACTTTCTTAAGTTTCGTTTCTTCCGCCATTTTGTTATCCCGCAGCGGCCGGAGGAAGACAGAGGCTGTGACTGAGGTAAGTCTGCTAATTCCTTAAAAATAAGTTGGAAACTTGTTTTAAGCGGGTTCGGTTATTTTATCTGTAAGGAATAACTTTTGTGTAGTGGAATGCTGCTATTCCACCGTGTATGTGCCTGTGAGGAGATTGAAAACTACGAGCGGGAGTTTGCTAACGGTTAGCCTCAGCCGTTTGAAGTTCAGCTAAATGCAGCCATTAAATAAATTAAGCTGTTGTTTTTATTGGTGTTGTACCGCGTTCCGTTAAATACATTGAAATACATACATTTTTTCACTAGATAATTCTGTCGCCGTTTTACCGATGTACGCTGGCGTTGATGCACCGGTTGTTGTTGCCTACCCCCCCCCCCCCCTTTTTTTTTCTTTCTGTGTTTCTGTCTTTCTTAGTAAGGAAGCCAGCTACTTTTGAAACGACCAGCAGTTCGGTAAAGTTAGAAAGATATTCACAGATTCGGACTTCCGGCCTCAATAACTCTTCCGATAAACGTTCAAATGTGCCAGCAAGTATATAATTCCTTTTGTATTAACCCAGAGAGTGAACTACAATTTCACTTCAAAAGAAAAAAAGATCGTTTTTTCACCTTTTGATCAAAATTGTTCTCTTCGAGGTGTAAATGCAGACACGCAGCGAGCCGGCAGCCAAGGGACCGTCAACAAAGTGCAACCTCTGTGAAACACCATTCTGTAAAAATCAATACTCTTTTGAAAAGTGAATACATCTCTACATTTATATGAACTGGTAATGAATATCTGTCAGCATATTCATGCTAAAATGAATATTTTGTGTGTCTATCTTTATTATATTTTATTGCACATATTTTTCACATTTATTAGAGACAAGAATCATAATTAAAGTGATCAATAGCTTTTAAAAATACTGAAGCTTCAGTCACCAAACTTTCTGTACTGATTAATTATGAACTTATTGTCCGACTACAACAAAGACTTGGTCAGAAATGAACTTTGATTATGTTTTGATGTTTTCATATTGAAATATGGATCATGTTTGGTCTAAAATGTTTAATAGCTCTGCAAATACTAAAGCTACAGTCCCCAAACTTTTTGTACACAATAATCATGTCCCTATTGTCCTACTACAACAGAGATTTGGTCAGAATTTTTCTTTGTTCTTTTTTAAGGATGAAAAATAATTTGTCAATTGCACTCTTTTGCTCATAAAATACAATTAATGCAGTCTTCAACCTTTTACTAATTTTTACTATACAATCTTACTACCACAACCTGTTGGTTTGTTTCTTTATTTTTTATGGTATCTCAATTATTCGAATATTGATCGCCATTGGCCCCTGACATTAAATTAGTTCTGCTTATAGTTAAACCACAGTAAACAAACTCTGTACAATGACAACTCTTCCACATTCATTTAGAACATACCACTAAAGAAAATGTTGAAAGAAAATAACTTTCAATAGCTTTTATAAATGTTTTATTAGGAAAGATTTTAATGCAATGTAGACCCAATAAATAAAAAAAAAAAAACCTGTCCTTAGATATACTGGTATTCAAACAAACAGACTTGAACAAAACATTTTCAGTGAATTAAAACAATCATGTTTTGAACAAAAATAATAATTTACAAAAGTCATTTTACAAAATGACTTTGCTCAAAAAAGGTTGCAAATTCTTTTTCTGAATGTCCAAATGAGTTAATGGTGCTATTACGTTTTACACAATGGACAATACCAGGATTCTGTCTCGGCAGGGATGTCACATGTTTCCCAAGACAGGCAGTCGATGTGGTACCACCTTCCACAAGCGCCACACTGGATCTGCAAGTTAAAAATCAAATACAATCAATGGCAGGCAAAAGTGACTCAGTTGTTCTGCAATTATAAAAAATATATTACTCTGTAATAATATATTACTTTGTAGACTATATTTTGATTTTTTTGGAGCAAATATGAACAGTTTATGACTTAAACAGTTATTTGCTACTTTTAAAATTCCTAACAACATGGACGACATTATTCATTCATTCATTTTTTTTTAAATTCATTCTTTATTCCGTTTTGTCCCTTTCGGGGTCACGGGACTGCTGGAGCCTATCCCGGCCACTTGTGGGTGAAGACAGGGGGCCCTGGACAGGTCGCCAGTCTGTTGCAGGGTAGAATGTCCACAATCACACACCTATTCATTCTCACACTCATACCTATGGACAATTTAGAGTTGCCAATTAACCTATGAAGCATGTTTTTGGATGGTGGGAGGAAGCCGGAGATTCCGGAGATATATATATATATATATGTTGATAATGTTATTTTCAGACTTCTCTTACTTAATCTGACAAAAACCTTTTTACATTTTCGGACTACATTATATGAAAATGTAAAAGGTTTTTGTCAGACTAATTAAGAGAAGTCTGAAAATGTCATTAACACATTTTTTTGGATTGCAATGTTTATATTTTAAGATTATTAATAATACAGTAAAGGCACTTACCCAAACTAATCTCTTATCCCTTTTTGGGAGATCTTTCAGTCCACAAAAGGAGCAGTATTCGTCCCGTGACACTTTTAATAGAATGACAGAGAGGATGTCATTAATTTGAAATTACAAAAAAAGTATTTACAATATACCGGTATTTTTGTTGTTGTTTCCAGTATCACCTGATCCCTTCATGATGTCCTCAGCAATGTCTCTTCTAAACCTTTTCATGGATTTATTTGAAGATTCAATGTCCAATGTCAGTGGGACTTCTGGGAAAGATGAGATGAAAATCTTTGCCATCTGTAGGAAAAATAGCACGAAATATTAACTATTGCTATATTTAAGACTTATCTTACTGGGACATAAGTCTTACCAGCATCACAAACACCCCACAACTGGTGGAGTCCTGCTGGTAGGTGTGAGTTACAACTCCAGGCTGCCATTTCATATTGACCCAGTCATCCTTTCCCAGGCGATTTCTCCTCATTTTGAAGTACTCACTGCGGAATAAAAAAATAATTTCTGTAAAACATATTATCTTACATAACTACGCAACACAAATATGACCACAAATTAAACATGTACATTTCTTTTTTAATTTACATGAATCTTTTGGCAGCTTTCTTTGAGTCCTCCTCCTCATTTGAGCCATGCAAGGAATCCAACACAAATATTTTTTGAGACAGCGCATGGAGAAACTGTTAAAATGAAAGTACATAATCAACGAAAAATTACATCTTTAAAATATTGTAAACAGTGAAATGTTTTGTCTTATGACTAATATATTATAGAAACATTCCTACCACAAACTTCCAGTGTGCATTTCCTATGTTGACAAAGCCAACAACTCCATTGTAGTTGTCAAATGTGACCTGTCATATTGAAATAGTTGAGTGAAATGAAAATAAGGTAGATAATGACAAGCCTACAATCCCAAATTAAAAAAAGTAAAAAAAACACAACAATCATGTAGACAAAATCAGTTATTTGTTACATTTTTTAGCCCTTGTCTGGCCACCTCCTCTCTTGTCCCATGTAAAATCACTCCCACGGCGTAGTGATTCATTTGATAAATTTTTCCATTTACATCTTGCTCGTTTAGAGTTGCCCCAATGTAGCATTCTATGACCTTCAATTGAAAAACATGACAGACACTATTAAAGAACATGGCTGAAGTAGCATTCAGTGAATTATTTATTTATACTGTAATAAGACTAAATAATTATTAAAGATATTAATTAAAGTCATGCAAAATGATGTGCCATCTGCAATTAAGTGTAGTAAACAAAGTCTTTTTTGAAAACACTCACCTCTCCAATCAAAAGTTCTTCGGGTCTCAAACTCAAAAATTCTCTGTGTCTCAAGGTGAAACTCTGTTTTTGATTCGTGTTTCTGAGGACTGCAACAACAACCTCTGTTTCTTCACATTCCCAAAGTTGTTCTACCTGTGAAATGTAAACATCCAAATAATAAAATAAAAATATTTGCTTTAAAAATTAGGATTTAGTTTTATTACAACACTGAATAACTTTGACTAATGCAACTTTTTCATGCTTTTCATGCTTTGGGACAGCAAAATAAAGTGATGGGATGAAGTGCTACTTTTCATGTAATTAAACATCTCAGTCTGTTCTTTTATAACATTTACATTACACTTTTCAAACTTTAATGTACTCACCTCCGGATTTACTGGTGATTTTTCCTCATGGATGCTGGCATGATCCCGTTGTTGGACCCTGGTTTGACCCACATCATGGGCTGGTGTTTTCCATGTTACTTTTGGTTGTGGGATAATCTTTGGAAAGACCAAAACACATGATACATAATAATGAGACAATGTTTTTTCAATTAATAATACATCTCTAATATTTAAAAAAAAAACAATTACATAACATTCTCTGATCATAATTTACTCACTTGAGGGTTTTCTTTTAATTCTTGGACAGGAGTACTGGCAGGATCTAGTTGTGTGCTGGTTTGAACCAAATCGGGTTGTCCTTTTGTCCTTTTCGTTTTTTCTTTTGGTTGTGGCATTATCTTTGGGGGATTGAAGTACTTTGATTTTTTTTTTACACTTAGCCTATCTTCACTTTTTGCCCACCCTTCCTGTGACTGCATGATCTTTTTTGAATTTTGGTTGGCAATCAGAAGTTTTTCCGAGAAGTTGTTGTTGATGATGTGTTCCTTGTACCTTCCTTGAAGGCTTACATGCATTTTTCGGATAAATGCGGCTGGTCTGAGTTTTAATTTTCTCATTAGAATCACATTTTTAGTAATGCCAAACCATCTTTCAACATGGCAATTTGTGTCTCTCGTTCTTGCATATCCAGGGAAGTTTTTGTACTTTGTGTCACATTCTTTAATTATGTTTTGAGTGAGGTACAGTTCTAAAAATATGTCCTCATGCATTCGTTCTTTTCGGGCAAACTCCGAACTAATAACTTTTAGAACATTTTTGTTGAGACTTCGTGTCACATTACCTGAAATGAGTTCAGCCATAGGTGTTTTGTTCATTTTTTTGTAAAAGTAGTTGCTCACACCAATGTGAAGAGCTCTTGCGATTTTTCCTCTTTTGGTTTTAGTAGCTGGCCTGAATTTTCTTTCTGTTGTTTTGTGTGAAATTTGGCCATTTTGAATAACTGATATTTTAACTGAAGTACCTCTTTGAGGTTCCTTCTTCCTGTTGAAATTGTATCTTGCTCTGCATGAGGGGAATGTGCAAACAGCTGTAATGTTTAGGTAAGGACTGTTTATTTTTCTACTGGATTTTTGTCTGATATGATGGCTCTTGAAGGCACGTGTGCAGCATGGATTTTGTTTTCGAAATCGTTTGTAAAAAATGTTTGTCCAGGGTGATCTCAGTTTGTTAGCACCAGCACTTGGATACATTTTTTTCCATTCTTTTGCTTTGATAGTGATAACAAAGCGTTTATGCACAGCAGGTAAGTTTCTCAAATTTTTTTCATGCAGTTCTTCATTTTGGGGTTCTTTTGGATTTTCATATTTTAAAGATTCCCTCTCAGATTCTTGGAAGTTGGCACTTTCTGCAGATTTTTGGCTGTTTGACATCAGAGTTTCAGCATCTGAAGAGTTGTGTCCATTTGTGTCGTCTGAAAATGCTGGCTCTAGATAGTCTTGCCTTTTCCTCTTTCCATTAGTTTCTATGAATTGTTCAGTTTGCAGTTTATCTTCACATGATAATGTGCAAAAATTTAAGTTGCTATTAGATTTTTGACATATTACTTCAGAGTCGAAATGAAGATCTTCTACACAAGATTCAGTGACAGATCCAAAACGCTTTGATCCCATTTCTTGAATTGCATTTTTTAAACCACAACGATTTTTGGTCCACAAAACCCAAAGCCAATGTCGATTCTTCTTATTGTCTTCACCAAAAAGTGAGATGGAAAGTTCTGACCACACTTGTGAAGAATATGTGGCCTGTGTCATGGCATCTTTAGCACTCTTGAAGGCTTTCAATAAAGCTGTAATGCCACCTGCCCTCTCTACCATGTTTTGCCTTCTTTTCTTTTTTCCCATCTTGATTTTTCCCATTTTGCTCTTGCGATCCTTTAAAATAAATTTTAAATTGGTGTTACTCATATTTCTCCTAATATGCAATTCACTTATTTTTTTAACAAAGGATAGCTAAATTGTATATGTTACAGCTTTTTCCAATTGCTAAAACACTAAGTGCCATTCTCTAAACCACCCAAATAGGGCTGCACGGTCTGTGGAAAACTCGCAATTTGTGATATAAGTGATCAATATTGCGATGACGACATAACTTGTGATACATAAACAAATAGCAAACCAACTAAAAACGTAATTGCCTACATAGGAGGCGAGCATTTAACATGATAGGGTTCCATTCGATTGGTCAACGACGTGAAGGGATCAATCTGATAGGTCAAATGCATAAAGGGATTTAATTACTTCGTAAAATACTTCAAGCACATTTACAACTGACATTCATTCAGTAATCTTCTAAACCCGCTTTGTCCCTTTCGCTGTAAATTATGATCAAGATTAGCCAGAGCCTTTCCTTGCTATTTGTGGGCAAAGGCAGAGAACATCCAGGACAGGTCGCTAGTCTGTTGCAGGGCCACAATCACACAAACCTAGGGACGATTTAGAGTAACCAATGTTTTTGGATGTGGGAGGAAGCCGGAGTCCCTGGAGAAAACCAATGCATGCGGGAAAGCGGGGATACATTGGTGATTCAGTTTCAAGTCCCCCAGACAGGACTTGAACCAGGGGCCTTATTGCTGTGAGGCAAGAGCACTAACTACTATGCCACCGTGCAGCCCTCTACAATTACCACTTATTGCTATTTTATTTTTTAATACATTTATGATTTATTGTGCAGGCCTGCATCCAATCAACTGATTTAACTAAAAAAACATCACTCTTTAGTTTAAACCTAAAACCCAATTTGCAGTTCACACACAAAAATTTGCAAAATCCATTTACATTACAAAAGTTAATACCTAAAAAAATATACATAAAGTGACCACAAGTAGAGCACTTTCAAGCCTTACAATTTTTTTCAACAATTTAGGTCTTTCAGGTCATGATAACAAAAAAAACAGGATTACCAAAAATCTACAAAAAAGATTTGAGATATGGGAAGAATTCTTTTTTCAACTCTCTTTAGTAATAAAAGGATAACATATCTCTGAAAAAAAATATTTTAATTGGTATCATGAACTTGAAGAATGTAAAAATAAAAGAAACACAAAAAGTAATGCTTAAAATTGTTGAAATGGTGCCCATAAATTTTTACTTTTGTAAATATTTCAATGTTGAAAACAGTTGAATAAATACAAAAAAAGCCATTTTTAATACTTTAGAAAGGGTTCTATGTAATTACACATTAGGCCCTTTAAAATAAGTTAAAATAGGAAAAAATGCTAACAAAATGACAATTGTCAAAATAACTCTACCCTAGATCTGTTGATAAAAATTATGGCATGTCTACAAATTTAACTATGGTATGAGAGGATATAAGAGGATAAATACAGAAGACTTACCGATGCAGCTCACTACCTGATTCTGAGGGAGTCTTACAGTGTACAAACTTTGAACTTCTCCAGGATTTCACCTATTGGTCAGGTTGTCCCGGGAAAAAAAACAACTGTAAGAAGTAAGGGGCTTTCAACTAAACACAGAAATCTGTTCATTGTCACTCTGTAACGACAGAGTCGTTACAGAGTGACAACATTTGAAGACTTTGATTGTCCTTGATACTAGCAGGTGACAGCTCTTAACAGGTGTCATGTGTTTGAAAGAAAACCCCAATGTAAAATAGATATCAACTTTGACAGGATCCAGCGGCTGAACTTTCAAAAATCAATGACAAAAAAGGCGATATTTACATTCAAGTATATAAATGCCCTTCCATAAACCCCAAAAACTGAAAGTATTTTTCTTTTAACCCATAAATAGGAACATGGAAGAGTCTGTGGCATGTAAGTAGAGCAGTTGTTCCTCATCAAAGAGTTGGTTCAATTGACAGCATCTCAGACAACATGCTTTATTTTCCTCTACTTCTGTTGAGAGAAGTGATGTTAATCTCTGTGTATACTTGCTGGATGCATGCACACGTTTCTCTGTGCAAAAGGTTATATTTTTTTGTATCTACAAGATTGGCACTTTTTTTTAAAAGGTAGAAAGAAAATGCAGATTTAACTCCAGGTGTATTTTTCTAACTGCACTGTGTCTGAGCCATTAGATGTAGCCTATGTTTCTTTATAAACTACATTAACTACATTCTTCTACATATGTTGGTCCTCCTGTGCTTGGAAGTCTGGACCAGCATCTAATTTTGGCTGTTAATTTCAAGTAGAAACATTATGGTTTTTTTTTTCATATTCATTTAAGTTTCAATGGACATCAGACACGGGAAAGGAACTTAAATCATTTTTTTTCTCCTTGTGAATACTTGGCCTTGTTGATGGCCAATCAGTAGCCACACAGAATTTTTCACACAGACAGAAGAGGTGATGAAAAGTGTCACCTACTAGTTTCAAGGAAAATCAAAGTAAATTTGAAAGTAAGAAATCACTCTGTAACGACTTTGTAATTGTGGAGGATAAGTCCATCTAGATCAAAGTCCCTCATATCTCACAGTAATTTTTTCTCGGGACAAGCACACCCTTGTTAGCTACAAAGTGAAGTCTGGACGGGAAGAAAAAGTATATGGTCTCCACCTGCTTTCTCAGTATGAATATTGGCTGTTGTTATACAATTGTTAACCTTATTATAAAAACATTACAAAGTTGCTAAAGCTACTTCTTTTTATGTAGAAAATCTGTAATAATTTAAAAGTTATTTCATTTCAGGAATTTAACTTAATAGGTGAAGATGTTTAGATAAACTTATGAAGGGAAAAACTGGCCATGGGGAGAGGAGGAAACACCATAGCTTCATTTATGGAACCTGAAATAAAAACCTGCAATTGAGGGAATATTGAAGTGCTCAAGGTTTTTCTACTGTTGCCTACTTTTTTTCTTAGACTTTAGTTTCTATGAGAATGAGAGACAGGAGAGGTGCTGACTTCAAAACATGTTAATATTTATTTTACAAAAACCATCCAAAAGTACAATAATGGCGCATTGGGTTCATAATTTCTAATGGGCTATACTAACAAAGACACAGATATCTGTTGACATCAGGCACTCTAAGACATAAAAAACTCTTTAAGCCCTCAATGTATGGAGAGAAAAAGTAAAATGACGTATGAGATGAAGTGCTGATGGGCTCTCATTTCCTCCAATGACTTTTTTCTGTAATTTTGTACATCATGATCACACACGTTATTCCATTATTATGGCCCGCAGCAGCAGTCACTGACTGCAAGGACCATATTGTTTTCGCAGTTGGAACGACGACTTCGCCGCCTTTCAGCGAGATGTGTCCCCCGCCGTATGCTCGAAAAGTCACCAAAACGTGCACACACCTGGGATAAATTGCAAATGAATTTTCCACAAAGTCAACGTCACCCCCCCAAAGACGATGACATCACGGCCAGCGATCCCGTCAAAAAAATGAATGGGCCGAAAATCGCGTATGGGGCCGAACAAAATGTACTTCAAAATACAGCCGCGAAACCAAGACACACGTGTCGGGGATATCCCAAAGAAGTTTTGAAATCATTATGGGACGGCCGCACGACCTACGGCTTGGCGGCCATTTTGTGGCGAACTCTGAGAATTGGCGATTTTCGTGTTTTCCCACAATATGGGGAAAAGACACTTTTGTTTGAACGATTTTCACGCAATTGCACACACTTGCTGCCAGCTCCAGTCTACAAACACCCCAGAAGTGTCGTTGACCTTTGACCTTGGGAAAAGGCCGCCATCTGGAATTTTCTCAAAAAAGCACCCTAGCACCAGATACAAACGAAAACTCGTCGTTGGAATTTTTATCGATCGTCTCGAAACCTTTTGGGCATCAATGGCAAGCTACTGTGGAAAAAATGTTGGAATTAGAAGTTATAGTTTTTGAATTGCGTGCGCGTGGCAAGCTAGCAAAGTGGCGCACTGTTATAACTCCGATGCATTTCAATACAGTACACTGAAAATTGAATGCATCCATTCATTCCTTAATCTGAATACATGGAAAAACACTGGATATGGACATATAAGGAATGTGGGCGTGGTTAGCATAAAACCACTGTTGCTAAGGACGACAAAAAGTTTACTTTAACCGATTTGTCCGAAACTGACGTCAATCTGTTCGTCCTCCTGAGGGAACCAAGACATAAAATGGTTGCTATGGAGATAAAATCAACAGAAAAGCCGCCATTTTGAAAAAAGTGTTTTTTTTTTACTAACTTATGACATATAGCTTTCACCAATGGAGGAATGTGTTTTTCTGAGTCAGTTAATGATGCTGCTCGCTATGCTAGCACTTTTAGCCACATTAGCATAGCTAGCATAGTTAGCATTTTAGGTAATGTGTTTTTCTGAGTCAGTTGATGATGCTGATCGCTATGCTAGCACTTTTAGCCACATTAGCATAGTTAGCATAATTAGCATTTTCGGTAATGTGTTTTTCTGAGTCAGTTAATTATGCTGATCGCTATGCTAGCACTTTTAGCCACATTAGCATAGCTAGCATAGTTAGCATAATTAGCATATGCAGTTTTGACTAGCCATTATCAAAAGTGGGCGGTGAGGGTGGTGGTGCGTAGAGTTGGGCGTGGAAGGCGAGTTGCGTCTGCGGGCCATACAACGCCGCTTGCGGCTTTAATTTGACCTTGCATCTGCAGAAAAAGACGAGTGAAATCCTAAACTCTACCCATTTCTCTAATCGGGAGAGTTGCAGCCATAAAAATGATGATTCTCCCAAAAATTAACTACCTATTTTCAATGATTCCTTCCAAACCTCCAACTACTTGGTTCAAATCATTAGACTCATTCATTTCCCAATACCTCTGGGAAGGTAAACCCCCACGGATTAGTTTAAAAACTATTAAAAAACCTAAAGATAGAGGAGGACTAGGCCTTCCAGACTTCCAGGACTACTACTCCGCGAACAGATTGTGTTATGTACAAAAATGGCTGAATCCTGGTGTGCTGGATGAATCCTGGCTAGACATTGAACAAAATCTCTGTGATAACCTAGATATTTCTAATTTACCTTTCTTCAGTTCTAAAATTAAACAACACAAATGCTTCAGAAGTTTAAACATCAGCTCATCCTTAACAGCCTGGTGGGATTTTCTTAAAAAAAACAACCTCACATTATTTCCATGTAAACTTACCCCCATTTGGAATAACCCTGACATTTTGATTAACAAAAACATGATTCATTTTGCTTCATGGAAGAACAAAGGAATCGAGCAGTTCCAGCATATAATTCAGAATAGAAAATTTATGTCCCTCTCAACGTTATCCTCAACCTATGGAATTAATATAAACAAATTTCTAGAATATCAGCAGCTTAAATCAGCTATAAGCACTAAATACTGCCTGACCCAAATAGACCTAGACCCTCCCCTTACAGTAACACATTTCATGGACCTTAAAAATCCCAAACTCACCTCCAAAATTTATAAGATGTTATCAGACATAGATGAAACCATTTACTTACCCATGACAAAATGGGAGTCTGAGCTATCATTGAATTTTAGTGATCAATTTTGGCTACAGATCTGTTTGAATGCCTTTAATATGACCAAAAGCCCTAATCTGCAACTTATTCAATACAAGATTCTCCACAGAACTCACTACACCGGACAGAGGTTATTTAAAATGGGTCTCAATCAGTCTGCTATATGCACACAGTGCATAGGTAACAACATAGACGACTATTTGCATGCCCTGTGGGTCTGTCCACCTGTCCAATCATTCTGGCATAAGGTTTGTGAGGATTTATCAATCTGGTTTAATCATAAGATTCCTGCTTGCCCCAAATTCTGCTTATTAGGTGACCTGAATAACATCAACATGGAATCTAACAAGGCTTATATGGTTCTCACCGCTGTATGTATCGCAAAGAAAACTATCCTCCTAAACTGGAAATCTAAAAATAATCTTAGCATCAACCACTACAGAAACCTCATGTCAGAGCATATTAGTTCAGAGATAATGTCCTCCACAAAAAACCTGTCGGCTTCAGACTCTCCCTGGCTCCAGCTGGTTAGTCACATCACCTAGTGGGGGTGGGATGGTGATAGGTTGAGCCGGGTCCTGGCTGGTTGGGTGGGCCGGGGTGGGTTTGGGGGGGTGGGCTCTGCCGGGCCTGTCGTTCTCCCGGCTCGGGGCTCTGGTTGCCTGGGTGGGGTGGTGATGGGGGCGCACACTCTGCCGGCAACTTGGCAGGGGTTCCTGGGCGGGTGCCTGCTGGGCGCAGGGTAGGCAGTGTGGCTGACCGGGAACGGCGGCCGGGTGCCGTGCTGGGTGGCTGGTCGCCGTGGCGGGGGCTGGGGGGGGGGGCTTGGGGCTCTGGGGCCTGGGGTCGTCTGCCCGTGGCCGGTGTTTCGCCCGTGGCCGGTAGTTGGCGCGTGGCCTGGCCCCCCGGGGGTCGGCGCCGCAGTCACAGCAGGGGTTAATGGGTTCACTTGGGTGGGTTTATTTCATTATTATTATTATTATTATTATTATTATTATTATTAATTTTATTATTATTATTATTATTATTATTATTATTATATTAATTATTTTATTATTATTATTATTATTAATTATTATTATTACTTATTTATTTTGGGGGGGGGGGCCTGGGGGGGCAGTGTGCTAGTCCTTAGGGGGGCCAGGGTATGAATGGTGGGGCTGGACCCCCTGCCCCCCCGTTCTGGCGCCGGGACCCTTCCTTGCTGGCTGTCTCTCGGCGCCGCGAGGGTCTGGCCTCCAACTGCGGCTGGCTTGGCGTTTCTGGCTGCCCGGCCGCTCTGGGAGGGGGGGCGCCTACCGCGGCCGGCTGGGGGGCCGGTCGCTCGGGGGAGCCTTCTCCCCCGGTTGTGCCCATCCGCCCGCTCCTCCCCGCTCTCACCCAAACAAATATTGCACACAGGCACCTAGGGCCCCGGGATCTGGATGGGAGGGGTATGCTGGCGGGGCTCACTGGGGATGCCCCTCTCTGGGTTCTCGTTGGCACCCGCCCTCTTCCCCGCTTTTTACTTGCATATTAGACACTCTGATTCATCTAGGGCCTTGTGGAGAGGGTCTGGTGGAGGGGGGCACGGTGAAACATCCGTGCTCACCTTTCGCTGGCCCCCCCACAATTTTAACTTCCTCTGTAGACACACACACTGCATGCTAGCAGCACACACACAGCAAATACACACCACTCACAGAGGGACTCCAGAGTGGGGGGCTTTGCGGCTTGGCAGCGGTGGATCCCCCCACACTGGTGACCTCCTATTTTACCTGCAGCACACACACAGCACTCCCACACCTCCATACATGGGTGGGGTCGGGGGGGGGCGGCCGGTCTTCACCCGCCTGGTCCTCTCAGGGCGGCCGGGCTTATGGGTGTCCTGTCGGCTGCGGGAGGGGTCGGGCATGCGGCGCTGGGGGTCGGCCGGCTGGGGGGGGGGGGTTACTGCTTGGCGGCGGGGGTAGGGAGGGTAACCAGATGATTGTGAGTATGTGTGTGTGAGTGCATGGGTAGGACCGACCTGGGGGCTGGCTCGCTGGGACCCTCTGGGGCTTTCCCTCCCCATCACAGAGAGGGGAGGGCACTGAGAGGGTTGGGGAGGGGGGGTCAGATATTATGGCGGGGGGGGTGGTAGTGCGTAGGGTTTTAGGGGGGTGGCTGTGGCTGTGGGTGCGTGGCGATCCCTGGGTTGCTAAGGTCGCGGGCCTGGGCTGGCTTGCGGGGACGGGGCGCCGGTCGGGTGGTGGCCGGCTCTTGGGTTCCGGGGGCCCTGGCTTCGTCCCTGGCCTTTGTCTCGGTGTCCGGCGCCCGGTGGCCCCCATGGCTGCCGCCTGGTACGGCTAAGCGCTCCTGTCTTGTGGCCTGGGGGCCGGACACTGGGTTCGCTTGTGCCTCTGGGCATTGGGGGGGCCCCTGTAGGGGGGCCCTCTCTGTGCCTGGCTGGTGGGGTGGGCGGTCCCCTCCTCCTCCCCTCCCGGGCTGCCTGGGTCCGGATGCTGGGGGGGCTTCTGGCCTGGGGGGCTCTCCTCCCCTCTCCTGGTCTGGCTGGGTAGGATCTGGCTCCCTTTATGAACGCACGGTTCACGTCGGCAGCATGCATGTATCACCACCCCCACGTGCACGTGCACACTCCACACTGCTCCCTGTCTGCTTCATCCCTCCTCCATACCTACAGTGTATTGATGGACAGTTTTTTTTTCGCTCATCTTAGTGTCAGATTTTCACCTTTGATGTAACATTCGTCTTTCCAGCAGATCTGGTATAATTGTTACAGCTTAAATTAATAACTTAGTCAAATCAGTGCTTGTATCCCCCACCTTTTCACCTTTCTTCCTTTTACTCTCTTCCACCCTCCCCTCACATTCTTCCCCTCTCCCTCCCCACACACACTAAATGTAACAAATAAATAAAAAATAATACGACAAAGGGGTTTATACAAATCTACACTCTAGTTTCTTGAAGCTATATAACCTCTTTTTGTGATAGTAAAACCTGTCCAACACAAAAAGCCTTCAGCTCTAATCTGTTTGCTCAGCTGTTGGACAGAACAAGTTAAAAGAAAAGAGAAAAAAAAAAAAAAAAAAAAAGAAAAAGACGAGTGAAACCGACACACACAAGAACCTGAAACAGTCTTCAAAATAAAGAAGTTAAACCAGCTCCTGCAAAATGTTAATCAATTTTTAAATAATTTGAAATTAAGGAAATTTGAAACCAACAAATTACATGTTTTTAAAAAGTTTTCTCAGCAAAAAGGTAACAATAAGACAGATTGGATAAAATTATATTTAGAGAACAAAAGAGTAGGAAGATAAAGTCATGATTAATCAGTACAGTAAGTTTGGTGACTGAAGCTTCAGTATTTTTAAAAGCTATTGATCACTTTAATTATGATTCTTGTCTCTAATAAATGTGAAAAATATGTGGAATAAAATATAATAAAGATAGACACACAAAATCTTCATTTTAGCATGAATATGCTGACAGATATTCATTACCAGTTCATATAAATGTAGAGATGTATTCACTTTTCAAAAGAGTATTGATTTTTACAGAATGGTGTTTCACAGAGGTTGCACTTTGTTGACGGTCCCTTGGCTGCCGGCTCGCTGCCTGTCTGCATTTACACCTCGAAGAGAACAATTTTGATCAAAAGGTGAAAAAACGATCTTTTTTCTTTTGAAGTGAAATTGTAGTTCACTCTCTGGGTTAATACAAAAGGAATTAGATACTTGCTGGCACATTTGAACGTTTATCGGAAGAGTTATTGAGGCCGGAAGTCCGAATCTGTGAATATCTTTCTTACTTTACCGAACTACGACCAGCTCCATAATTCCTACTGATATTTATCTGGTCCGTCGAATTCAATGCGTTAATCATTTTAATCTGTAATGTGTAGGAATCCAAAAACGTTTTTTTTTACACCGCAGTATGGCGGTCCTTCCCATTTATATGTCAGCCTGCCTTAGCTGCTGTGCGCGCGCAGCCACCATTTCTCGAATGCAAGACAGTGACAGAGACTGTTTAGGTTGTCATGGTCGCTCATTGTTGGTCAAGCGAAGTTTACACTGTGCTTTTGAACATTCTCCTGCAGATTTTTTTTTTTTTAGATGGAGGTCCGTGATTCCAGATACTCGTCACGATTTCCCATATCAAAAACTCATCTATAAACCAGGAAAAAAATATTTTTTTAAATGAACTTCCAAGAAATAAATCTGCAGGCCCCTAGAAGCCAGTGCATTGTCGTCGGTGTTTTTTTTTTAGCAGTTCTGCAAATGTAGCAACATTGCTGTGGCAGCTAGTGTGAACTTTATATTTGCCATTACTATTTTAAAATGTATTAATTTATTTGGAACAGGGCTTAGATCTGAATAAATGCTGTGTTGGTACCTTTTGGTGTTGTAATGTTTTTTCTTTTTTGTAATATATTATTTTTTTCCCACCAGGAAAGATGCAAGCTGTGCGTGAACATGTCGAACGCCAAAAAAAAAATGTTTTGAAGTTCAGCTGACCTACAAATCCTTTTGGGAATGCGGTGAGTGGAAACATCACAATTTCCAGCATTTTTCTTTACAGGAATCAGTCAACTTTGTGGATAAACTGTCAGCTGTGATGCAAACAGATTTTTTAAATTGCTTTTTAATTTAAAGATAATTTCTGTGCTGTATTCTAAACATAATTTTGCTGTGTTCACAGCTGCCAAAAAGTTCAACATCCCAACCTTGGACTTAAAAGTTTTTGATGACTCAAAGACAGAAGTTGAGGAGGTTTTTGATCTCCTGTTGAAAACCCAAACCTTGGTGTGTTGGAAATTTGTCTGGCTGAAGATACAAATCCAGAAGGTGAAGTTTTTCTTTTAAATTGTAATTTATCTATTTTGTTTTGAATGGTTTTGGGTAAATTCCCCTTTGATGCCTGAATTTATTTCCAAGGGAAATAATCTGAGTTTTTCCTTTCAAGTACATGCTAAATTACGAACATTTTTGAGCTGAAGAGTTTTGATTATGTATTTGCATCAATAGGAGTCTGAGGGTTAATGATTTATTTGACAGGATAGTGTGGGGAACAAAACACGGGCAAATAAGTATGAGTTTTTTATCCTATTGCTGTCTTAGACAAGATAATAAATCTGCTAAACTGTTAAATTGGTCAGTATTTAAAAATCTTTGTTTTTACTTTTTTTGTTTTTGCTATCATACTAATTTAAATATTACAGTAACTGAAAGCTTTAATACTTTGACAGATCAGCCGAGTTGTCCTGCAAAGAGCTGCAATACCAGTTCAAGTGGACTCAGATGACACCATAATATTACAACACAGTCCTACAACAAGACGAAGAGTTGAAGACACCTCTCTGGCCAAAGTAAGTAAATAATCTTTTCACAAAGTCATTTCAAGCATTCAAAGTCAGGCTGTCTTTCCAATTCAGTTTAGTTGTCAAACAGTGCAGTAAGGCAGATCATCCAAACTAGTTTAAAGTTTTCTAGGGAAACAGCAGATTGCACCGATTAAGTCACAACACATTGAATACATTCTGGAATACTGTCCTCATCATACAAACATATAATTCTTCTGTATTTCCTTCAACAAAGCTCTGCATAATTAACAAGATATTGACCATACGGGCGACAGTGGCTCAGGTGGTTGAGCGGGTCGTCCAATGACTGAAGGGTTGGCAGTTTGATCCCCGCTCCCACCAGCCAAATGTCGTTGTGTCCTTGGGCAAGACACTTCACCCTCCTTGCCTCCAGTGTGGCTCCACTGGTGTGTGAATGTGCATGAATGTTCCCGGTGATGGTCAGAGGGGCCGTAGGCGCCAACTGGCAGCCACGCCTCTGTCAGTCTGCCCCAGGGCAGCTGTGGCTACAACCATAGCTACCATCACCAAGTATGAATGAGGAGTGAATGAATAATGGACACAATGTAAGCGCTTTGAGTGTCTGGAAAAGCGCAGATAAATCCTATCCATTATTATTATTATACAAAGACAGACATTGATTATGCAGTTTTTGAGGGGGGAAAATGTTTTCTGGGACATGGTTTCTGCAGTTCAATTGGAATTCACCTTCAAGTTCTCGACAGGACTGTTTTGCAGAGTTAACCGGCCTTAATTTCCCATCATGCCATTGTTTACGCTCCCGTTACCTTACAGTCCCTCACAACCCCCAAGCAACAGAATTGGCGTGCAATATTGGAGCTATCCAGCCTTATAGATGTGAGCCAGATGCCAACTCAGACGAGGAGAATGAAGACAAGCGGAGCAGGGAGCTTGTGGCCTGCCAAATGTAGCTTGTACGTAACAACTACAAGCTTTCTCAAATGACATCTTTTCATCTGCTCCTGATTCATCCCAATTTGAGAAAATAAATATTCAGAAACACAGTTTTATTCTTAAATCTTATAACAATATGTCTTCATAAAAAGGCTACATTTTAAAAAATAACTTTCATTGGAGTGGGTCCCCCATTTTTAACAGGTCGCATTATTTTTCTCATGATGGGCACGTTTAAAACTGCACATCTGAGTATTCACTCAGATTGGGATGAATCAGGAACAGACAAAATAAATGCAGTTTGAGGAAGCTCTCTATTGTGACGCACCACATGAAATGAAGTGGGTCAGAGTCCCTCTGCTCTGCTCTATTCTGATGCGTCCACTTGCAGACAAACAGATCCATTAACATCTTCATCATACTTGTCTGAGCTTGATCTAAACTATGGCCGGAAAGCTTCAATATTGCTCACCATTTTGGTTTCACCACTAATGTTAGTTTTAGGTTGGAAGGACTGTAAGCTAGAGGGAGAGGGCGTAAACAAAGGGATGATCGGACATCAGCAGAGGGTTAAGGCCTGTTCACACCGGGACGAATTTAACGCCTCGTGACTAAACAAAGGGCACCAATGTGAGTGTGCACACCAACGCGAAAAAACGCCACGCGTCGAATCGTCAAAAAAAAAAACCGCCTCGGGTTCGTTTTTTTTTTTCGACGCATCGCGTCGAAATCTACTCGACCAATGAGAATGGCGCTTTTGCACACGTGTCTGGAGCTTCTGAAGTTACAGTAAAACACAACTTGGGGGCGCTCAAACACAAAACTGCCTTGCTGAGCACACATACCAGCGAAGAAGATAGACGCCGAGTAGCGTCTACACAGCAGCGAAGCAATAATGACGGACATTCTTAAATATCCCCGAACAAAGCACCAGTTGGAGCTACTGATGCTTGAAATATTCATGTTTTCTTTGTATGATTCTGACAAGCGCGTAAATACTTGCTCTCTTCTTCTGAGTGAAAAGCGACTTTAAGAAACGTAAAGTTGCGCAGCGCCACCTTGTGTACAGGAGTATTTCTGTTTACATTAAGCGCCATCTAATGTCAGGGAATGAAATTGCATGTTCGCTCGGCTCATCGTCAGCGAAAATCGCCTGGGTGTGAACACAAAAGACGTGGCGAAAAACGCTGGCGAATAACGCCTGGCGAATATTCGTCCCGGTGTGTACGGGCCTTAACTACTGTGCCAATAGCCCCGCCTACAACTCAGAAGTTAATTTCTCATCAACTCCAAACCACTCTGCACAAACTGTCTTTAAACATCATCTCAAAGTGCTTTAACCCCAGTAATCAGTGCTTGCAGTTGTATTTTTTATTAATATGGACTTTTAAATTTGATCCAATAGGTGGTTGCTGTCATTGGTGAGGATGCATCATCCGTTGAAGGTCATGTGAATGTCCTGCATATCCAGTACACCAAGGTGCGAGAGGATATACTAAAGAAGTACCCTTTCTTGAAGACAACCCCAGGGGTCAGTGACATTTTAAATCAGTTCTCAGCTTAAAATACATTTTGAATGTCAATATAAGCTGAGACATCTGCTAAAATGATCATTAACAGCTTTAACTCAATTGTAAAAACATCGTAATTTTCTAAACTTATATATAAATATATAGTCATTCAAGCCAAGTAATATTTATACAATGATATCACTAAAGGGAAATGGCAATGAAAGAGGCAACAAAGAATATTAGACTGTTTTATGTCTTTTGTTTGTTTTAGTTAAAGTGAATGATTAATTTTCTAATTTTTTTCAATTTTCAGTTGTTTGATGATGTTGACCGAATGCATCCATCACCTGTCAGTTTAAGCCAGCGCTTCAAAGACGGCGTTTACCAGTATTGTGCCAAAGGTGCTTGAGCTTGTTCAAAGAAAAGCTCCATTAGCCAAAGTCTCCAAAGAATCAAGAGAAGAGATGCTTGCAGAGGATCTACTAGGTATTGACATAAACGTAATCCTTGGTAATCTTTAGTGTGTTTTATAGTTCTTCTTTTTGAATTCGTATCAATATTATCTTCTCACATTTATGCATTTTATTATTTAAATTATGCATTTAAACTTGGTTCTGAGTTTACTTTTTCATTTATTTTTAGAAAATGTAGAATGCAGTAGAAAGATGTACTTAAAATGAGGTCTAGTGCTTCTTTTGTTAATGTCACAAGTTTTATTTCATGGTTTAAAAGTGGTAACTGAAGTGCTTTGTGCTGTTTACAATTGATCAAATGTTAAGGTTATAGTTACAATGGATGCAATGTGAACTGAAGGAAAAATATAGATTTTTCATTATTGTAAAATTGCTAATAATTGTAAATATATGCATCCTGTTGTGACACTGTGGAGCTTAAAACATTCATACTGTGAAATGTCAGAATTGTAATTGTTTTGAATGTTTAATAAATGTGATAAACAGTATACTGGTCTTTTAATGTGCTGTATCTGGTACAAATTTGCCATCAAAGGGTACAAAAGGCTTGTCACTGGGGCAGTACCCTTAAAAGAACAAATTTGTACCTTTTTTAAAGGTACATTATGGTACCATAGCACTATAAGGTACAATTTAGTCCACAGAGGTACATATTTGCCTTTGAAAGGTACATAATGAAAGGGTACAGATATGCACCTATATGAAAGGGTACAACATTTGTACCCTTGAGGGTACTGCCCCAGTGACAAGCCATTGTACCTCTAAAGGTACAAATTTTGCACATTTTTTTTTTTTCACAAAGTGAAATATAAAATAACTGAGACACCTGTCAGTCACATCAGGTGCTCAACTATGGGAATTCAGGAAATGGCCGGTAGTCCCCAAAATGAAAGAAATGCAGTTAAAATTATAAACAATTACTACCCTTCAGCTGAGACAGGGAGCTGGTTTAGCTCGTGCTGGTTTGCGGCACCTTCCGTCCGTGTAACCCAGGTTCAACTCCGGGCTGCTCCCTGTTCCCTTCTCTACTTCTGTGCTGGTCCCAAGCCCGGTTCCTCTGAGAGGGTTGCGCCAGGAAGGGCATCCGGCGTAAAACATTGCCAAGTTTACCATGCGACTCGTTCGCTGTGGCGACCCCTGATGGGAAAAGCCAAAAGAGAAACAACAAACAACAACCCTTCAGCAGAGACACTGAGAAGTAGATTTGGCTTTGAGGTTGATCCGTGTGATTTCTGTCATACAGCCCCAGAAACAAGCAGACAGCTGTTTTTTCATGTCCAGTGATCCAAAGATTCTGGAAAGATTTTCATAACTGGCTTAGTCAAAGAATGAACTTCATACAATTCACAGAAAAAGATATTTTGTTTTATAACAGTAAGTTACCAAAAGAGACAACAAACTTAGTGAACATCCTCCTTCTTTTGGAAAAATAATCATATTCATAAGAAAAAGTGGAAAAAAGATCGGCCGTATTTCCTGTGTTTTAAAAATGAAGTCAGATTGTCTTTATCCTCATTGAAATGTATTCACAACTCAAATCCTTTCATTGATGACATTTCTAAATCTGCTACAGAATGCTTACAAATGTAGGGTCCAGATTGCTGTTTGCCTTGTATTTTAATTCATGCAGAATTTTTTTAAATATTTTTTATATATGTATACATTGTTGTTGTTTTTTTTATTTTTATCTTTGTTTTTGAGAACCAACCATAGGGGAATTACACTCCTCAGCCTCCCTGGGAAAGTCTATGCCAGGGTACTGGACAGGAGAGTCCGTCCGATAGTCGAACCTCGGATTCAGGAACAACAGTGCGGTTTCCGTCCTGGTTGTGGAACAGTGGACCAGCTCTACACCCTATCTAGGGTGCTGGAGGGATTGTGGGAGTTCGCTCATCCAGTCCATATGTGTTTTGTGGATTTGGAGAAGGCGTTCGACCGCGTCCCCCGTAGCATCCTGTGGGGGATGCTCTGGGAGTATGGGGTCCGGGGAGCCTTACTGAGGGCTGTTCGGTCTCTGCATGACCGGAACAAGAACTTGGTTCGCAAAGCCGGCAGTAAGTCAGACCTGTTCCCGGTCCACGTTGGACTCCGGCAGGGCTGCCCTTTATCACCGGTTCTGTTCATAGTTTTTATGGACAGAATTTCTAGGCACAGCCAGGGGCCGGAAGGGATCTGGTTTGGGGACCACAGGATTTCCTCTCTGCTTTTTGCAGATGATGTTGTCCTGTTGCCTTCATCGAACCGGGACCTCCAGCGTGCATTGGGCCGGTTTGCGGCCGAGTGTGAAGCGGCTGGGATGAGGGTCAGCACCGCTAAATCTGAGGCCATGGTCCTTGACCGGAGAAAGGTAGTTTGCCATCTCTCGGTGGGTGGAGTGTCCTTGCCCCAGGTGGAGGAGTTTAAATACCTTGGGGTCTTGTTCACGAGTGAGGGAAGATCGGAGCTTGAGATTGGCAGGCGGATCGGAGCAGCGTCCGTAGTTATGCGGTCGCTCTATCGGTCCGTCGTGGTGAAGAGAGAGCTGAGCCGAAAAGCAAAGCTCTCAATTTACCGGTCGATCTACGTTCCAGTACTCACTTATGGTCATGAGCTATGGGTCATGACCGAAAGAACGAGGTCCCGAATACAAGCGGCTGAAATGAGCTTCCTCCGTAGGGTGGGGGGGCGCTCCCTTAGAGGTAGGGTGAGAAGCTCGCACCCGCGGGGAGCTCGGAGTAGAACCGCTTCTCTTCCACATCTAAAGGAGCCAGTTGAGGTGGCTCGGGCATCTAGTCCGGATGCCCCCTGGACGCCTCCCTGGAGAGGTGTTCCGGGCGTATCCCACTGGGCGGAGGCCCCGGGGAAGACCCAGGACACGCTGGAGAGACCACATCTCTCGGCTGGCCTGGGAACGCCTCGGGGTCCCCCCAGAGGAGCTGGAGGAATTGGCTGGGGTGAGGGATGTCTGGGCATCTCTGTTTAGACTGCTGCCCCCGCGACCCGGTCCCGGATAAGCGGAGGAAGATGGATGGATGGATGTTTTTGAGAAGAACTGTTGATAGGAAGAGAAATGGGGTAGGAGTGATTCTGAAGGGGGAGTTTGTGAACAGTGTTTTAGAGGTGAAAAGAGTCTCAGACAGGATGATGAGCCTAAAGTTAGAAATTGAAGGGGTGATGGTGAATGTAGTCAGTGGGTATGCATCACAGGTTGGCTGTGAGTTAGAAGTGAAGGAGAGATTCTGGAGTGAGTTGGATGAGGTCATAGAGAGTATCCCCAGAGGAGAGAGAGTTGTTATTGGACCAGACTTTAATGGGCATGTTGGTGAGGGCAACAGAGGTGATGAGGAGGTGATGGGCAGGTTTGGTGTGAAGGAAAGGAATCTGGAGGGACAGGACTCTCCCTGGACAATGATGTTTGCGGATGACATTGTAATTTGCAGTGAGACTAGAGAGCAGGTGGAGGAACAGCTAGAGAGGTGGAGGTTTGCTCTGGAAAGAAGAGGCATGAAGGTCAGTCGTAGTAAGACAGAATACATGTGTCTGAACGAGAGGGATCAAGGTAGAAGCGTTAGGTTACAGGGGGCTGAGGTGGAGAAGGTGCAGGAGTTTAAGTACTTGGGGTCAACAGTTCAGTGTGATGGGGAGTGTGGAAAAGAGGTGAAGAGGCGAGTGCAGGCAGGTTGGAGCGGGTGGAGGAAAGTGTCAGGAGTGTTGTGTGACAGAAGAGTGTCAGCAAGACTCAAAGGAAAGGTGTACAAGACAGTGGTGAGACCAGCTCTGCTCTATGGGTTAGAGACGGTAGCAGTGAGACAGAGACAAGAGGCTGAGATGGAGGTAGCAGAGATGAAGATGTTGAGGTTCTCCTTAGGAGTGACCAGGTTAGACAGGATAAGGAACGAGTACATCAGAGGGACGGCTCATGTTGCCTGTGTTAGCGACAAAGTCAGAGAAGCCAGACTGAGATGGTTTGGACATGTTCAGAGGAGGGATAGTGGATATATTGGTAGAAGGATGTTGGAGATGGAGCTGCCTGGCAGGAGGGCAAGAGGACGGCCAAAGAGGAGATATCTGGATGTCTTAACAGAGGACATGAAGTTGGCTAATGTTAGGGTAGAAGATGTCCATGATAGAGTGAGGTGGAAAAGGATGATTCGCTGTGGAGACCCCTGATGGGAAAAGCCCAAAGAGAAAGAAGTTTTTGAGAAGAGCTGTGCCTTGCTTCTTTGTGTAGTTGTGTCTGCGAGAGTTTTGTAATGATTATATTCCCATTAAAAAAAAAGAAAAAAGAAAAAACGCCTGGATCAATCTATTAAAAAAAAGAAAACAAACAAAAACATGACTGTAATGTTTACAGACCTAACTGCACTTGGGGGCGCTGTACTGCGCATGCGCGGCAGGAAGCACAGAAGAAGACCCGGAACCGGAAGCAGTTCAGGTTTAAGCGGCAGTTTTTCTCCTTTCAGTCTTCAGGAACCCGGTTCAGGGCAGATCCAGAACCAGAGAACATGGACTCGGACCAGAGGTTCCTGGAGTGGTTCGGACCCAGAAGCAAGGCGGTAAGTTCGGTGTTGGTTCGGTGTTGGTTCTGTGTGGTAGTGAGGATGAGTGTAACCGGCGCATGCGTCGATGAGGTGTTGTTGACTGTTTCTCCGTCTATAGTGATCTCTGCAGTCATTCTGAATGCAGGTAAAGAAAATGAGAATGAAGCTAAAGCTGTTGAAGCCTCACGTCAACAGAACTGTGTTTATGGGTTATTATAGTGAGTTCATGGAGCATTGATCATCAGGGAGGATGGGAACAAACATTAAACTGCCTTTGAGGTTTTCTTTATTTAAATAAACGCTATTGCATAAAACGGAAGTACAATACTAAACACAATTTTACCAAATAAACTTCAGATATGCCAGAGGAGCAGACAAATATGCTTTTAACATAAAAACATTCAGGTTTCTACAACTTTCATAAAAACATACAGTTTTCTGATTAAGACTCTTGGAGATGTTACTGATATACATTTATATTTGTTTTTATTAACACGGGGGAAAATAGAAGATTTCATTTAAATTTATGAATATGAAATTAGCCAATAATAATAATAAGATTAATTATGAGTTTTTTTATTCGAGTCCAAGTTTTTATTATGAAAGCCAAAAATTATCTATTCATACTTCAAAGTAAAGTTGGGGTGAATGATTTCTAATAAATTGTAAACACTTTTTCCAAAAAAGTCTAATTTCAGTGTAATTCTAAAGATGGTTAATTGTTTCTGGATATTATCTGCAAAAAGTGCAATTAGGATCAATAGTTTTAATGGATCTTAGCATGAATGGCTTGGTGGGTAAATTTAGTGAATTATTTTCAAAGAAACTTCTTTCATTTTATTATTTATCATAAATTTTTGGGTCACAGATACTGTTGGAACAAACCGTCTGCAGTGGTTTTAGTACAGAAATGACGTCCCTTTGAAACGACACACATACTTTTCTGTTGTTGTTCTTGTGGGTGGGGGTAAAGCTGATTCCTCCTGTGGGGGTGTCAGTCGTATCCATAGAGGGCTTTGCCTCATTCCTAACAGTCGTTTTAAACATTTGACATAATTCTTTGGAAACAGCATCAAACACGATGGTTTATTCTTTAGGAGTCACAGCCAGATTATATTTACTGTTGAATTCAGTAAAACTAATAAATGACCGTTCGTGTCAAAATGTTGACCCAACAGTAGAATTATTTTCTTAAACCAGTGTGGAAAAAACAAAGATTTATTCTTGTATAATAAATATTAGTTGTTCCAAATAAAGAAATTATGAGCAGAGAAACTGTGTTTGTATAGAAGAGTTTGTTTGTGGGATGCTGATAGTTTAGCTGGTATTTTATCAACATAATGACAAAGGAGAAGAAAATGAAGGCTGCCTAAATATGAAAATATAAAATTTGGAAATATGTTCCAAATTGAAGTAGGGTTTTTTAGGTAAGATTTGATCCAGTTTGTTATAAATGTGTTATTTAAGGTCGTAAAATCCAGAAAGTTTAGTCCTCCATTGTCATTCATTAAAACAGATTTTTTAAATAATGTATACAGTTTTTCCAGATAAAGTTAAATAAAATCTGGTCAACAGATTTTAATGTTTGATTGTCTACGTACAGAGATAAAGCAGAGTAAGTGAGTCGAGAGATTCCCTCTGCCTTTGACAGCAGGACTCTGCCTTTTAGGCTCAGGTCTCTCTGAAGCCTTAAGTTCAAACGTTTTCTGGTTTTCTCTATTATGGGACTAAAATTTAAAGAACTTCTCTCTAGATCGTTTTTGGTGATGGTAATCCCTAGATATGTTACACTTCCTTTGATGGTAATTTCACATATGGATCCTGTTTGATCATTTTTGATAGATATTAATTCACATTTTTTAATGTTAAGATGAAGTCCAGAGACATTAGAAAAGCTTTTATTAGATTTAGGGCTCGAGGAAGTTGACTATCTTTCGAAAAAAGGGTGGTATCATCAGCTAATTGGCTAATAAGAATCTCTTTCCCAAAGACGGAGATGCCTTTCAGATTATTTATTGTTATGTAATCTGCCAGAGTTTGAGTGGCTAATACAAATAGAGATGGGCCAACCCTGTCATATTCCTCTTTTAACATTAAAACGGGGAGAAGTACCATATTTTAGTTTTACTGAGCAGTTAGCATTACTGTGTAACAGTTTTATTGCATCGCAAAAATAAGAGCCAAGACCGAATTTGTGAAGGCAGCTAAAAATAAACGTGTGATTAATTGAATCAAAAGCTTTATAGAAGTCCAAAAAAATAATGTAACTTTCATCTGTTATTAAATGTGAATAATCTAAAATATCAAGTACAAGCCGGATGTTATTAGAAATATGTCTTCTGTGCATAAATCCTGACTGGGTTTCTCCAATTACAGAGTCCAAGGCTGATTTCAGTCTGTGAGCAAATACAGAGGCAATAATTTTATAATCATTATTCAATAAACTGATCGGGTGCCAATGATCAATGTTGAGAGTGTCTTTTTTGTGTTTTGGGAGGAGAGTGATCACTCCTTGATTCAGTGTTGGAGGAAGAGTGCCTTGGCTGAGGCTTTCTAAGAAAACCTGCGTTAAAAGGAGCAACTGAAATACTAAATATGAGCTCACAGAGGAAAAAGTCATTTCTGTGACGGATTCTGGAGATACAAAGACTGAGATTTGGACAGAAAACATCAAGATCAACAAAAAACAGGTGACGTGTCAGCTGGACACAGGAGCTGATTGTAACGTTATGTCTGTGAAAACTCACTGCACTGGAAGCTGCAGGTTCATTGAAAACAGGTAAAACAAAACTAGTTCCCTGTTTTGGCCTCAAGGTGGCAGCAATAGGCAAGAAACAGCTGATCTGTGAGTACAAAGGAATAGGATTGAGTTTGAAATTCAATTCAATTCAATTATATTTGTATAGCCCAAAATCACAACAACAGTCGTCTCGATGGGCTTCGAAGTAAAACATGAAATCAAAAGGATCACGAATACAAAGAGTTCAATAGAAAAATACTAAAATGAACTAACAAACTGACTAAGCTATACTGGCATCCCTGCCCTTAGACCCCCCTTCTCTGTGAGGAAAAACTCCCCAAAAAAACGGATTCCGGAAAAAACGAAGAAACCTCAGGGGTGCCCACATGAAGGAGGGATCCTCCCCCAGGACGGACAGGCGATTTACCAGAACTCTTAGAGAAGAATTAACTTATCTAAATCTACAACTACACATTTAAAGTCCAGCAGACGAGCTTCATCCAGCCGTGGTTGTGGGGGGACAGTCAGGGGCGCGAGTCGAGCCGGAGACAGGATCCACAGCCAGGTGTAGGAGCAGGAGCAGAGGCGAGGTACTCGGTCAGGAACTGGAGCACGGATGAGCCAACTGGAGTCTGGAAGCACTCCCACTCCCCAGGAGGGGAAAGAGGGACAATACATGAATCACTGCACCAAACAGAGGCATGGAGAACTAAATGATGAATAAAAAATCACTCAGGAATAAAAACTCACTCAGGAAGATGTGAGCACTATAGTTGGAGGAGCTACATGCTAAAAAATAGGCTTAGTTCAGAGAGTTTATGCAGTTGGAAGAGAACAAGACATTCTCAAAGACTATCAGGATCTGTTTGACAGTCTTGGTTGTTTGCCAGGTCAGCATCACATCCAAATAGACCCCTCAGTCTCACCAGTCGTACCCAGAAGGATTCCTGTACCTCTGAGAGACAGAGTAGTTAAAGAACTACAGAGAATGGAAAACATGGGAGTTATTATCAGACAGACAGAGGCAACAGAGTGGGTTAACAGCATGGTGACTGTGGTTAAACCCAAGAAAATTCACACATGCATGGATCCAAAAGACTTGAACAGAGCAATAAAACCAGAACATTATCCATTGCTCACTGTGGATGAAGTTGTGTCTCGTATGCCAAACACTTCTGTGTTGGACACTAACCAAGGATTTTGGCAGATCAAGCTGGATGATGAAAGCTCAAGGCTCTGGACACTTAACACACCCATTGGTCGTTACAGTTTTCTACGGCTACCTTTCTGATCTCATCAGCACCTGAAGTGTTCCAGAGAGCGGTAGCACAAATGATTGAGGATCTGGATGGCGTTGTAAACATCATAGACGATTTGCTAGTATGGGGCGACTCGAAAGAGGAACACGATGACAGACTGAGAAAGCTGCTGGACAGAGCAAGACAATACAACCTGAAACTGAACAGAAGCAAATGTTTCATCAGAACTAAAGGAATCAAATCTATTGGACACACACTCACAGATAAAGGACTGAAACCAGATGAAGAAAAAGTAAGAGCAGTGATGCAGCTACCCCCACCTCAGGACAAACAAGAACTACAGAGGTTTTAGGAATGGTCCAATACTTGGCCAAATTCATACCAATCCTGTCAGACATCAGAGCACCATTGAGACAGCTGCTTGACGGAGACATAGAGTGGCACTGGGAAGAAGCACAGAAAACGAGCTTTGAAAATCTTAAACAGCTCGTCACCAAGGCTCCAACTCTGAAGTTTTATGATGTCAACAAGCCAGTGACTCTCTCGGTGGATGCAAGTTCACATGGGAGCAGATGGACTACCTGTAGCCTACGGGTCACGAGCACGAACAGATTGTCAGCAAAGATATGCTCAGATAGAAAAAGAGCTGCTAGCAATTGTGTATGGCTGTGAGAAGTTTCACCAGTACGTTTATGGAAAAGACATTCAGGTTGACAGTGATCAGAAGCCACTGGAGAGCATCTATAAAAAGGGAATGATGGGAAAAGAGCTGGAGGTAAACATGATTACACCTCAACTGCCAATGTCAGAGGAGAAGCTGAATAAGTTTAAGAAAGCTACAGCAGAAGATCCAGAACTACAACATCTAAAAGAGAGTTCAGAGAGGACGGCCTAATGACTGACATGCTGTTCACAAAGACATTCAGCCATATTGGACATTCAAGGAAGAGATCACATACACAGCTGGATTGATGTTCAAGGGATCAAAGCTCATAGTACCACAAAGGTTGAGACAGGAAATGCTTGAAAAAATTCCCGAATCACACTTGGGAATGGTCAAGAGCAAAGAAAGAGCCAGAGACATTTTATATTGGCCAAACACATTGAAGAGACAAAGTGTGCAGTCTGTAATGAGAACAAGAACAGTAATCCAGGAGAACCATTACTGTCACACCCAGTACCAGACAGACCATGGGACAAAGTAGGCACAGACTTATTTCACTACAAAGGAGCAGAGTTTGTGTTGTGTGTGGACTACTGTCCAAATGTCCAGAGATCATGAAACTGAAAGACTCCACCAGTCACAGTGACATCCATGTTTGCCAGGAATGGGATACCTGATGGACCTCAGTCTGACAGTGCTGAGTTCAAGGACTTTGCTGAAAGCTGGGAATTCAGGCATGTCACATCTAGTCCCACACATGCCCAGTCCAACGGTCAGGCAGAACGAACAGTACAAACAATCAAAATCTGCTTAAGAAATCAGAAAATGGAAAAGGAGATCCCTAGATTTCACTCCTGGAGTTTCCCAATACACCACTGGAAAGTGTAGGCTTATCCCCGGCGCAGTTGCTAATGGGACGAAGACTCAAAGGAAAGTTACCAACTTCAACTTCTCTACTCACTCCGAAGGGATCAGAAGCACAGAAACACCTAAGAGGAAGACAGGAGAAGGAAAAGCTTTACTTCAACAGACAGACAAGAAATCTTCCAGACTTGCATTCGGGTGAGAATGTAAGGATGCAGAGAGGAACAACATGGCAGCCTGCAGTGGTTCTCCACAAGCATGAGCAACCACGTTCATTTGTGGTTCGTACACCTGACGGAAGACTTTACAGAAGAAACAGGAAACACCTGAGGAGAACGGAGGAGGAAACCTTTCCACCAGCAGAGGGACAGAGTATGGATGAAGACGACAAGAACGATGATGAGAGTCAACGACCAGACTGTTGATGCTCATGACAAAGAGACTCCTAACCAATCTATCGGTTCTAGACCACATCTGGCAGACCAGTCAGATTACCTGCTACATACAGAGAGGAAGTCTCACTTACTTAGCATTATAGGAAATGTTATTATGGGATGGGATGTTATATTTTTTTAGTATAATACAAATGTTTTATTGGTTTCATTATTGTTAAAAAGGGGATGTGACGTATGTGAGTTGTTTGTCGTGAGATACACACTAGGGGGCGGAGTTGTACATGTGGCTGAAGTACAAGGTGAATGGGGGGGGGGCTGTGGTAGAATTAAAGTCTGTTCAAACAACGGAGGTCGTCCTGACTCATCAACATCAACAAAAAAATGCTGTTCCAAAAAGTTGTAGTTCAGACACAGAAACCACAACAGACCAAAGTCTCCAAGCTCCGCCCCTTTCTGGTCATCCACCTGCAGACCAACAGATCCATGAACGTCCGTGTTTTCCTGGTCTGAGCTGGAATCTGGATCAGAACCGGACGGATGGATGGATGGATCTGATACTGATCACTATGATGCACTGCTAGTGTTGGGGGGGCTGAAAGCTGGAGGGAGAGAGTGGAAACAATGGGATGATGGGAAATAAAGGCTAGCTCACTCTGCTCCAACAGTCCCGCCACAACAGGTGAATGTATGATGAAGTCCTGCCTCTCTGCAGCAACTATGTCCTTGAAAACAGAATTTTAAAATTTGAGCTAAAAATGACATCATGATACTGAAAAGACGATTTGAACGTACATCAGAAGAGGATTGGAGTGGAGCCATAAAGCAGCACGTTCACCTTCATCACTGCTGTCAGTTCCTAGATCATCTCTGCAGTTTGTCGGTCATGAAAAGAGTTTTTAATGTGCTGAAAGTGTGCAGGGCTCGACATAGCCATTTGTCCGCTGGCCCGGTCCTGTTTTTCGAGCAGTGCGGACCACAAGACTTTACTTTTCACTTGTCCGCTCGGGCCACTAAAATATCTAACGGTTTATATATTCTTCACCTTTTTCAATAAAGTAAATTTTGCGAAAACGTGTAGATTTACCTCGTCTTCATAAATGAGTTTTTCTGCTAGTCCTGTGTTCAGACTTCAAGGGTTTCTATGGGAAACCTTTCATCACTTCTCCTTCTCTCCCGCCTGCGCGCGCGCGGCTTTCACTGCCGAGCACCACGCGGCACGCGCTCACTACTTTTTTTTTCAAACTTTATTGAATGTAACAATTCAATACAAAACAATGTTAAACAGCAACAACGAAGGAACAAGCCAGTGGGTTATTATTACATTTGATTATAAATCCGACACAGTCACTGAAGAGAGACTGAAGCATGTCAGAGATGTGGAAGACATGGCAGGAATAGATAGGAATATGTTAGACGGAGTAATGGGTATAATTAGTAGTATGGACAGCAAGATATTTAATGAATGCATTGAAGATGAAACTGTATCCACTAAGCTTTAAGCTGAATGTCAAAGAATCAAAGGCAACTCCAAATACCTGAATCTCAGACTCAAATGCAGTAGAATGTTAAACTACTTAATTTTGTTTTTCTTTACAACACTGTGAGCAGTAAGTATTTCTAGTTAGCTGAATGATCTCAGTTAGACCTGCACAATATGAGGAAAACTCGCGATATGCGATATCAGAGATTAAAATTGCGATAACGATATAATTTGCGGTATATAAACAAACAGCAAAATAACCAAATAACCATTCCCAGTTTAAAAATTATACTCCAAATGACCCCCGTTGACATAGGTTACAAACATCTATCATAACAGGGCTCCATCTGATTGGTCAACAATGTGAAGGCGTCCATCCGATTGGTCAAATGCATTAAGGGATTTATTTGATTCGTTAAATGGTTCAAGCTGCCATTAGATTTTTTTTAACACATTTAAGGTTTATGATTTATTGCGATATTTGCCGTTAGAAGCACCATGAAAACTTCTGAACTAGTGTTACCTACTACACTGCAGTGCTCTCTTCAAAACATCTGAAACAGACTAGAGCAGATTTAAGTTTGATATGGTCTATTTTCAGTCATTGAAAAGTGTAGAAATAAGTGATGTCACCAGAATGCACCAAATTGCACCATATTAAAAGTTTCCGGGGGGGCATGCCCACAGACCCCCCTAAAGTTGCAAGCACCTGCGGAGCGGCGGGTCCCGCTATGCGCGGTGTCGGGCCAGTAACTTTCAGGCAGGGCCAGTAAGTTTCAAAAACTACTGGCCCTGTGGGCCAGTGCAAATTTCTGGGCTATGTCAACCCCTGGTGTGTTTGTGTAGATGCTCAGAGGAATTTCTGCTAAATGATCCACATTTCTAACATTAAGAAGTCAATGTCATCATAACATTGTTGTCTTAACATTGTCATTGTCCAATGGACAGTGACATTAAGACACATCTATACAGAATAGCAGACTCCACTCATTCTCTGGGTGGAAAGTTATGAAGCTGCAATCAGCTGCAGGACAAAAGGACATAAAGGGGGGGCAGTGAGGGGAGACACGTGCAGAGTAACTACATTGATAAGTTATTTTAAGCTGTGAGACATTTATACTAGATCTGCAGAAAGATAAATATCACATCCAAACGTGAAATTCTGACACTAAGATAACCGGAAGACATCTGTCCATCAATACTCTGTGGGTTGGGGGGGAGGGGGGGTGAAGCAGACAGGGAGCAGTGTGCACGTGCACGTGGGGGTGGAGCTACATGCACGCTGCCAAAGTGAACCGTGTGTTCATAAGGGGAACCAGATCCTCCCCAGCCAGACCAGGAGAGGGGGGGGGACCCCGGATCAGGAGCGTCCCCGGGGACGGGACCCACACAGCTCACGTCGCATTTCTGTGAGAAACTCCCATGAGCCTTTGCATATTCTTCATCGCCGTGTTGAGCTGTATAATGCCTCAGCATTGATGTATGATGGAGCTGTGGAGTAAACTCTCTACTTACAATAGAATAAAATTCATTTATCTGAAAACAATAGAAGATTCTCAGGGAAGAACAGACAAACAACAACAAACAGACGCATATTAAGTCAAAAACTAGAAGAAAAAACTTCCAAAGCAGAAAAACTTTTACCTTTATTTCCAGTCAGAAGATCCAAATGGGAAAAATTCTGACCGGACCGATCCATGAAGACGTTCAGTTTCATCTGCATTCTACAAACACACAACTCTGAGCTACATGTAGACACAATGTGGTGCAGCTCATCCAAACAACACCGTCCTGTGTCACATGACCTTTCCTTAAAGCGACACACACATCAACACAGGTTTCACTCTTGTGGGGTCGACACAGTTCTGATGCACCGGTGCTGCTCGTTTCATCACTATGGACCACAAACACAGTTCCACAGAAAAAGATGGTTTCTGTTCCTTTAAGGAGAAACTGAGACGCTGCTGAGGGACCGTCTGCAAAGTGCATCTCTGAGAAATTTAAGGCAGCTCTGTAAAAATCAATAATCTCCTTAAAAACGAATGTCTACATTTCTATGAGCTGCTCATGAAGACTCCTCACCTTATATTAAATGTACAATTAACATTCTGGGAGAAGGTCAAGATACCAAAAAGCTCTGAAAATATAAAAGTTCTTCCATGGCTAAACGCCGTCTGACGTTTCTGCTACGACAAACATTCAGTCACAAATTCACTTTCATTTTAGGAATTTCTATACACAATAATGAATCATATGTGGTCAAAAATGATGTTTAAGCTGCTTTTTACCAAACTTTAACTGACCATGAAGTTACTGAGCGACTGGAACAGAGATTATGTCAGAAAGTCACTTTGGTTCATTTGGAGGATTTCTTTTCTTGAAAATAGTTGGTACCCCTCAGTTAAAGACAGAAAGTCCACAATGTTCACCGAAATGACTTCAAACGTTCAAAAGTAACAATAAATTAACATTTATTGAACATTAAATCATCAAAATCAGACATTACTTTAGAGTTGTTGATTAACAGAATTATTTAAAAACAAACTAATGAAATAGGGCTGGACAACAATGATGGTTCCTTCAGAACTTAATACTTTTTTGCTCAACCTTTTGAGGCAATCACTGCAATGAAACAGTTTCTGTCAATGAGCCTTCTGCACCTGTCCACAGGTATTCTGGCCCCCTCCTCATGGGCAAACTGCTCCACTTGTCTCAGGTTTGACGTTGGTTTCTCCAAATGGCATGTTTCAGCTCCTTCCACTGATGTTCAATGGGATTCAGATCTGGGGCCTCATTTCTAAAGGTTGCGTACGCACAAAAGAAGGCGTACGCCACTCTCTACGCAATAGTTGAGATTTATAAAAAGCAAACTTGACGGGAAAATGTGCGGTCCTCCACGCTCTGACCCAGGCGTACGCACAAAAACGGGTGAAATGAGAAACGGCGACACCGTCGGCAGATGGAAGAAACACGTGAAAGTGACAGTGTGTGCCAAATCGTGCTGGCATGTGCTGTGCTACACAATGTGGCACAGCTTAAAAACGTGCCTCTACCCCCTGGACGCTTATTGCTGTGTTGGCCCCCACCCTGAACCCCATCCCCACGCATTTGAGCCATTTGCTGCTGCTGTGCGCCAGCGTTTGGAAGTGATGCGTCGCTTGTAAAGAAAAAGAGGTGTGGAAAATATTATTTATTCAAGAATTCCCTCATCGTGCAGTTTATTTCAGTCAGTCTTGATTTCGCCCAACTCCTTGGCCACCTCTCTGATTGAACTACTGACTTCCCTCTGCATTCAAGGACTGCATCGGTGAGGAAACGTCCACTGCTGGAGGGTTGAGAGCCGCGTGCCGTGGAGACGCTGGGGCCAGACGGCTGCTCAGCTGCAGCATCGTAACCACTGGCCCCGCTGGAAAACCCAGCAGCTAAAATAAAATTGTTCTATATTAATAATCTGTAATTGTGTAGCCTGCATACATGTGACTTGACTGCATTCATTTGAATTATTTCTCTTACCTGTGTCACCCGGTGCGTCGGCGTCCCCTCCGTCTCAGTCAGGTGACTGAGGCGGAGGAGGACGCCGATAAGGGGGACTTAATAGGGATTCCCCAATAATAGCGGCCAGTTTCTCATCAAGAGGGGTCAGCTCCGGTCCCCCCCCCCACGTGGCGGACACACTCTGCCGATGCAGCGCTAGACGTTTTTTTGCCTCGACTTTGATGTCCGATCATTTCTTTCATTTCTTTTTTATTTCGTCCACGGTCTGAGGTTGTGAGGCTACAGCATTTACGGCGTCTGCCACCGTCTGCCACTCGCGTGCCTTTTTGGCATTAGTAATGCCCACACTGTGCCCTCCAAACAACACTTTTCTCCTCTTTTCCACCTCGCCAACGATAACTTCTACTTCACATTGAGTGAAGTTACGTTTTTTTCATTTCCTCTCTGTGTTTGCCATGATTTCCCAATCCATAAATATTCATTTGTGGGCGTTTCACGGACTATTTATGGGCAACTATGGGCGTGTCATGAAGCCGCAAAAAGCTGCGCAGCATTTAGAATCGGTTGTGATTTATTAAGGGAAAGATGCGTAGGATGTGCGTGCGCACGGTTTTAGAAATCCGAATATTTCTGTGCGTACGCACGTCCTATGTTTCATCCGTACGCCACTTCTGACGCAAATCCTACGCAAAGTTTTAGAAATGAGGCCCCTGGGCTCATAGAATCCACTTCAGAATAGTCCAACGCTTTTCTCTCAGCCATTCTTGGGGGTTTCTGGCTGTGTGTTTTGGATGGTTGTCCTGTTGGAAGACCCATGACCTGACACTGAGACTCTGACAATAGGCAGCACATTTCTACCCAGAATGCCTTGATAATCCAGAAATTTCATTTTACTTTGCACAACTTCCAGACCCCCTGTGGCAGATGCAGCAAAGCAGCCCCAAAACAGAACTGAGGGTCCTCCATGTTTCACAGTAGGGACAGTGTTCTTTTGGTTGGAGAGTCTACCAACATAGAGCTGATGTTTATTACCAAAAAGCTCCAGTTTGGTCTCATCATTTTCCCAGAAGCTTTGTGGCTTGTCAACATGCCCTATGTCCAAATTACCACCCTAACCCCTATATAGTGCACTAGATAGTTTTTTAGTAGTTAGGGGTTAGGGCGGGAATTCAGACACAACTATGGACACCACTCCCTAAAACACTGTCTGACCACGCCCCTGTTTAACGGTTATTCTCCAGAATTTCTGACAAATGTCATCCAGTAAAATACTCATAGATCTCAGGCCGGCCCGGTGTCAGGAGCAGAACTTTCTCATGTGTCTGGTTCCAGTTCTGAAAACCTCTGACCTGCTGTCTTTTACAGGAGAGGGCGTGGCTAAAGAACCTCTTCCTCTTCATTGGTCGATACCTGAGTCCGTGTTTCAGGGACCCCGCCCCCTCCAATGCTGAAGATTCGCTCACAGGTGAGAGGTCCAATCAGCTGCTTCAGGTGAGGCAGTGCGGGTCGTTCCTTCTCTGAAGCTGGTCTGAATGGAGCAGAACCGGATCTGTAGAACTCTGAAGATCTGCAGCATCAGAACCTGCTGAACGGTCTCTGCTGGTTCTGATGGATCTGCCGTTAGTGGGGAAAGTTCAGACTAAAAGAGGGTCCGGTTTGTGGGGGTTGTAGTGGTTCTTGAACACCGGTCCCTCTAAGCTGCACACAGCAGATCTGTCCTGAATTTATTCTAAACTTTAAATAAATGATCACATCAACGATGTGTTCTGCGCCTTTACCAATAATCCAGTGAGTGACCGGTGACCCAAACAGGTGCCGATGAAGACGAGGGTCCAGTATGCAAAGTTCACATCGAAGGTGGTCTCAGAGAGAGAGAGAAAGTACTGCTCCACAGAGACCTGAAGACGTGATGGTCAATGGACTAGGACCTGTGAGTTCTGGTCTAACTAGTCCCCGTCCACTGATTCAACGATCTTAAATACTATCAAACATTCCAGGGGGTTTCCTCATGAGAAGAAGAAGATGGTTTGGTGTCATTCGGATCATCAGACATCTTTGTGATTGGACGATCATTTAGAATTACAGAGTACTAGACAGTCCATCATCATCCAGTTGCTGCTGATGTAGAACTGAACAAAGAACCTTAGGAATCAGGCGGATTAAACGCCTCCAAAATGTGAAGCTCCTGGTGGGTTAGAACTCCTCTGTATTCCAGCTTGTGTCATAACTCTTGCAGGTCTTGTCTTGGTTAAATGCAGACACGCTCTTTTTAGTTCTATATTGGCACCAATGAAATTTGTGCCATTACCCAATCCTAGATGCTTCACTTGTCCTCCTCTGCTGATGAAGCGACGTAAAGCATTAATGCATGCATCTGTATCCAGAGACGTTGCAACCTCCAAATGCACGGCTCGGCTAGCCATACGAGTGAAGATGACCCCATAGCGTTTACAGGTTCCTCTTCCTCTCTTCACTTCCACTGGACCAAAGTGATCAACCCCTGTGTTGGTGAATGGAGGCAGATCAGGAAGGATTCGTTCTTTTGGAAGATTTTCTATGTTACTGGTCTCCCATGAAACCGTCGACAAAATAGACACTGAAATGACTCGCCTCACCGCAGAGTTGGCATTTGTTATCCAAAATCTTTGTCTTCCTTTGGAGAGTGTATAAGCCCAACCGCCATGACCAAGACGTTGATGTATGTGTTTCAGAATGAGCAAAGACATATGCTGGTCCTTAGAAAGGAGAAGAGGATGCTTGCTTTCTTCGGACATTGCTCCTTTGCACAGTCTTCCACCTACTCTCAGAAGTCCATCATCCATGATGGGATCTAATTTGTAGATAGAACTTTGTTTAGTCACATTTGAGTGTGACATCAATGCATGAATTTCTATCATGAATCGCTGCTGCTGACAATAGCGTATGATGCTAATTCAGCTTCCTTCACGTCACTCAGTGTTAAAGAGTCAACCTTGGAAGTGTGGTGTGACAGTTTTCCGCTTTGTCCTTGTGGTTTCATCCTGTACAGTTTTCAACTGCTTTCTCTGTCGACCCTTTTCCAACAGTATGGATTTCAGTCTAAGGATCCAGGCGACCGCAGTCGTTAACTTGCTCCAGTCTGAGAAATATGTAATCAACTTCTCTGTAGGGTTAGAAGCATCACAGCCACTGATTGCATTTACAGTTTCTCTTTGTCATCAGGATCAACTGAAAACTCCATGAATGATGTTGGCTCTTCACATTCATGTGTCCAAAGAAATTCAGGTCCTTTCAGCCATACGCTGTCCTGTAGGAAGCTTGAAGCCTTCATTCCTGAGGCTTTGTCAGCTGGATTATCTTTGGAGCAATCGTGTCTCCATTGTGAGGGTTCAGATGCTTCTCTTATAGCAGAGATTCTGTTGGCTATGAACGTGTGAAAGCGCTTGTTTTCATTGTTGATGTACTTCAACAGGGAAGTACTGTCAGTCTAAAATACAGAACTTTCCAGTGAGATCTCTAGTTCTGTTCTTAGCGTTGCATCCAGTCTAACAGCAAGAACAGCTGCTGTCAGTTCTAATCTGGGAATTGTTATAGGTTTTAAAGGTGTTACTCTGGCTTTGCCAAGCAAAATGGCTACGTGAATGTGATCATTCTGGTTTACCAGTCTGATGTAGGTTACTGTCCCATATCCACATTCACTGGCATCTGCAAAATGGTGCAATTGTGCACATTTGATTTTTCCAAATCCCACTGGCTTGATGCACCTTCTCACTTCAAATGTGGACAGTAGAGCTAATTCTTGGAGCCATTTTTTCCACTGGGACCGAAGGTCTTGTGGTAAAGTGTCGTCCCATCCACATTTTCTTCTGCATAACTCCTGTTGAATCATCTTGGCACACAATGTGACTGCTGCAAGAAAACCTAAGGGGTCGTAGATGGAGCAGGTGACTGACCAAACGCCACGTCTGGTGAGGGGCTTTTCTTTTTCTCTCCATTTTAAACATAAACACATCAGTCTCTGCACACCATTGCAGTTCCAAAGCCCTTTCTACTGGAAGTTCATCACAATCTTCTTCAGGTCCTTGACTAGAAGTGATAGCTTCCAAAACGGCTCGACTGTTACAGATCCACTTCTCCAAAATGAACCCCCCCTTGGCGCACATAAAAAGGAGATCTTTCATCATTTTTACTGCCGTCTCCTCCGTGGGCGAGCTCTTCAAGCAGTCATCAACATAGAAGTCGATGACCTCTGATTTGAATTCAGATTTGTTTTCATCTGCTGTTTTCTGGAGAGCGAAGCTTGCACAGCTTGGTGATGAAACGGCACCAAACAGATGCACAGTCATCCTGTACTCCTCAGGCTCTTTAGCAAAATCTCCACCTGGCCACCATAGAAATGGCAGAAAGTCTCTATGTTCTTCCATTACCTTCACTTGGTGGAACATTGCCTGGATATCACCCATGAAAGCCACAGGTTCCTGTCTGGATCTTGTAAGAACTCCCAGCAATGAACTGGTTAGGTTGGGGCCTTGCATGAGCTCTCCATTTAATGACACTCCTTTGAAGGTGGCTCCACAATCGATAACAACTCATAGGGATTTTTTCCTTGGATGTTGAACACCATGATGAGGGATGTACCAGACCTTTCCTTTCCTGCCCTTTATCTCCTGTTTAGGGAGCCTTTCAGCATAAGATTTCATTCATGTATCTTGAATACTCCTCTTGCCAAGCTTTATCATGAATGACTCTCTTATGTCTTTGCTTAGCCACACTGTAGTTGTTAGGAAAATGAACCTCAGGATTTCTAAAGGGTAAATTCATGCAGTACTGTCCGCCAATCAACGTTACTGAATTTTCCAATGTATTTAGAAACTTTACATCTTCTCTTGACATCTGTTTCTCTTTTGAAACCTTTTCATTAAACTCATAGCTGTACTGACTGGACAGCTATTCCTCAAGTTTATTCACAGAGATCCTGTTCACTGTAGCAGAGTGGGGGCTCTCCTCCAAAACACCACTGTTTCCATTCACTGGACCATTGACGACCCATCCCAACACCGTCTTAACGGCATATGGTCCATTTCCATTGCTGTTAAGAACTTCCCAAGGCTCCAGTAGCTGGGGGGCGTTGGTACCTATTAATAGGTCCACTTCTGCATTTATTTTTGGCATGTGAATTTTAGACAAGTGAGGATGTTTCTTCAGATGTTGCCATGCTCTCAGTTGAAACTGGCATTTTCCCTTGTGTTAATACTTCTGGCAGAGGATAAAAATGATGGTCTTCTACACCAGACACTTCTAGACCAATCAAAGAGTAGGCTGGAACAACAGTCTCCTGTCCCATTGTAGGAGAAATGAAGTTCTTCTACCACTAACATTCAGCTTTTGCATAAGATGTTCTGAGCAAAAAGTGGCTGAACTCCCAGGGTCCAAAAATGCATGTGTTTCGATGACACAATTTCCCTTTTTTGCCTTTATCTTCACAGGAAGTATAGATAGGGCACAGTAATCCCCTGTATGTCCACATGTTGTCTGTAAGGCTGGTTTATTCTCTATGGACTGCTTGGACTGCTTGGACTGCTCTGCAGCAAGGGGCCGTCTTCATGTGGAGCACAGTAGGTGCCATCTCCCACGGCACACCTGACCATCTCCCACGGCACACCTGACCATCTCCCACGGCACACCTGACCATCTCCCACGGCACACCTGACCATCTCCCACGGCACACCTGACCATCTCCCACGGCACACCTGACCATCTCCCACGGCACACCTGACCATCTCCCACGGCACACCTGACCATCTCCCACAGCACACTTGACCATCTCCCACGGCACACCTGACCATCTCCCACGGCACACCTGACCATCTCCCACGGCACACCTGACCATCTCCCACGGCACACCTGACCATCTCCCACGGCACACCTGACCATCTCCCACGGCACACCTGACCATCGCCCACGGCACACTTGACCATCTCCCACAGCACACCTGACCACCTCATGCGGCTCACTACTGTGCCGCGGCACACTGGTTGAAAAACACTGCTGCAGTGGCCACAGTGTTTCCTTTAAATCCAAACTTAGGAAGTGCCTTTGGTCTTATAAAGGATTTTGCATGAGTTATGTTTGATAAAGGATCTTGTATGTTGCCAAATAGATGATCAGAAAGAATTTTTACATGTCGTTCAATGAAAGCAACAAGATCAGTGAAATGAGCTCTGTTGCTGGTTCTTTCCATAACGTCATGTGCCGTGACTCTCCAATGTTCTCTCATTTTGTATGGCAACTTTGAGATTATAGCTGTCATGTTTGCAGGCATGTCAAGTCCTTGGATGTGCTGAAGCTCCGTCATAACATTACAACAGGAACGCAGGAATAAAAAATATGCTTTTAGAGCTTTAACATCTTCAGCTTTTATTGTTTGCCAAGCCAACGCCTTTTCATTGTAAGCTGTTGCTATTCTATAAGGATTTCCAAAGTGGCACTGAAGAAGATCCTTGGCCACTGCATAGCCATGTGCAGGAGTCATGTGTTGACAGCTACGCACCAGTTCTTGTGGTTGTCCCCTTGTGAACTGTTCCAAGTAGTATAAGCAATCGGCTTTTCCTGTTTTTGCTTCCACTCCTTGCTCATGTAGCCCCGAGAAGAAAAAAGAGGAGGATTAAACAAATTAATCCCATAAATGATCAATATTATTATTAATATTGATATTACAAAGTTACTAAAAGGAATATGTTTGAATAAGTCTAGAAGATGACACAGATTTAACCAGAAGGAAATGGGTTAAGTGTAAATAACAAGGTTATTGTTGTTTATTGAATGATGTTGATTATGGGTTTACTGTAAATAACAATGTTATTCTTGTTTATTGATTTGTTTTGGATTATGTAACCTCATCAGCGTCAGTTCACAGGACTATATCTTATTTTGAAGAAATGCGGAGTGTTCTGTGGAGTGTTCTTTGGTTTTGATTGGACTAAGCTGATTGGCTGAGGAGAGGATCGAAGAAAAAAGGAGAGAGAAAAAAAGGTCTGGACGTGGAAGCACGCGGGGAGGTGGAGAAGAAGACGGGAAAAAAATAAACTTTCTGCAGGCCAAAGTCAGGAGGAAAACTTGAGAGTGGTTTCCCGTGACAGAAAAGGTGACGGAAAGTTTCCCGTTTTGGAGTTTCTCACTTGAGCGTGAACCGGAGTCCACGGAGGACGTTGGATTTTCCCCGCGACGGACGACAGGTGCTGTGGAAGGGCGGAGCAACGGCTAAAGCTGCACGGAGAACGCAGGAAGGCTTTGCACGGAAGGCTAAGGAAGTCGGTGATTTTTTTTTCAGGCCTGCAACGAAGTTTTTTCCCCCGGGGGTAATAACTGACTGTGTGAATGAGTGAGTGAGTATGGGCCCAGTTTGTTATTTTTCATGACGTGGTGAAGTATTGCAATATCTGTGTTTGAAACAAACTTTTGAAACGAACTTTTAAAACCAGTTTATGAATGTTCAGTTAAGTTGTGAAATTTACATTTACTCAAGGTTCATATTTTTTTTTTCCCGTTTAAGAGGAAGAGTATAAAAACCAGATATATTGACCAATATTTTTGTTTGTTTTGAGGGTCAACTCTTTATTTTATTAAACCTGAAACTGTGTTCAGTTTAAATGGTTGTCTGGTGTCATACTTTTTAGGAAGACGTACTTGTCTACTGTGAGTTCTGTGACGTTGTAACTCTTTAGATTTAAATAGGTAACCCGATTGGGAGCTACCATAGCTCAACGAACCCAATCCCCCCCATCACGACTCCGTAGGTTACCATTTTGTTAAAGTATTGCTGAGTGATGGGGCTACACTCAAAAGCCTTGATAAAACTTCTATATTCCAGAGGATCCCCTTGGAATATGGGAATAGTCCGTGGTAGTGGTAGAGATGTTGAAAGCTGCTGTTGCACAAGTGTGATGTTATTTCATTCTGCTTCTCCATTTTGTTAATTATGCCTTCATTTGGTGAGTTCCCAGTCTGTTCTTATTGGTTATTGCTGCAATGATGGTAGTTAGTCAATTGCCTTGTGTGATCACTTAAAACTAGAACTGATGAATGAGATTGAGTTTGTTGAACCGTTCTCTGCTTGTTGTGCTCCGGTTGTAGACTGATGCTGTGTTGATGCTTGACAGCGGACTCCATTTGTTTGGTTTCCTTTGGTATTGCATCCATAGGCAGAGTCGGTTGTTGTCCCTTTGAAGTAATTTCCATGTTTCTGGTTTGTATTCCTCCGCTGAGGGATTTAAGAGGGTTTTAGTCTCCATTTGATACCTTTGCTTCTCAAAGTAAGAATTCATTCCATCGGCTTCATTGACATACTCTTCATCTGCAGCTCGCAGTACAGCAAGCTTAGCTGTGGAAGCTGCTAGTTCAGCCTCCAGGTCCAGTTCTTCCTTTTTCCTCTTGATTTGCAGTCCTTGTTCCTCCAGAGCGTCTTTGTTTTAGTGCAGCCATACGAGGAATCAATGCAGCTATGTCTGCTTGAGCTTTAATTCTTGAAGATGATGTTCCGCTGGATTTACTTCTCAGACTAGGTTTACTTTCAACATTAGAAATACTGTCATTTGGACCAATGTCATCTTCAGCATTCTCATTTTTAAACACATTCTCCTCATTCACAGAAATCCATGTTTTACCCTCAGAAATACATTCATTATTGAACAACATTCTGGCTTTAAACCATGTTTCATGTTTTTCACATTCATCGGATGGAAATAAACCCAACAAAGATTCATGCATACATGTGGCATCATTACAGGTTTGTTAAGAGCTATTTGAACCTTTGTTTTATCACCTTTAACCATTAAACTTTGCAGTGATTTCCTAATTAAATTAATGTCAGTTTTCTGTTATTTTGTACCCTGTCCAGTTTATCAGCCAGAGCTTTTGCAGTCAGTCTAACCACTCGCTTTCAGGCTGCCAGTCAAACTATTAGTTCTGCTCGTGGTGCACGCTGCAGTTCCCACTGTTAACGTCTGACGTTGCGTCGCGCGTCTCCATGCCAACGCCCTCTTTTATTCAACAACTTTTAAAGCGCTTCTTGAGCAGTCTCGTCGATCAGTCAACCAATGCATTGGATTTTATGTTCAGTTATGTGTGCACACTTTTTAAATGTCCATTGAAGGTGTAGCGCTACTCATACCTCTGGGTTTTAGAAGTGTTTGGCGCCGAAAGCAGAGCTGAACCTCACGGGCCGCTTCAGTTGTCGGCTCTTCCTTGTCCAAATCCACAAATTATTCCAAATGTCTGCTCCAATATTCCGATCGGATTCCAACAGAATTGTAGGCTGCCCTGGGTCTTGGGGATCTTCTCGCTGTCAGCACTGGGTCCAGCTGATTCGCTCACTCAAAACAATCCACCGATGCTCCGAACTGGCTTCCGAATCCCGAGATTTCCATCAATCCATCCAAAGAAAGGAGTTTTTGACTAATAAGTGTAGGAGCTAAGGGCCTAGAAACTGTTCAGCTAAGTTCTAGCCCCTTTGATACACACTGATGTGCGACGCCAGACTGGACTGACGCGCCAAGCGGGCTGTCGTTTCCTTATACGACGAAGAAAATGAGTCTTACACTCCGATCAACTTTGCATTACTTTGTTTTTTTTTATTATTTATATTACTGAAAACTATTTCACCATCTGGCTCGTGCACACCTGTGTGGTCAGGTCATCAACCAATTTATAATTGACAGCAAAATATGAAAACAGCGACACCCACTGGCAGGGCTCCAGACTAACTATTTTCACTAGGAGCACAGTGGCCCCCAACTGAAAATTTTAGGGGCACAACTAGAAAATTTAGGGGTGCATACCGTAAATCAACATGCTAACAAAATCTACTAATTTCCACTGTATTACTAATAAATACTTTAATAATAGATGCAGAAATTACAATGTGTTGTTTCAAATTCAGTGTCACATTTTATTCTGCACTTTTGAAGATGAAACAACAAGTAAACTGACAGCAGCATCACTGTCATGACAGTACAGATAGTAAAGAAAACGGATGGAAATTTATGTTGGTGACACCAAATAGGTGCAGCCAAGACCCACAATAAGCATGTTTGAGATCACCCAGGTGAACTCAACGCTGCACACATCACCTGGTGATGTATTTTTGTTTTTGCTCTAACATCACCTGTCAATCAAAACAAAAATATCAGAGAAAGGGGTGGGAGCAGCAAGACCCCAACCTGAGCGAACACAGCTGGAAATTTAGTTCTGCACTGACTGAAAGCTGCCCTATGACTACAAAACAATGCATTATGGGACATGTGTCCTGATGGTTTTTGTAGTGGAGTGATCAATCAAAATAATTTAAAATACCAATTCATTAAAAAAAGGCTACATACATTACAAAACATTCAAATAAGTATAAAATATATAATAACACAGATCATACTGAGGGGGAGAGGAATATTAAAACTAAATTGAATTTCCTGTTGTCCTTCACTCGCCTTCACCCCCCCCCATGCCTGGTCACCCCAACGATCCAGGCGCGGCGCTGGATCATCTTAAACACGTCTGTCGTTGCATTTTCCCCAACGTATTTTCAGTGTGTCTAAAACTAATGTTGTTTTTGCCCGCACGTGTTTAAAGTTCAAGCCCCGTTAGCTGTCACGCATGTAGGTGTGGGACATTTATTCTCCTCAGCAGACCCGACTCCCGCGGGACGGGAGCGGTGAGCTGCCGTAACAGCCGTGCATAACCGTTTGATGCGCCGCCGTAACCGTAACCAAAACCTAAACCTTCCTCCGGGTCTGTGTGACCCAGAGAAAAGTTGAGCACGGACTGCATGTATTTAGAAAATTATGAGTGAATTAATACGTTCTAAAGGAAAGTAAGGAACTCCTTAATGTGGTCCGGGGAGGGAGGGGGCTGTCAGGTGTCCTGCTTTCAAACCCTGTCATTGTCCTGCCCCCCAAGAGTCATAAACCCCACTGTGATTGGTTGGTCATCTCCGCGCACGACAATGTAAAGTGTCATTCATACAAACTGGCGGGCCTCATTAAGATTGAACTTTCATATTAAGGCGGGGACCGCAAAATATCATCTTGGGGGCCACAAATACCCTGCGGGCCGCGAGTTTGAGACCCCTGCTGTACACTCTGGCACTGGTACACCAGCCGCAGGTCGGAAGAATGAATCAATAGTTCACTTACTCATAGCTCAGACGTACATATCAGGTTGTGATGATATTTGTCTCTCCGTTTCCTTCCCACAGATGTTTACGCGCACTCGATTATCTCTAGGCCCCTCCCCCTACACGCATTTTAGCCACTCACAGTGGCTTTCCCTATTCTTCTCACACGCATTGGCCGCCTCACACACAGGCATCACGCGAGTGTGTGCTGGCGTTTCATGAGTATGTGCGCAAGTGTGTGTGTCTGCCTGCGTCCGTGTGGGCTTGCGTCTCATTGATTATTTCATTGATCATTGATGTGCCCCTTCCACGTTTAATGTATAAAAAATACGAAGGGTGGGGGAGGCAAATTTACTGGTAGCACATGTGCGACTGGATGTAAAATTCAGTCGCACACTCTCAAATTTTGGTCGCAAAATGCGACCAATTGGTCGCAGTCTGGAGCCCTGCCCACTGGACAGGTTTCTCAATAGGGCTCCTACAGAAGATATTCATATTAATCTGATACAGTTCAAGTGCTGTAAAATCTATGAGCGCAATAATAAACCAATGAGACAAATGTAACATCATACAGTCTGTCATGCTCCACAAAAATTTACGATCATAAAAAAACAAGTGCTTCAGTTTGACCACCAGGTGGAGCTGGCGCTATAACGTTAGCCTTTATTTCAGAAGACTAGAGCACAAATGTCCACCGGCAATCCAGCCAGACTACAAATGGTTACTTTAAAAAAATATTTGTTTGTAAAATTCCTGTTGGTGAGTCTATAAATCTGTTCATGTAGTCATCAACGTATGTTTAGATTGACCGAGCGTTAGCGTTAGCATTAGCATTAGCCGTGACCCCCCAGTGTTGCTCACCGTGGTGGAAGAAGCACTCAGTGAGTTTGTGTTTGCTCAGACAAACAACATGAGGGAACTTTGGTCATGAGGTCAGCCTGAACCAGTTCCACTTTTATCCAAACGCGTTTATAGACCCAATCCCATGAAAACCAGTGTTTAGCATGTTCTCCTGTCACTGATGGAGGATATAGACACAGAAAATTAAAATCCCTGAGTATTTCTTTATTCAGGTCATTGTGAATCAGGAGCAGATGAAAAAATACAGTTTCAAAAAGACGTAAAACTGAACTGGACGGGTCAAAGTTCTGATCATCCACCTGCAGACAAATGGATCCATGAACGTCTTTGTTTCCCTGGTCTTTTTTTTTTTTTTTTTTTTTAACTTGTCCTGTCCAACAGCTAGGCAAACAGATGAGAGCTGAGGGCCTCTTGTGTTGGACATATTTTACTTTAACAAGAGGGGTTATTCATCTTCAGACAAACCAAAGGTATGTCTGAATAAACCCCTTTTGTAATTGAGGCCGAACTTTATTAATTTCAATCATGTTTGAAAATCTTTGGTGTTGGACCGGACGGAAAAGGAAAGAGGGGAAGAAGAGAGAGGGACGTTAGAGAGAGGGGGGGGTAGGAGGGTGATAATCGGAGGGGAAGGGGGGTAAGATCATGAAGCAGCATACAGCAGACAGGCTTACTGGTTGTTTATCGTTACGGTACGGTTCAAATGTAGTACAAAAAGGGCGGGGCCTGTTCACACACACTCAAATATTATCAACACACCTGCTAGCCGCAAAAATGTCCACATGTCAACATGCACACAAAACAGATAGTGTTCACGAACGCATACCTATGCCTTTAAACCAACTAGTGTGAAATCTTTCATTCATTCAATCATGCAAACTATTAGTGCAAAGGTGAGCTAACACCTGTGCTCAGGTGAGTGTTTATGTTCTTCTAAAATGGATGGTGGAATGTGAAAAGAAGGAGGAGGAGCGCCCAGCCACCCCCACACCCATACCACCGCCGCAGCAGCAGCGGCAGCCGGAATTCCCCCAACGCCACACGGGAACAGGCAGGGAACAACCGCCCCCCGGGCGACCAAGACCGCCACCCAGGCCAGGGCCAGCAGGACCGCCCCGAGGCCCCCAGAGCCAGAGAGCAGGGAGGCGCAGAGGGAAAGAGAGCGCCGCCCCAGCCCAACCAGGAAAGCAGCCCCCCGCCGCGCCGGAAGAGCCCAACGCAGGGCCCCACCGGAGAGGGACGCCCACAGCCCCAGACGAGCACCCCACCACCACCCAGGAGTTCCGGGCATCCCCCCGCCCCGACCCCAGGTACGAGCCAGGACCCCCCAAGGGAGACCCGCTCCGCACTCCAGGCAACCACCCACCCGGCCCACGGTTGGTCCAGGTAGGAGCAAGGCAGGGGCCCGCCGCCCCCGCCCAGGAGGGGGGAACCCCGGGGAAAAAAGGGCGGCCCACAAGGGGTGTTATAAATATGGCCCGACCAGGCTCGGCCATGTTGGAAGTTTGGCGGGGCCCAGCGCCCAGGGGCAAGGACCAGGACCCACCCCCCAGGGACACGAACACCCCCGGCTCAGGTGTAATATGAACCCCCCCACCGCGCGGAGAGAGCACCGCCGGGCCCAGGGAGCCGGCACCCAAGGGACACGGCCGCCATCCCCAAGGGGCCCACACCCCCCACCAGGGAAGGGGTAGGGGACAGATGGACCCAGGTCCCACCTTCCTTGTAAAATGTGTGTGCGTGTATGGGTGCTTGAGAGGGTGTTTGTGTGCATGTGTGTGTGTTTATGTTTGAATGTATATATTGAAGGGGGAGGGGTGTGTGTACTAAGGGGGGTGCAGTTAAAATTGGCGAGTAGGGCACTAAGGGGACATCTCCTGATTACTCACAGTGATGTCCCCTCACCCTCCCCACCAAGGGGCCCTTAATGTCTAAGGTGCGGTTAAAATTGGCGGGTAGGGTGCCAGGAGGACATCTGCTGCTTGCTTGCAGTGATGTCCAAGCACCCCCCCTACCAAGGACCCTACATGTCTAAGGTGCAAATAAAACCGAAAGAGGGGGGGCCCACTCCATACGGCAACCATAGGAGGGGGGCCACTCCCAAGTCGCCCCCCCCCCCAAGGCGCATCGCAGGCTAGACCCCCCACCCCCTCACCCTAATATGAGGTTATATAAGGAAGGGGGTAAGTTTGGGACAGCTGGTAGACTGTCCCCCGGTGGTCAAACAGCCGTCCCCCAGCCCAGCCCCAGCAAAGGGTCCAGGGCCACCCAGCCCAGGGGCCCACCCCCGGAGGCGCCGACACCCTAGGCCCGGCACCACCCACCCCACACAGAGAGAGAGGAGCCAGAAAGCGTCGCCCCCCCCCGGAGCAAGCCCAGGCCCCCACCCCCAGACGCCGGCCCTAGAAGAGCTCTGGTCAGGCCTCGACGGGACCAGAGCGACCAGGGACTGTTTCCCTAGTCTGAGCTGGAATCTGGATCAGAACTGGACAGATGGATGGATCTGAAACTGATCACTTTTTGTGATGCACTGCTAATGTAAGGGTGGGGGTGTGAGGGGCGGTAAACTGGCAGGAGAGAGTGGAAAGAAAGGAATGATGGGAAGAACTGACAGGATTATTAACTATTTTACGACAACGGTCCCGCCCACAACTCTGTAGAAACTATGTCCTAGAAAACAACACCGGTTTGTATATTTTGGATCAAAACAACGTCATCATGAAAAACGACTGGGAACCTTTGAAAACAAATCAGATGATCGGAGACTGACTGAGTTTACAGCAAAATAACTACGTTTACAGTTACAGATTACATCATCTCAGATTACTCATGGTCTCTGAATGCTGTCTCCAGCTCTCACCTGTCCTCCAGGTGATACCATGTTTCAGCTGCTGCTGCGTTTCAGGTGTGGAGCAGCTCAGCATCCGTGTGGTTCAGGAGATCCAGCAGAGGTCCAGTGTGACTCACTGTCTACCTGTCAGCTACAGGTAAGGCCACACCTGCAAACCTCACCCGTCACTGGTCATGTGACTCACTGCTGTCCTCCTACTCTTCAGGATTCTGTCCATCTCTGAGCTGGTCTCCCAGCAGAAACTGGCCTGTGTCAGCAATTTCTCCTGGACCACCAATCAGCACAGAGCCTGGGCTAAGGAGGTGGAGCTTTCTTTGCCAGGACAGCGGGCGCTGCCGCGGGTCAACATGCTGCTGATTGGCTGTCTGACAGATGGGCGGGGCGGAGAATGGAGGCTGATGGACAGCAGTGGGAGTGTCCGGTGTGAGGTGAGTCTGGAGGACTCAAGCAGACCGCCTTACCTGGTGGATCTGCTGACTCACCTGGTGGATCTGCTGACTCACCTGGGGGATCTGCTGACTCACCTGGGGCATCTGCTGACTCACCTGGTGGATCTGCTGACTCACCTGGTGGATCTGCTGACTCACCTGGGGGATCTGCTGACTCACATGGTGGATCTGCTGACTCACCTGGGGGATCTGCTGAGTCACCTGTTAGATCTGCTGACTCAGCTGGTGGATCTGCTGAGTCACCTGTTAGATCTGCTGACTCAGCTGGTGGATCTGCTGACTCACCTGGTGGATCAGCTGACTCACCTGGTGGATCTGCTGACTCACCTGGGGGATCCGTTGACTCACCTGGGGATCTGCTGACTCACCTGGGGGATCCGTTGACTCACCTGGGGGATCCGTTGACTCACCTGGGAATCTGCTGACTCACCTGGGGGATCTGCTGACTCACATGGGGGATCTGCTGACTCACCTGTGTGTCTGCAGGTCCTGTCTCCTTCTCCTCTGTGGCTGAACCGTCCTGTCCTCGTCCCTCACTGGAACTACATCCCCCATGATGCCTCTGGGCAGGATGTGGACAGACAACACCTAGAGCTCAACGGTTCTCCTGTCTTCTTGTGTCCTGAAGCTGAGCATGGATTGGCTACAGCAGTAGATGGGGCGGAGCTTAAAGCAGTGGCTGTCAGTGAAGCTACAGTGTTCCTGCAGAACAGGTGAGCTTAGGGGAGGAACCAGATGTTCACAGGTAGAAACAGTTTTTATATTCCTGTCCAGACCTCTTGAGTTGGACATATTTTATTGCTTCAACAGGGTTGTGGATCTTCTGATACACTAGGTGTATATTTAAATAAACCCCTTTAGTAATTTATACTAAACTTTATTCATATTGATTATTTTTTAATTCAGGCAAACATCACATTTGTCTCTTTTTTTGTTTGACCGGGTGGAAAAGAAGAGGAAAGAAGGGAGGGGTCTTGGGGGGGGGGGGGGGGGGTAAGCACACAGAGGAAATGGGGAAAAGGGAATTGGGGAGATTTGGAGGAGGACTACAGAGGAGGAGGAGGAGGTGGGGGGGGGTGTCAATCATTAAGCAACAATATGCTGGAGGATCATCATCATCACTGTCTGGTGTACATGTTAGTCAAAGGGGGCGGAGCCTATCCACACACACACACTCAGGTGATACAAAGATACCTGTTGGCTCCAGAAATCTTCACATACAATCATGTCAGCAGTGACTCAACACAACTACAGTTCATGCACACAAACACACATGTTAAGCATTCCATTCTGTTGGTGAGCTACACCTGTGCTCAGGTGAGTGTTTATGTTCTCCTGTGGTGGATGATGGGATGTAAAAAGAGAGAGAGTGCCCGGCCGTCCCCACACCAAGACCCCGCCGAAGCGGTATTCAGGGCCCCCCCACACCTGCACGGTAGCAGACCTGAACCACTTTAGTGGGGGTTGTGTGGAGTTCATGGAGAACTGATCGTTCACTTCAGGCTCAGTTTCATTTTTACTGTGGCTATCTCTCCCATGAGGGACAGAGGGGCGACCGAGCAGTCAGGTTGGTTGGTCGCCCCTCCTCCCTCCTGGAAATGATTTATTTATGTGTGGGTGGAGGTGAAAATGAGAATGCTGTCCTGTTTGCATTTTCTCTTTAATGATGTCACAGGATGAGAAGAAAATGAAAAAACTCATTTTGGAGGATTGATTTGATGCAGTTACATTGTGAAAATGAAAAAGCATTTATGGTTTGACTTTTCTTTTTAGTTCTGCTCCACAAATGCTTCCATAACTATCTGCATGTGTGAAACATTCCAGAATCAGTGGCTGTGCATCATCAGAGCATCTTCTGGTCCGTGAGAATCAGTCTGAATAAATCTGCATTTGGAGGGAAAAGTCCTGGTTTTCCTGGAAACAGCAGATTTATTTGTCTTTGAAGTCAAAGACTAATCCGTTTTCTCTCTGATTCTCCTAGAAGAAACTTTCCAAATAAGTTTTTATTTTTGTTTCTTGTTACCTTTTAAGCATTCTGAACAAGTGCCCCCCCCCCCCCCCCCCGTGTCAGACGGAGCAGCGTTTCTTCATCTGTCATCAGGCTCTTCATCAGTTTCAGTCATTCCTGCAGTTCTACGTCTGTATCTGTTGGCATATTTAATATTCTCAGATGAACTGATGTAAACAGACTGGTTGGTTACAGTGGAACCCTAAGGACCTCACATTGTTTGGGATTTGAACCACCGGCCCTTTGGCAGAGTGTCTCAGGCCCCTGAATGTTTCCTGCAGCTGATCTTCATCCATCCAATCATCCAAGAGCTGCTGAAGGCCTTTAGGCCACGTCCACAGGGGAGTCACATGACTGATCTGTCTGTGTTACAGGGTCAGAGGTCAGCGCGTGTCCGTGCACGGCCAGCTGTGCTCCGTGTGCCCCCCGCTGGACGTGTCGGGAACCCCCTTCTTCTGTTTCACGCTGACGGACGGCGAGCGCTCACTTCCTGTTCTGGTTCAGGTCAGACCGCGAGGAGCACTGCTGGTCTGTGACGATGAGGAGGATGATGGTGTGTTTGTGCAGGGTCCTGGCCGTCTGTGGTGGCGTGCATGCATGCGCACGGGCCGGAGCGTGTGCGTGACGGCACTGCGCACGTGTGTCCTGCGGGGCTGGAGAGGAAACAACATCCTGTGCGTGACGGAGCAGTCACAGCTGCACACCGACTACACACCAATACACACACACCAACATACACACACACCAACACACCCACATCAACACCCAAACACACCAACACAAACACACCAACACGCACAAACACCAACACACACACACCAACGCGCACAAACAACAACACACACACACCAACAAACACCAACACACACACACCAACACGCACACACACCAACACACACAAACCAACACACACACACAGTAATACACACACACACACCAACACACCAACACACACACACTCCTAACACACAAACAGACACACCCTTCCTGATGTCACAGGACTGTGAGGAGGAGGAGCCTGACTTCAGCCAATCAGGAGTGAGGGTGAAGCAGTCCAGGATCATCAGCTACCAGGTAGAAAGCTTTTGATTGGTTGTCAGCTAGTTGCTGTTTACCTGCAGCTAAGCCCCGCCCTCTCCTCTGACAGGGCACGGTGACAGAGGTGGTGAGTGAGGGGGCGGGGCTGTATGTCCTGGACAGGAACCTGGGTCTCTGTGTGGCCTATCAGCCGCCGGCCCGGAGGAGGCTGAGGGCGGGTGACGGCGTGGAGGTGAGCGCTGCGCTCTGATTGGACGTTCTGCTTGGTCCATAAATATAGATTATTGATCTCCTGCAGCTGCACCACGTCCACTTCCTGTACCGGCCCTGCCCTGACGGCCCTCCCAGCATGCTTTGCACCTGTCTGCGCTCATCCATCACAGTGACCTCATATAGCAGAGTGGGCGGGTCTGAGCCCGCCCCTCGCTGTCCTGGAGATGGAGTGTTGTCACGGTTACTGCTGCAGAAATGCAGGGGCGTGTCCGAGTACCTGTGGGCGTGTCACCTGTCGTCCCAGCTCTCTGCCAGGTGAGTCTGCTCTCTGTAACGTCGTAGTCTCCTGATTGGCTGCAGCCTGTGAGTGGGCGTGTCCATCAGTCTGGTTCCTGCAGTGATGAAGCAGCAGTGTGTGTGTCTGCTGTCCTGGAAGCTGATGAAGACTCTGAGAGGACGAAGAGCGCCCGCGCGCAGAGACATCTACTCTGAGATGCTGGACCAGCCGCACACCTGTCCTCTGACTCAGGTACACCTTTCCTGTAACTCAGGCACACCTGTCCTGTAACTCAGGCACACCTGTCCTCTGACTCAGATACACCTGAGCACACCTGTCCTCTGACTCAAGCACACATTGGCACACCTGTCCTGTAACTCAGGCACACCTGTCCTCTGACTCAGGTACACCTGAGCACACCTGTCCTCTGACGCAGGTACACCTGTCACACCTGTCCTCTGACTCAGGTACACATTGGCACACCTGTCCTGTAACTCAGGTTCACCTGTCCTCTGACTCAGGTACACCTGAGCGCACCTGTCCTCTGACTCAGGCACACCTGTCACACCTGTCCTCTGACTCAGGTACACCTGTCACAAATGTCCTCTGACAAGCTCCAGCAGAAGCGGTTGTCATGACAACACTCCATCATTCATACATGCAGTGACAGCAGCATTGTTTACGTCTGGTAAATACACAGGTTTATTTATTTACCTTGTTGCACAGACTCTATAGTCATGTAGGCTGCTGGATGAGGTGCATTCAGGGGCTGCATGGAATTTCCACTTATGTGCTTTCATTCAGAGCTCACTACTGCTGCATTCAGATCTGCTGGTCATTTCTAGCATTTGCTCACACTGACATTTCACCAAGCTGAGAATCCATTGGGACGCTGGAGTGAAAGTCTATGAATCCGCGGGGAAGCGGCAGAGGGGTTAAGAAGAAGAGGATTTTCGGTGGAGCTTCCGACATCAGGCAACACGGAGGATGACGTCATACAGGAGCGGCTGCTTCATGGATTTCCATGGCAACGGCCCAGCGAAAAAAGCGGAAATGGAGCAGCCTGGCGAGCAAAGGAGAATTTGGACGAGTTTCGCCTTGAACGTTACAAATGACTATTAAGTTAAGTCCCTTTCTTTCTACATATATAGAGTTCCTCATCGGGATAATTTTGCTGTTGGGAACCTTTACGCATACGATGGATGTTGGACTAGTAGGTTCAGGTGAAAGGCTCTCTCTCACCACTATTTAGGGCCCCCCCTAAACGGGAGGATTCCCCCTCTCCCACCAACAGGGGAAAGGAATGGAAAATGTTCATTCCACTTCTGGAAGCCAATCATTTTGTTTCTGTTCTGCTTGGCGCCACACGTTCTGGCCTTTATGTTCAATGGTTTTTGGGCTGTACAATCTGAGTTCTGGAAGAAATTAAATAATGGGTCGTGATATAAAAACGTTACACTTAATGTAAATGGTCTAAATAATCCCATTAAAAGAAAAAAAGTTATTTCAATGTTAAAGGAAGAAAATGCGCAGGTATTATTTTTACAAGAGACAAAGCTAGACGATCAAGAACACAACAGATTTAAATAAATGGGACATAGAAACACTTTTTATAGCTCTAATGAACCAAACAAGAAAAGAGGGGCGGCTATCCTTGTATCCAATTCCTTACAGTTTGAATGTAGCAAAGAGATAAAAGATAAAGGTGGAAGATATATACTAGTTAAAGGAAGACTGCAAAATGAACCAATTACAATGATAAATGTATAAGCCCCCCCTTGAAGAAAAAAACATTCTACAGATCTTTATTTGATTTGATCGCACTTGAGGCTGAAGGCATATTGATATGCGGGGGAGACCTTAATGTAACTCTAAAAAGCCTGGATGTTAGGAACCAGCATAAACCTTTGTCAGAATTTATTAACACAACTTTAGAAGAAATGGGAGTTATTGACGTTTGGAGAGAAATACATCCATTAGAAAAAAAACTAGACTTACTATTCTGGGTCACATTTGGTTTATTCTAGAATTGATTATTTCTTGATCAACACATGTGATAGATATAGAGTGAAAGCCTGCAAAATTGGTACAATGAATGTCTCTGACCCTAGTCCTGTTTTTTAACAATTAATATAGACAACAGAAAACGAAATATGTTGTGAAGATTAAACAGGAATGTTAAATAAGGGAACTGTGAAGGAACAAATAAAAACTACTATTAAAAGATTCATTGAAGAAAACGACAGTGGAGAGGTAAACCCCAATATTCTGTGGGATACGTTAAAAGCAGTTTTGAGAGGGACTTTAATAACCATTGCATCAGCCAGAAATAAGGAAAAAAAGGATAAATACAACCAGAAAGTGGCAATCTTAAACAACCTAGAGAAACAGCACAAGCAAAGTCAGTCCCAAGCTATCCTACAACAAATGAAAACAGTAAGGACAGAAATAAATGATATTTTGAGTGAAGGAATAGAAAAGAAAACAAGGTTTGTTTAGCAAATGTGTCATGATTCAGGCCCAAAGGCAATGAAATTGCTAGCAAGACGATTAAGAAAACAACAATCTAATAACACAATAACTAGTATCAGAAATCCCAGAACAGACAAATTAACAGATGATCCAGAGGAAGTACTGGACATTTCTGAGAATTTCTACAAGGATTAATATTCAAAGCCCCCACTAGCAAGTGTAGACAGTGTAACTAGCTTTCTTAACTCACTTGATTTACCATCAATAGGAGAAGTTCAAAACAAAGTATTACAATCAGAAATTAAGACCGAAGAAATGAAATATGCTATTGGAAAACTAAAGACCTGCAAGGCAACAGGGGGGGGTTAGGATACTTTAGTTATTTTCATTGAGACAGTAATAAAAAAGGTCCTCTGATTTCCTTCTTGTTTTTTTCTCTCACGCTAAGGCGGGGCAGTGAGCCTTCAAACTCTGTCATAGAGACAGAAACACGGCGGAAGCGTCCGTCTGTCAGACATCAGTGGAAGTTCTCCGTACCGGGAGAACCTCTGAATGTCATGACTCAGACGTGGAGACGTGATCACTGATGGTTTAGAGCTCTTCAGAATGAATAAACCAGATCTCTACACATCATCCATGTCTTCCATTGTCATGACACACATACACACACACACACCCCTCCATGCAGCCAACAGGAGGAAAACATTAGCTGGAAGCTCCGCCCACAAGCAGCCAGGGCGTCATGGTCAGGACGCGTGGCGACCACAGAACTCGCCTCGCGGTGGAGGAGAGGCGGTGTGATTCATGTTGAACTCAGCTAAAGACTCACAACTACAACACACTGATCTGACACACAATAATATAAAACCCTCCAGATATTAGAATTTACTGCTTGATTTTTTATGGATGACATTTAAAACATGAACAAACTTTAAAGTAATAATGTATTTTTTAACACTAGCTTTAATCTTTTCTGTTGAACAATATTTTGTTTAAAACTCGGACAATGAGTGACAATCCCCCCCCCCCGCCCCGCCCCACGCAGATTGTAGGAACCTGGCTTTGTATTGTATTGAAGTGGGGAAACAAAATATTGGGGACATGTCCACATCAGTGACCCCCCCCCCCCCCCCCACTCTAGTTTATGGAATGCACTACCACAGGACCCCCCCAGATCAGACAAAGAGTCAGACCTGGGAGACCCCACTGCAGTGACCCCGTTTTCTGAGAAGAGTCAGTCTCTGATGAGGAGGATCCCTGTGAGGAAAACACTGGAGTTACAAATAAAATGGAATAAAATAAACATTAACATAGATTCAAAGCAAATTAGTACATAAATAAACCTTAATAGACATACAAAATGGTAAATGTGATTAAAAAATAAGTAAACTATAAATAAATGTCCATACATACACATATATCAAGCTGGTAAAAAGAGAACATAAAACAATTAAATACCAAATAAGTTCCTACATTTCAGCTAACAGCAGATGAAAAAGTTCAGGGGGGTATTCCAGGAAGCATGTTTAAACTAGCCTGACTTTAACCCTGAACTCTGGCTGAAATCCTCCTGAACTTGCTTACTCTGGGTATGTCGGTTCCAAAAGACCGGATATGAGTTAGTGTAATTACGTTCCACTTCTCCCCGCCTCTCACTCATGGTGCAGAGAATTACGTATCTTCTTCTTCCACTTTCGGCTTCTCCCATCAGGGGTCGCCACAGCGAACGAGTCGCATGGTAAACTTGGCAATGTTTTACGCCGGATGCCCTTCCTGATGCAACCTTCTCAAACCGGGCTTGGAACCGGCAGAGGTAGAGAAGGGAACAGGGAGCAGCCCGGAGTCGAACCCGGGTTTCACGGACGGAAGGCGCCGCAAACCAGCACGAGCTAAACTGGCTCCGGTGCAGAGAATTACGTATAGTAGGACAAAATAACTCGACAAAACACGGTAAAACAGCTAAACAACTAAACACATTTGGTCAAAAAGCCACACTTAAATCCAAATCCGTCCAGACAGGCAAAGGGAATGGTATCCCACAATCCTTTGCGGTGCCGATCTAACAGCAGCACCAAAGTTACACCTACTTAATTGAATTAATTTGAATCAAGGTAAAATAATTGTCTGAAAACTATGTGTTATTTTTAAGCTGACTAAATGATTTAAAAAAAATGATTTCTCTTAACTGAATCAAATAATGAAGTTAGATCAAAGTATAAAGTTTCTCTTTCCAACATCCATATGTGGTCTTATCAGCCTCTCACGGTGGAAAAAGTATTATCTGAACTTCTTCATCCACTAAATCATCTTCAAATGGACACGCCATGCTGCTTCCCCTCTCTGAAAATAAAACTAACCTTCAACTAAACCTGCTCCACACCAGGTTATGTTCAGAGCATGAGTTGCTATGGCAACTTGACCTACCCTGAAACATACCTCCATTTCTGGAACAGAAAGCTGAGGTTATCCACTTCCTTAGCCTCAAACTTATCGTGGGAGCTAGCATAACCTGCTTTCTGGAATACCCCCCTGAAGCCTTCCTTTAAAAACATTATCAGTGTCTGCAGCCCTGAGGCATGCTGGGAAGTGGTTCCACAGGCCAGGTCCATAAAACTGAAGGCAGCCAGGTCTCAGATTCAGTCAATGGTGACAGTGAGGTCATCATACTGTAGTCTGGATAGTGATGCTGGGAGGCTGATAAATGAACCCCTCCCCCACCTGATCTGGTTCAGCTGCTGTCTCTGACAGAAAAGGACTGAAACAAACCAAACCTGGCAGAACTCAGCCGTTCAGATGGTGGATGGACATAGAAGGTTTTATACCATGATATTGATTTTGTCACATCAGGTAATAACGATATATATCACGATATAAATCAAATAATTATGTTTAATTATAATAATGCATTTGATGTTAAAAGGGCCTTTCAGAAAACCCAACACTGTACAGATTCAAAAGAAACACAATAAAATCACAACATGTTAAAAACAATAAATAACATCATTATTAAAATCAGATAGAAAATGAAAAATTGTGATCTGGAAAAGCAAATTTAAACAGGTTTGGATTCTAGATTTAAAAAGTGAAAAGGAGTCTCTAATGTTACGGAGATCTGGGGGGAGAGAGTTCCAGAGTTGGGGGGCCGAGCGGCTGAAGGCACGGCTCCCCATGGTGACCATCCGGGCCGAAGGGACAGAAAGCTGGAGGGAAGAAGAAGACCGAAGAGAACGAGGGAGTGTTGATAAGAAGGAGAATAGAAGGATAAGGAGGAGCAGGTTATGGAGGACTCTGAATGTGTAGAGAAGAAGAACTGGATCAATGGAAAGGGTTAAATTGGAAACTTTTGGAACCTACACGGAGTAATTCAGATTTATCGCAGTTCAGTTTGAGGAAGTTTGAAGAAGAGAAGAGTTGGGTTTACTGGACAGAGCGGCGTGTCATCAACAGAACAATAAATATCAATGTTGAATTTGGGGAATATATTCCCAAGGGGTAGTAGGAATGAAGAGGAGGGACCGAGAACAGAACCTTGAGGAACACCAGAGAAAATGAGAGAGGGTTGAGATTTAAAAGAATTCAGTTGGATAAACTGAATGCAGCTTGTGAAATATGAGTGAAACCAGTGGAGGGGGGTGGACTCGATACAGAGAGCTAAAAGTCTGTGGAGGAGGATGGAGTGAGATATGGTGTCAGATACTGCTCAACTCAAGGATGATGAGGATGGAGATGAGTCCAGAATCAGCTGCTAGGAGAAGGTCATTAGTGATTTTATTAGGACAGTTTCAGTGCTATGAAGGGAACGAAAACCAGATTTAAAGGATTCAAAGAGATCATCTTGATTGAGATGATGGTGAAGTTGAGAGGCGACACTTTTTTAGAGAATTTTGGAGATGAAGGGGAGGTTAGAAATAGGACGGAGATTGTGAAAGGAATTTTTTTATTATGCGTTTGGCAGCAGTGGTCTTGAGGAGTGAGGGAACGATACCGGATGTCAATGCGGAGTGAATGGTTGCTGTTGCTCATAAGAGAAATACGAAACCATCAGCAGATTGTTTAGATTCAAATATTTATTTCCTATCATCCTATAAACGTAACGGATGAACTGAAGGAACACGACTAAAGGAAAAACTTTGCAGTTTGAAAAGGGAACATAAATAAAACAGAACACTAAACTGATCAGTTCCATTTAAAAACAATTCATTAATTTTACCAACACCTCCTAATGTTCTTTGTACAGAATGAACCTAAAACTGACAAACATTTTCATTTACATCCTGTGAATAATCTAGGAACTAAAATCCAATTCTCTGTGTAGTGTGTTGCTGCTGTGCAGGTCTGACTTTGCTGTTTTAGCTGGAGAATCCTGGTTTCTTGAACATGTTTGGTGCTTCAGCTGATAAAAGGTTGGTGCAGTTTTAGAAGGAACATGCCTTCTGCACCATTTCATGTTCAGGTTACTGTCTGGTCAGATTTTAATGAACTGGAACCCCCCACCAGGGGCTTGAAATATCATTTTTGAGTCACCAGACAAGTGGAGCTGTCGATTAAAAAAAATCTACCAATCAAATTATGACAGTATTTTAAACAAAAATACCTTCTGATACTGAAGAAAATGAATATCCATAAAAGTACTTTAGAAATGGTAAAAAAACGTCTTTATTGTCGTCTAACTGTAAACCTAGATTCAAACATGCAGAGAAAACAAGGAAAGATTAAAGATAGATGTCCTAATTCTGCCTTTAGGTGATCTTAGAACCATTACAAACACAGTTAAAACAGTCAAATGGGTCTAAGGGCAGGGAGGTTTAGTTCAGTTTAGTATTTTCCTATTGAATTCTATGTATTCATGATCCTTTTGATTTTATGTCTACTTTACAATCACCAGTATGAAGCCCATTCAGACGACTGTAGTTGGGATTTTGGGCTATAGAAATAAAATTGAATTAAATAATTGTTATTACATATCATTGAAATTAAAGCTGCAGCTCTCATGAGGGAGGGGGGGGGCTGAAGGATTCAACATCTGACAGGGTGCAGGTTTGTGTGTAAAACCCGCCTCCTTAATGCTACACAGACGGGTTTTATTCATCTCTGATGAATTCATCTTTTTGTATTTATCTGCCACAAGGCTGATCCGTGAAAATACTGTTCTACATTAAACCGGTCTGTGTTCACATTTAGGTGTCAGATGGAACAGCTCGTTAGCATAGCATCATTAGCATCTGACAACAGGGCTGTGTCCACATCAACAGTTTTATCCATCTGTCTGTTGCTGCTGTGACTGAAGCAGCTTTATCCTCCAGGTCTGACTGGATCCTGGTAGAAACACTACACAGGTGAAGAGACCGCAGGTGTGTCTCACATGCACCTGTTGCACCTGTTGCACTTGTATTCAGACGATGGAGGAGGAGACAAAAGAAATTCACCTAAAGGAGAGCTAATTGACATGACTACGTTTAGGCAGGCGCTTATTCGCCATGTGGTGACAGAACCTGTAACTTTACCCTCCAAAGAAGAGAAAATGCTGCAATTGTTGATTTGGGCCCTTCAAAATAAGTCTATCATTTTTTTACTGCCCCGCCTTAACCAAAACCATACAAAAATCCTTCTCGCCTCTAAAGATGACCTTTAGTTTAGTTTTCCACAACGTGTCACAAATACCATCCCCTACATCTTACCCCTCCGGATTTCCACTGAAGATCCTCCTTCACTACCATCTGCCCTCTTCAGCACCACAGACAGGAGAACTTTGGGTCTGTCTATCCTCTGATATCCAGAACATTGATGTATGTATTTATTCATTTAACCTTTATTCTACCAGGAACTCCAACAAACATAGAAACATGAAAATAAAAAAAATTACTATCAGCTTGAGCATAACATGTACATTCTTTGGTCACACACGCAGAAAGCTCAGTTTTAACCCAACTTGACATGTTCCTGCAGCCACAGAGTTCTGAGCGCTATTCCCTGAGAGACGAGCAGCAAAGGAAAAGGCAGTTTTCCCAGAATAGCTCTGTAGATTAAATCTAGCCGATGTCTTTGTCGCCTGAGGCTGAGTGAAGCCTTGAAAGCAGAGAGTATGGACCGGAGATCTCTGTGATAAACGGAGTCCAGGCGGGGGAGAGCTGAACAGAACATCCCCATAATCCAGAACCTGGAGGAAAGAGGTCTGAACAAGTCTCTGACAGCCGTGTTCTGACTTTGTTTCTTTAATAAAAGCCCAGCAGAGCCTTCAGGGTTTCAGATGTTCAATGAAGGATCATCTATCCACACCCAGATATCTATAGGAAGATACTTTTTCAATTTCCACTCCTTCCAGAGTTTTAATACCATCGTATAATACATTTTATGAATGGGTTCTAGAGAAGGTCAAACATTTACAAACATTAATGACCAGATTTAGCTGATTGGGAGAAAGCTGAAACTGCTGGAAAGCACTCAGGAGATGATTGACAGCATGATTAGTGGAAGAGGGAGTTGTGTAGATGATAGTATCATCTGCATATGGATGAAACTTAGCACTTGGCAATTAACTATCCATTTTGTTTATAATAATAATAATAATCTATTTTATTGAAAATCCTGTCAAGGAACTCAAGGACATTGCACAAAAAAGGTCAGCAAATTCACAAAAATATTCATTAAAACACAATCAATAGTAGCAGACTGTGTCGGATCGGGACACAGGCTGCAGAAGGGTCTCCATCGTGTGACCTGACTGAAAACAAAACAAACATGCGTCTCTGATATTGTTCTGGGGGCCGGGCCAAATGTGGAAGTGGGCCGGAACCGACCCGCAGGCCGTAGTTTGGGGACCCCTGATCCACACCAATGTCACTTAGGACTACATGATGATCACCAGAGTCAAAGGCCTTGGATAGACCAACTTGCATGTTTAAAACCTTTACATGGTGTAATTTGCTGTTTGTTTGCACTTAGATTGTATTTTAGGATGTTTTCAAGATCTGTACCACTGGACTGGCAGACAGGAGGGGTGGTTCCCCTTTTTAGGAAGGGGGACCAGAGGGTGTGTTCCCTAGCAGGGAATCACACTCCTCACCCTATCCCAGGGTACTGGAGAGGAAAGTCTGTCTGATAGTCGAACCTCAGATCCAGGAACCAACACTGTGGTTTCCGTTCCGGTTGCAGAACAGTGGACCAGCACTACACCCTCTTTAGGGTGATGGAGGGTTCGTGGGAGTTCGCTCATCCAGTCCATATGTGATTTGGAGAAGGCGTTCCACCGCGTCCCCCGTGGTGTCCTGTGGAGGGTGCTCTGGGAGTATGGGGTCCAGGGAGCCTTACTGAGGGCTGTCCGGTCTCTGTATGACAGGAGCACCAGACTTGGTTCGCATAGCCAGCAGTAAGTCAGACCTGTTTCCGGTCCACGTTGGACTCCAGCAGGGCTGTCCTTTATCACCGGTTCTGTTCATAGATTTTATGGACAGAATTTCTAGGCGCAGCCAGGGGCCGGATGGGATATGGTTTGGGGACCACAGGATTTCCTCTCTGCTCTTTGCAGATGATGTTGTCCTGTTGGCTTCATCGAGCCGGGACCTCCAGCGTGCATTGGGGCGGTTTGCAGCCGAGTGTGAAGCGGCTGGGATGGGGGTCAGCACCGCTAAATCTGAGGCCATGGTTCTTGACCGGAGAAAGGTAGTTAGCCATCTCTGGGTGGGTGGGGTGTCCCTGCCCCAGGTGGAGGAGTTTAAATACCTTGGGGTCTTGTTCACGAGTGAGGGAGGACCGGAGCGTGAGATTGACAGGCGGATCAGAGCGGCGTCCGTAGTTATGTGGTCGCTGTATCGGTCCATTGTGGTTAAGAGAGAGCTGAGCCAAAAAGCAAAGCTCTCAATTTACCGGTTGATCTTTGTTTCAATATTCACATTGGTGAGCTCATGGTCATGAGTTAGACTAACCCTGGGTCATGACCCAAAGAACCAGGTCCCGAATACAACCGGCTGAAATGAGCTTCCTCCGTAGGGGGGCTGGACGCTCCCTTAGAGAAAGGGGGAGAAACTCGGTCACCCTCGAAGAGCTCGGAGTAGAACCGCTTCTCCTCCACATCCATAGGAGCCAGCTGATGTGGCTCAGGCATCTAGTCCGGATGCCCCCTGGACGCCTCCCTGGAGAGGTGTTCTGAAGCCCTGGGGAAGACCCAGGACACGCTGGAGAGACTTTGTCTCTTGGCTAACCCCTAACCCTAACCCTGTGAGTTTCCTGAAAGCCGTTTCAAACAAATACTTTTTCTTTATTAATTTCTCTATCAAATCGTTTGAATGAATCTCTAGAACCTTCAAAGATCCATAACAATGTTCCTCCTCAGATGTTCTCCTGTGAATCCTCAGTCTGGGTTTTCAGACCTTCAGGACTCTGTTGATGTTCTTCTGTCTTCAGTACACGGTGGATCCTGGAGTCCACCAGAACCTGAGCCTGGTGGACCTGCTTCAGTCTCTGCAGTCCCTCTGCTGGTCCTCTCTGTCTCTGAGGTCTCTGCTGCCCCCTGGTGGCAACAGTCTGAGCAGGTCTGAGATCAGATCAGCCCTGTCCTGGTCCTTCAGGACTCTGGTCTCTGACCCGCGGAAGGGGGACAGTCTCAGGTAAACCTAAAGCTGTTTTCATCATCTTTACCTGGACTACATGACTGACAGTCATGCTCCGCCCCTTTACCCTGGAAGGATGCTCAGCTGTTCTCTCTTCCAGGCCCCGCCCCCTGCTGCTGGTGGGGGTGTTGGAGCTCCCCCCTCAGTCCTCAGAGGTCAGTCTGACTCTGCAGCTCAGAGATGCTACAGGAACTGTGAGCTGTGTCGTTACGGAAACCAGCCAGGAGGAGGGAGGGGCACAGACGGCCTGTTTCAACACAGCCTGGATAGGTGGGATGGATCGGTCCAAAGACGCACAAACTCACATGTACACACATGTACACACACACACACGTCGGCCAGATACCCATGCCAGGGTAAGTAGGAGCGCCCCACGGCCCCCAATGCCAGAGAGCAGGGAGGCACAGACAGTGCAAGCTCCCCCCACCCACCACCACCACACCTGGGGGCCCAGAGCTGGACCCTGCCCTGAGAAAGCCCCCCCAGCCCCAGGAGTTCTGAGCCCAGGCATGAACCTGAACAATGATTCAGGCGGCTGGGTAGCTCGGTTGGTAAGGTGGGAAGATACCATGCAGGAAACCAGGGTTCGATTCCCGGAGGGGGAATGAGCAATGGTACTGGGGGGCGATTACCATATCAATGGCAAGCAGTTAACATCACCCAGTGAGGGTCCTTAGGCTAGACCCTTAACGTTGCTGCCTCCCGAGCGCGGTTCAGCTGCAGCTCACCGCTCCCCCAGGGGATGGGTCAAATGCGGAGACGAATTTCCCTTCGTGGGATAAATACAGTGTAGAAAAAAAAAAGAACCAGAGAACCCGCCTTGTGCTCCAAGCAATCCCCCCATCCGAACCACTGGTCAGTGCGCCATCTATTGGGGAAATGTGGACATTGCAGGGAAAGATCAAAGGAACAGTCAAATTTTTTTTCAGACAAGTTTGAGGGGTCGTATTAAAAAATCTAACGGGTAATTTTTGACCCATTGGCGTCAGTAGAGAGGATGGCTAACAGGTGAGCAGATCTGAGTGTGGAGTCATGAAGGTCAGAAGAAACTGGAAACAAACTCTGAAACCGGGTCAGATTGATCCCATGTCTTCATGCTGCACAGAAGGAAACTTTATGGATCATTTTTTATAATTTCTCTGGAGCAGAAGGTGGAGGTAGTGTTGGCAAACAAAGGTCAGATGAAGACTCGTAAGACAGGTGTGTCACAAAGGTGGGACAGGAGGATCTGAACAGGTGAGTCAGAGGATGAGCAGCAGGTTGGGATGAAGAACAGAGGTGGAAATGACTGGTGGAGGGATGGAAGGAGCACTTTGAAGATCTGAGGAAGGAGGAACATGTTAGAGAACACAGAGAAGAAGAGGAGGATGCTGTGGAGCAGGAAGCAGCAGCAATCAGTGAGGAAGAGGAGGATGAAGAGTGGAAAGGCAGGTGGTCCTGAGAACATTCCTGTAGAGATCTGGAAGACTTTAGGAGACGAGGAAGAAGAGTTTCTGACTGCTGAAGATGATGTTGCAGGAGAACAGAGATGTTCAGAGAAACTCCAGAGGGATGAAGATGATGAGATGGTATGAGAAAGAGAGTCGAGGAAGATGGACTGAGGTCAGAGGAACATCTGTGAAGAACAGTTTGGTTTCATGCAGAGAAGAAGTTAGACTGAGACTCTGATGCAGAGATGAAGATAAAGGTTCTGTTTGGAGAGGACAGATCATGGATGTTCTGGAGGCAGAAGAGGATGTAGTGATGATGATGATGGTGAAAGGATGCTGAGCTACAGGAAAGAGGAGGTTCATGGATGAAGGAGGACATGAGGGAGGAGCATGCAGAGAAGGAGGTTAGATAAGGCAGATTATTCTCTGTTGCGTCTCCTGAGGGAGCAGCTGAAAGACAAAGAAATGTAGAAAAAATCTTACAGATTTCAGAATGATTCCTGCAGCAGAAGATAGACGTTACCTGCTCCTCCTTCGTTTCTCCTCTGGAGAATCGACACATTAACAGAGAACAAGGAGGCATACAAATCTTCAATAGAAGAAAAGACGTTTCTATGAAAGGCGCTTCTGTCACCTGCAGGTTCACCTGTGTGTTGGGTCTGTGAGACCCACCTGTTGTGTCTGTGACTGTGTGTGTGTGTGTGTGTGTGTGCAGGTTGTCTGGTGTGTGTCCTGCAGTTCTCCATGGTCATAGAGAGGTTCCTGCAGTCAGAGTTCCCTTCAGTTCATCACCTGGATCAGGAGAACTTCATCTCCCACAGAGACTGCAGGTACAAGCGCTGGATCATCTCTGAGAACACCTGGAGGGTCTGAGCAGAACAACAGAACTCTCAGTCCTTTTTGGGCTTTGGACCAGAGTTAACTCCACCCACCTCACCTGCAGTCAGACCTAATGTAAAGACCGGGATCTGGTCCCATAAAACACATGTCTGTGTGATGGGAGAGTGTTGGATGGATGGATGGATGATGGATAATTGGATGGATGGACGGAAGGATGGATATATGTATGGATGGTTGAATGGGTGGATGGATGGATGTATAGATGGATGGATGATGGATAATTGGATGGATGGACGGAAGGATGTATGGATGGATGGATCAATGGATGAATTGGTGGATGGATGGATGGATGATGGGTGGATGGATGGCTCCTTTATGTGGACACCCCTGAGGTTTCTTCATTTTTTCCAGAATCCGGGTTTCCACTCCGGGTCTGGAGTGGTTTTCTGCCGGGAACTTGACGTGCCACAGGGCAGAGAGCAACTCTCTGATGACGGAGAATTTGCGCTTCGTGTTTTTAAACACGCATGTGCATTGATGTATGTTTCTTCAAGGACATGAGTGTAGATCGCGGGACAGAGAACATAAAAAAAAAAGTACTTCTCAAAAATCCACCAGCCAATCAAAATCCTCACCGAAAAGTACGGGACTTGATTGACATGCAGAATGGCCAATCGGACATCCTCTGACACATACGTCACTGCAGACGCGAGTTTAAATTCACTCAGCGCAAACTCTCTGTCATCAGAGCGGCTTTTTCTGCCCCGCGGCACATCATGTCCCCAGTAGAAGACCAGCAACCGGAGTCTTTATTGAAGCCACCCCGCGTGTCTCCTCCTGCTATCAGCTCTGCAGTTCTCCCCAGATAAATCCGAGCTCATCAAGGAAGCTGCAAGGCAAGCGCTTCGTACGGAGCCAGCAGACAAGCAGCCAAATGCCTCACAATATGCCACGCTCCCCGCATTGCACCGTTACAGCAGAGCATGAATACGATGGTCGCTGCTTTCTGTTTTTGTAATAAAATGCTTCATCTGTTAATACAAAAGTATCTTTATGTAAACTCACTGTGTAGTTTTTAATCATCAGTACATAAACAATACTGTTCATAAACATGTAACTAATAAACATGACGATGGAAAAAGAAGTACTTTTTTTTTATCTTTTCTGGCCCGCGATCTACACTCATGTCCTTGAAGATCAATCGCGATCGACGTAATGAGCACCCTTGAATAATATATACATGCATAATATATATAATGATGTCAAAACAGGTTGTGGCTCCGGGTGCTTTTTTTTTCATTAGGGGCGGTCCCAAATGGCTCTTTGAGTAAAAAAGGTTGCCGACCCCTGGGCTATACAAATAAAATTGAATTGAATTGAATTGAATTGAATTGGATGGATGATGGATGGATGGATAGATAGATAGACGTGAGAACCTTCACCAAGCCTGAGTAAAGTTCATTCCAGAACGGTGGTCCAACAGTGTCTGAAGTTGCAGAACTTTACAGAACAATCCCGGTTCTGTCAGGTTCTCAGGTTCTAATCATGTTTGTGTGTCTTTGTGTAGTAAATGTGTGTGTTCCTTTGTGTGTGTGTGTGACAGGGTTTACCTGCAGTTCTCTTTGGACCACCTGATCATCCTCAGCCCATCTGTGACCATGACCACATACCTGAGGCACAAGGGGGAGGAGTCAGGAGATGATGTCCCAGATCAGCATGAAAACCATGAAAAGGGGGAGCAGGGATGGAAGAGGAAGAGGAGGGAGGAAGAAGAAGATTCTTCAGACTCCTCTGATGTCATGACAGCAGACTCTGTGGGTGGAGCCTCACAGTCCTGGATTTCCATGGTCATCAGAGTGGAACACAAAGGGGGTGTGGTCTGGAAGAACACAGAGAAGAGGGAGGGGCTTCAGCTCTGCTTCTCACTCAGAGCTGCTGTGATTGGCCCAGTGGTCAGCTGGAGGCGGGACCCAAAGAACACGGCGTTGACGGAAGAGGAGGCGGAGCCAGGCAAAGAGCAGAAAGTTAGTGATGGTGTAATGAAGAGATCCCATGATGCACCTGACTAACTGTGTGTACATGTGTGCATGTGTGTGCCTTTGTGTATGTGTGTGTGGGTACACGTGTGTGTGCAGGTGCAGCTGCTGTTCTCAGGTGTGTGTTCTCGATGGTTTCCTGTCCTCCAGCCTGGACCTCTTTACAGAGTGGTGATGAGTCAGGTAAAACACCTGTGACCCGCTCACTATGGGCGGGGCTAACCTGCAGCTCAGCTTCATCTTTACCTTTTTAACGGTTGGACACCTGTATTTTGATAGTTATAGTTTGTATAGTTACACTAAACAAAAAATGTAAACCTGCAGGTGTGACCCTCACCTTTCCAGGTGTGACCCTCACCTTTCCAGGTGTGCAGCCTTTAAAAACTCTGAAGCTGATTGGTTCTCTGCTGTCTGACAGGTTCCCTTTGATCTCAGTTCCCATGGAGCCTCAGGGGATAAAGGGGTGGAGCTTCTGTCAGACTCCACCCTCCAGGTTGGATCTGATTGGAGGTTCCACACTCTGCCACGCCCCCTGCTGCTGCCCTCCTTCATACAGGTGAAACCGGAGTCTGGCTGTCGTCTCAGCTTTCTGCAGATGTTTTCAGTGGTAGCAGAGTCACAGATGATCAGTAATCCTTTGGTCCTTTAGTCTGAAGCTCTTCTCAGAAGGGGGGGGGGGGGGGGGTCTGTGTTTAGGATGACAGCTGTCTTTGTCATTGTGGGGTCCAGATGACCCCATCCTTACATAGATGTGACCCCTCCCATGACAAAGGTGGACAGGATGTCTGCAAGGACACTAGTGAGAATCAGAAATAATTATGAACCAGATCAGTGAGGTTCTAGTGGGTCACAGATGACTCCTCCCCCAACGTTACCTTGGATCAGGTTAAACCATCTCTCATCTCTCTTCACCTGTTGGTCATTTCAGGTCCCGCCCCCTGTGCTGTCTGTGTCTCAGGTTCTGGAGAGCAGGTGAGCTGCAGTGTTCTTCTACAACTGTTATGTGTTGTGACAGATGGTCAGATGTTCTCTGATCTAGAACGTTGGCCTTCAGCAGAATATCAGCTCTGTTCATCCAGAAAGGCTCAGGTTCATGCTGAAAGCTTTGGGGAGATCTTCAGAATAAATACTCTGGATCTCCCAACATCTTCGTCTGTTATGAGGAGAAAAACGTTTGATGGTAGCTCCTCCCACACGCGGTGGGAGGGTCAGGTTTCTAAACACACTTTTGGAGAAACGACCAGCAGACAATTGATTTAAATGGAGTGCGTGGAGGGAAGGGGGGGTAATCCACGACACACGTCTGTCCAGAACCGGGGCCTGTGACCCGCATGGATCATCCGTGATCTATACGGGTCAGCCGTGCACCTCTCGTAGCTTCCAGCGGGATGGGGTGTCAGACAATCTAACAAGTGAATAAAATAATGAAGCTCAGAGAGATGAGTCTGTCTGTCATCAGCACCACTGCTTTTCTCTTCAACTCCCATGATGCATTGGTTAATGTGACGGCTTCTCCTACTGCGCTGCTGTTAACCGTCATGAAGGTCAGCAAACACAAACATCTGTTCTAACAGTTTGTGAATCTGGATAAAAGCAGGAACAGTTTAGTTTGAACACAGGAGTCAGTAACAGTCACAGATTCCACATTCTGGTCTAAGTCGTCTTTATAAAAACAGCTGTTTTCTAATAATGTCTGTTAAAGGACAATTCAGTTTCAAACTTTAATCACCTTTGAAAAACCTGAAGGTAAGTTTCAATAAAGCAAAAGTAAAAGAAACATTAAGGTAAAGTGGCCAACAGACACATTGAAGTGAAACAATTTAATCACCAAAAAATAACATTTTTGTTAAAGTCACATTTCTGATTTAGACAAAAGAAAATTGAATAAAACGTTGGCGTGTTCATGTTTTTGTGTGGTTAAAATTAAACGTATAAACAAAATGTTGGTGGTTTTTGTCTGAAATCTATCAACTATTTACTGATTATAAGCCTATTTTTTCAAACATTACAGTCGCTGTAGCACAAATAAAATAACCTGTTTGAAAATGAAATGACCTTTTAGAAAGAATGTCATTTACTTTGGTTTTTGTGACGTCACACTGAACTGCATTTGCATGTGAGATGGTGGAGGGACTGTAATCCACACAGACCACAGACTTTCCCTTTTTGACACTTTGGGATGCTGATGTGCTGCAGGATTTTTGTCAAGTGTACCTCAGCTCAACAAAGGTTGACAAACACTGACTTAGAGGCTCTATGTGATGATAGTCTGAGCCTTCCAGAGTAAACTTTATCCATACATTGGAGCAAAAAGTATTCAGTCAGCCACCAAGTGTGCTAGTTCTCCTCCTTAAAAAGATGAGAGGCCTGTCATTTTCATCAAAGCTAAACCAACTCAATACTTTGTTCTATAGCCTTTGTTGGCCATGACAGCAGTCAATTCTTTTCTGTAAGTCTTCACAAGGTTTTCACAAACTGTTGCTGGTATTTTGGTCCATTCCTCCATGCGGATCTCCTCTACAGCGGTGATAGGTTAACAGGAGGATCTTGAACTTGATTCTAGAATCAACTGGGAGCCAATGGAGTGAAACTAACACAGGAGTGATGTGATCTCTTCTGGTAGTTCCTGCTAACAATCTAGCTGCTGCGTTCTGAACAAGCTGGAGACTTCTTAAGGAACTCTTAGGACACGCTGCTAACAAGGAGTTACAGTAATCCAGCCTCCACGTAACAAATGCATGGATGAGTTTTTCAGCATCACTCTTAGAAAGTATATTTCTGATCTTAGCAATATTCCGCAGGTGAAAAAAGGCAGTTCTACACGCCTGAGATATGTGAGGCTTAAATGATAAATCCTGGTCAAATAAAACCCCAAGGTTTCTAACTGTGGAATTGGGGGCTATACTTATACCATCCAGGGAGACTATCTGAGCAGACAGAGCATCTCTGAGGTTTTTAGGACCAAGTATAATGACCTCAGCTTATTCTGGGTTCAAGAGGAGGTCATTAATTGTCATCCAGGTCTTGATGTCACTGATGCAGGCGTTCAGTTTCTCTATCTGGTCATTCTGGTCAGGCTTCATGGATAAATACAACTGCGTATCGTCGGCATAACAATGAAAATTAATGCTGTGTTTCCTGATTATGTTTCCTAGGGGTAGCATATAAAGCGTAAACAGGATCGGTCCCTAAGAAATGTTGAGTCTTTAGAACAGTGACAGTATCACCGTCCTTTATCTCAAACAGATCCTCTGTTGTTCCTGATACGGGGTTTGGATCTGACTTTACCTCTGAAAACTGTGAGACATATTCCTTAACAGCTATAATAAAAAAATCGTTGAACACCAAAGCAACTTGATCAGGATCAGAAATGGTGTTTCCTTGGACTGAGAGTTCATATCATTGGGATTTATGGGGTTATGTAGCCGTTTCCAGATGGCTTTTCCATTTCCTTTAGCCTCAGATAAAACATTTTTGTAGTATCTAGATTTTAATACACTTTGACAACTAGATTTCTCACTTTTTTGAAGATCAACAAGTCAGTTTTTAAGTTTTTCTTTTCAAAAATGTTTTTAGAGCAAAGTCTAAGTTTGTCTCTAACTGGTGGATGTGAGCAGAAATCCATGGAAGCTTTGGTTTTCTTCATTCTTTTTTTCTTGATAAACCTGTCAACCACGTTTGGTTTTGGATAGGAAAACATTGCAACAATCAATAGTCTGGTTATGAGTTGGAACTTCTTCCTCTATAGGTCTTTTCAGCTCTCTTTCCACGTTTAGCCTTTCCTTGTGAGGAATTATCAATTTAACCTCATTTTTATTGTTTTTAGTCCTTTAAAAACGATTTCCGGTCAGTTTTCTACTAATCAGAGTCAAACTAGGATCTGATAGCGTAAAGATATTATATGACTTTATGATTCACTGTAGTTTATTAGTAAGTATGATGTCAATTCGTGTTTTGGTGCTTCTGATTAGGCAGAGTCTTCATCAGTTGGTGTCAGTCAAATCTTCCTGTACAGTTTTAAGTGGTTTTCTACTGTGATCATCAATCAGATCATCACCTCATGTTGTCTCTGAAGCATTTAAACAGAACCTCCAAGCCCCAACAACAGTTGGAGGTGTTGTCAGAAGGAGGGTCTTATATGACTAAAATATTAAAGTTATAGGTGGAGACAGACAGACATTTAGCACTTTAACTGATACGATGTATGTAAATCAAAACTCCTCCACCTCTTCCTGATGCCCCGTCTTTCCTAAAGCATTTCTATCCATGAACATCAATTACTGAGGTTGAAATCCTATCATGTCACTTAATAATCAGTAATATTCAAGTGTCCTCCAGAACCCTTTTAGGTTTAACACTAAGATCCCAGACCACCTTTGAATGATTGACATTTGAAAGAAAGAGGTGACATTTATGATGTTGGTAGCGTCTTGGTGTGATGTCATAGTGCTAATGTGCTGTTTTGGTTAATAGTTGAGGTTTACCTAAGATGACATTTACAGTCCTCTCTTATCTATTTCAGTGGGAGAACTTCCACAGTAGGTCACTGACTGAATACTTTTTACATGAACAGATATTAACTTTGAAACATTAAAGAACACATCTTTTATAAAATCAGAGTTATTTTTGTAGCTCATCTTCCTACACAGAAGTAAGATGACTTGATGTCTGAGGCCCCGCCTCCTTGTTGTTAACCGAGACAACAAGGAGACCACCTAGAGCACATGTGTCAAACTCAAGGCCCGCCGGCGAAATGTGGCCCGCCATGTTATTTTATGTTATTCTATGTGGCCCGCGAGTAGGGCTGTGACGATGACCGCATCACACCGTTTTTTTTTGTTGAAAGTTCAGCATGTGGCGCGTGATTGGAGCTATAATAAACACATTAAACACATTAATCTTTGCTGATAATTTCCTTTTTCTGCTAGTCCTGTGTTCAGACTTTCCTCCTTTCTTTCAGACTGTTCTCTCCTTCTCTCCCACCCCGCCTCTCACTCTCTCGTCGGCGCTCGCTCTCTCACTCTCTGCTGCATGTGACACGCGACTCACTTTACACACACAGGCGCTCGCTTTCAGAAGCACACATCCTCATTCAACAACAGAATTTTTAAGCTTGTGAGGAAATCCGACAAATTTACTGCGTTCTAATTATTAATTTCCAGTGTATTCATTTCCATGAATCTCACTACATGTTTTGTTTGGGAACTATTTTGTGCAGCGTAATGTTACGTGTCTGTATACACAAAGGCGGAGCCTCCTGCCCCGCGTTCTTCTGCAGTCAGTTTATTACAGGGAAATATAGAATATTCTGAGAAGATGTCTGTAGCAGAGAGCACAGGTGAAACCTCACGTACAGCTAGAGAGCGGTCCACTGCAGAAGAAACAACACGGACCCCCAACACACGCGTGTGCGCTCCTTCCTCCTAGTCCTACACACGACGCAGCGCGCTCACACAGTCACAGTTAATCTACAACACCCACATAGTTAGTTCATTAGTTAGATAGATAGATAGATAGATAGATAGATGGAGTACTTTATTAATCCCGAGGGAACTTGCATATCCATCCGATGCTGCTCAAATACACAGACATTCAATAGAAATTTAAAGTAGTTGAGTAATAAATAGTCATAAAATCATAAAATAGTTACACCCACAAAAAACAGAATAAAATGAATAAAAATATAAGAGCAATAAAAATAAAATAAAAGAAGTAAAAACAAAACCCTTAAAGTGGGAAACAGTAGATGCCCGTTTAGTGAGTCCTCCTCATGCCCCCTCCCTTCCTTCCCAGGGGCATTGAACAGTCTAATTGCACTCGGTGCAAAGGACTTCCTGAGTCTTTCTGTGGAGCATGGCAGAGAGGGAAGGCGGTCGCTGAATACGCTCCTCTGGTCACTAAAGAGTCCATGTAGGGGGTGACCAGTGTTCTTCATTGGTGTCCAGTTTGGACAGCATCCTCCACTTTCTCCAGGCTCCGCCCCACCACACAGCCTGCCCTCCTGGATTCAGTTTCTTTATGTCCTTTTTGTTCAAGCACCCCTCCAACACATCACTGCATAAGACAGGGCACTGAAAACAACAGACTGATGAAACATAAAAAGGAGATCTGAGCAGACATTAACAGAGGCGAGTCTTTTAACAAAGTACAACCTGCTCTGCCCCTTCCTATATATGGAGTCCATGTTTACCGACCACTTCAGCTTCCTGTCCAGGAGGACTCCAAGATATCTGTAGTTATCCACTACCTCCACCTCTGCTCCACCAATGAGGATGGGCTGAACCTCAGCAGGTGTTTGACAGAAGTCCACCTCCATCTCCTTTGTCTTGGTGGTGTTTCGTGTGCACGAAGTCCTCCACCAGCTGTCTGTCCTCCCCCTCCTCATCCTCTTTGATACAGGCCACAATTGCTGTGTCATCTGAGAACTTTTGCATGTGGCATGCATCAGAGTTGTAGTGGAAGTCGGGGGGGGAAAGAAGGTAAAGAGGAGAGGTGAGAGCACTGTGCCCTGTGGAGCCCCCGTGCTGCCAGTCAGTATGGAGGAACTGCAACTCCCCATTCTGACAAATTGTAGCCTGTTTGTCAGATAGTCTGTTATCCATGACACCAGTTGGAAGTTCACACCAAAGGAGAGGAGCTTCTGCTGGAGAAGGAGGGGCTGGATTGTGTTAAAAGCGCTGGAGACGTCAAAAAAGAGCATTCTCACAGCACAGCCCCCTGTGTCCAGGTAGGAGAGGGCCCGATGTAGGAGATCAACTCCTACTTTAGGTTGGTAGGCGAACTGGAGAGGGTCCTCATCCCCCCGCACCTGGGGTCTCAGGAGCTGCAAGACCAGCCGCTCCAGCGTCTTCATGACATGAGAGGTGAGGGCGACCGGCCTGTAGTCGTTCAGCTCACTGGGGCGACTCTTCTTGGGCACAGGAACGATGCATGATGTTTTCCACAGTGATGGGACCCTCCCCAGCTGCAGGCTCAGATTATAAACCTGCTGTAGGGGTTCTCCTAGCTCTGCAGCACAGGCCTTAAGGAGCCGTGGACTCACTCGGTCTGGGCTGCCTTCCTGGGGTGGAGCCGTCTCAGCTCCCTGCTCACCTGATCAGCAGTGATGGAAAAGGGGTGATCATCTGGATTTGATGACTGAGATGGGGCAGGGGGGGGGGGGGCAGCAGGAGGGGGAGCAGAAGCAAGATGGTTGGGGAGATCGGTGGGGCACTGCAGCACCGGGGAGCAGGCAGCATGGGGGTAGCCTGGGGGGAGCTGAACCGGTTGAAAAAAACATTTGGTTCATCTGCTCTCTCCTGACTCCCACCTGTCACACCGCCCTCTTTTCTGCTTCATCCAGTCATGGTCTTCATGGTGTTCCAGACCTCACGCAGGTTGTTGTCCTTCAACTTCTGCTCTGGCTTCCTCCCGTGCGCTTCTTTGGCCTCCTTCATGCAGACTTTTAGTTCCTGTTTAACCTTTCTCATCTCCTCCTGATCTTTGCTCCTGAAAGCCCTCTTCTTCCTGTTCAGACTGCCTAAACTTCCCTGGTAACCCAGGGTTTGTTGTTTGAGAAGCTCCTGACAGTTCTGACAGGCACCACCAAGTCCACACAGCAGTTCATATAGTCCGTCATGCAGCCCACAGCTCCTTCAATGTCATCTCCATGAGACCCAATCAGTTCACTCCAGTCCGTGCACTCAAAGCAGTCTCTGCGGGCCTCCTCAGCTCCAGCAGACCATCTCCTGACCTGTCTGGTGGTGGCTGCCTGCCTCTTCACAAGAGGGGTGTAGCTAGGCTGCAGGTGTATGAGGTTGTGGTCAGGGGCAGCTGAGTATGCGTCCAGAGTGTTTGCATACAGAAGATCAACAGTTCTGCTATTTCGAGTGGGGCAGACGACATATTGGTGAAAGGTGGGCAGAGTGGTTTCCAGGGATACGTGGTTAAAATCCCCAGAAATAATGATGAACGCCCCTGGGTGCTTGGACTGCAGTTCTGTGGTTGTGTTGTGTATTGTCTCCAGAGCCGCCTGTGCTTCCGCTCTCGTCAGAATGTAAACACAGAGCGCGATGACGTGGGAAAACCCACGTGGGATGTAATAGGGTCTGATGGCCACCGCTAGCAGCTCCAGATTACGGTCACAGATCACCTTTTTGACGGTCAGATGATTCGGGTGACACCATCGTCTGTTGGCGTACAGGATGAGACTACACCCCTTACTCTTCACATTGGATCTGGGTCACGGTCTGCTCTTATGGTGGTAAAGCCGGGCAGATCCACGTTAAAATCCGGCACATAGCTGATTAGCCATGTCTCGGTGAAGAGGAGGTGGCTGCTCTCCGTGTAGCAGCGTTGTGTCCTGATCAGTCCAGTGAGCTCGTCCGTCTTGTTGGACAGGGCGTTAACGTTTCCCATAATGACGGAGGGGATGAATGGTTTGAAACGCCGCCGGTTGGCCGCTTTAGCCTTCAGCTTCGCCTTGTGTTTACGACCAGCTCGGCATCCCCGGTATTTCCGCCTAAGCTCCGATGGAATAACATGACGGATTCCGGGGTTTTTATGTTTCCTGAGCATCAATAGTTCATTCCTAAGATAAACATTTCTACTAATGCTGGCCTGCATTAGTAGATCGAAAGTCTAAAACCTACAAACATTCACACACAGAGCAACGGATGTGCAGCCTCGCGCAGGCGCAGAAAAAGTACCATGTACTTAGTTAGATAGATAGTAGTTGGTTGTTACTGTTATTTTTTAATAAAGAATACTATGTTGTAATTGTATTTATATAACTGATGCAGGGATTTTGGGGGGGGGGGGGCTGCAGTGGACCGCGCCCCCTGGTGGTTCATCATGGTGGTGATAAATCAGACACATCACAGCTCTACCCGCGGGAGCTTAACAGTTTTTAATTTCTTAAAATAAAAATTGGTGTGTATTCACATCTAGGGGGATTTGGACTGGAAATATGGGACTGGGCAGCTACACATGAGGACTTAAACACTGTCCATAACCTAACCTGACAGAATCAAATGTGGAAGGATTTATGCTAAAGTAACAAACAAACATATGTTTCTATGCAACTGGAATTGTCACTTTAAAAAATTATAATAAATAAATAATGAGTTATTTAACATTAAGGAGTAGTTACATTTATTTTTTATTACATTTAGTTACATTTATAAGTTACATCTGGCCCTTTGAGGACAGACACTATGCTGATGTGGCCCTCAGTGAAAATGAGTTTGACCCCCCGAACTAGAGTCAACCAAGTCATCCTAGAGTGGGTGTAGGTACCAAAACTGTTCTGCCTGCAATAAGGGCCTGCGACTAATGATGACGTCACAGTATTTGATTGGCTGTACTTTGGTCTGATGTCGTGTAGGATAGTGATTAGTCCGGACAAATTCTGGTACTACCATAGAAGAAGATAATGAGTGAGACAGTGAAAGTGAGTGTGTGGCTGTGTCCGAATTACCGCCCTAAACCCTATATAGTGCACTATATAGTGCGGTCGCCATTTTGTAGTGCTGTCCGAATCTACAGTTTAAAAATCATGTGCACTAGAAATTTCCCAGAATTCTCTACGAAAAACCAGTGTGGATCGATGCTCACTCGATCGGCGAATATTGCCCAGAATGCACTGCGTTCATACCAGAATGCATTGCGTGTGACCCACAATACACTGCGTTTGAATTATTCAAAGATGGCGGACGGTTGCGCTAGAAAGAGGACTTAAAAATGTAAGTATATTTAAAAGTATCTTGTATATGTTGTAAAATATATTTGTAAATACGTAAGATGACTTGTTTAATATGTTATATTCCTCAATCGACTATCTACATTGTTTGGAAGCTCATCAATTTCGGTAATGCTAAAGCTAACGCTAGCGCGAATTAGCATTGAAGGCTAAAAACAAACGCTGTTGATAGTACATCAAAAAGCAGTGAGTTCTAACCGTAGTAATAAGTTATTAACACATTTTTAAAATGTGTTTATATATGTAGGGACTGACGAGGATGAGGAAAATCTGATCCATCTGTGGATGGAGAAAGATAGCCTGTTTGTTATCAGGCAAGCTCGTGCCGGATGGGAGTAAAGAGACACTTGATCAGATTTGTATTTATTTATCATTAAACTGTAATCGTTGTCATGTTGGGGTAAAGGTTGTTGTTGAAAGAGGAGAGGAGGAGAGAGCAAGAAGGGACAAAGAGTGACAGGAGAGTCTGTTAAGCTTACCTGAGTTTAAATATTGTTCACAAAATGTAACGTCATCGTTGTTTTTGCAATTTGTTTAATAAATGCATGAACAAAAATGAATTATTTACATGTATTATTTAAATCTGAGCCATTTTTAACAATCTCAAAAGGATTTTCATATAAATATCAAATGTACATATTTACATTTTCGTTTTATATGTTAACATTTATTTTTATATATGTTAACAATACTCCTGGTCTTCTAGAGTCATGTGTGTCACAGTTGGAGCTGAAAGGAAAGCAGAGATCTGTCCTCGCAGACGGACGCCACTTTACCCGTCCTACTGGTTCCTGCTGTGGCTCAACATCTGTGGCTCCCAGCAGTCCCCTTCTCTGATGCACAGATTGTGCAGAACTGAACTGCAGGCAGTGATTTTCATCGCAAAGGTTGGTTTTACTTCCAGTGTCCCCAGAAATATTGCTCTCCTCCTCATTTGCCAAATGCTCTCTCTCCACCACAGAGCATGCCTTGGCGTGGTGCTGGTTGTAACGGGCCTGAACCGCATTCCTCATGGGTTCCCTGTAGGGTGTCAGCAGCATGATGGGATGTGCAATGCAGGGATACCCACCATCACCCAAAAGGATCATTCAGGTGGGTAATGTTTTATTTACATAAATTGGGCTTTTACGTAGAACCTGTGAACTGTGGACTGATCCTTGATTCCCAACAAAAATATCTCTAAATTTGGCTTAGAGTCACATACAGCCTGCAGTTGAATGGAATAAAAAAAGCTTCCTGTTAAAATAACAAGCTGCATTTTCTTTTAGGGCCTTTATTCTTATGTGGCAGCCATCAATGCTCCCCACGACCTTTTGGAAGGTGGAAGACCAAGCGAGCTGCTATAAAACCAGAGGTGACTAATGACAGTTCATTCCCACTGGATGCTGGGTGACCCTGCTCATCAGCTGGAGGATGCGGTCTGCCGTCCTGTGGACAACGTCACTTACAGTGGACCGTGGCATGTCAAAGGCTCTGGTTACCACACTGTATGATGTGCCACATGCCAGCCAGAAAAGAAGCAGGACCTCAGTCTCCTGTGCCCCCCCCAGAGTGTGAGGAACCCGAAGCTGCTCCACCAGATGCTCAATGGTCCTGCGGGTCAACCGATCTGCGGGTCTGCCGGTCTGGTCTTGTGTCGGACTGACCGTCAGCGTGAAGGGCCACGACAGACACCTTTATGTTGGCAAAGCAGTAGAGACGTGGAAGACCCTGTAAAATAGAAAAATAATTATTTCATTGAGAAAATTAAATCTGATTTTTTTGAATGTTTCATTTTATTCTGATGTCTTACATTTTAGTTTATGACGTATTTATAAATGCTGGAAAATCTCGTGGTTTTTTTGGCTGGGTTTTTGGATTTTTATATAAATATTTAAAAATTAAAGTATTTTTGTTTAAAACAAGTGATATGGTTTGACTCTGAATAAAAAATACTAAACTTTGATCTCACAAGTGTTTCATGTAGTTAGACTATACAGTTCATAATCCAGTGTTGAAAAATAATGTTAAGTCTTACCCAGCAGACTGTGTAACCTTGAGCACAATTAGTAACAAATGCTTAAATTGAACTAATAAAAAACTTTAAGTTTAACTCACAGGTTGTTCATGTCTGGCCAGGTCATCCAGAGTAAATCTGAGACGTCTGCTTCTCCTTGCCGCCCTGTGATGCTGCATATCTGCTCGTTTTTGGTTTGATCCCATGAAAAACGGTTGAATTATTGCCAGGAACACGGACAGATTCATATATAAAGCTATTTTCAGTAAGGTAGAAGAAAAAACTACAGGAAAAAATGCCTCCTCGCAAGAGCCCGTAAATCGTTCAGCGGCACAAAAATAAATATTGCCATGGAGTAATAACATGAGGGTTTATTTATCAACTAATACATAAAAGCTACACCAATGTGTTTATAATTTTATTATTTATAAATCAGCCACATTTTCCATGATCAGAACACAGCAGATTCATAAATAGTCTTCATAAAATGTTCATATTTATTATATTTTTAATTTGACAAATGGGTGTCATTCTCCGCGTTAAATAGAAGTAGTTCCCCTCCAGACCAGGTGGTGGCGGTAATGCGCCACTTTGTTTCCGTGCTAAGCGCCATTTGAAAACACCCGAAAGAGAAAACTAGTGAGCACGGGTGTCCGAATTGCTTTGAAAATTCAGAGAACTATATAGAGAACTATATAGTGCCGCACTATATAGGGTTTTAGTAGTTAGGGGTTAGGGCGGTAATTCAGACACAGCCTGTGTTTGCCTACAGGCGGGGCTGGTAGCACAGACTCTTCCTGAAAGGGGCGGTCCTCCCTTTGTGACATCACAATGGGGAAACCCACTCGTTTTCATGGATTGGGAGGGGCTGGTACTCAGAGTTCAGGTTTTTAGAGGAAGACTCAGAAATGCTTGAATGGATCTAAATACCACTCTGGGCTTGTTATTGTGAGGAATGATCATTATAAAGCAATTAAAAACTCAAAAAGTTAATTTTGACATAGACCTTTGAATGCATGTTTATTATTGCCCCCCCAGTGGCCAAGAACGGTTATTGAGGAACTAATGTGTGTGTGTTTCAGTTCAGAGCTGGTTTGTTTTCAAGGTCAGATCTCTGAACGGATCAGTGTGGATGATGGAAGAACACAGCCTGGAAACAAAGGTACACACTCACACATATGTACACACTCACACACAGGTACACACTCACACATATGTACACACTCACACATGTACACACTCACACACAGGTACACACTCACATATATGAACACACTCACACACATGTACACACTCACACACATGTACACACTCACACACAGGTACACACTCACACATATGAACACACTCACACATATGTACACACTCACACACATGTACACACTCACACACAGGTACACACTCACACATATGAACACACTCACACACAGGTATACGCTCACACATATGAACACACTCACACACAGGTACACACTCACACATATGAACACACTCACACACAGGTACACACTCACACATATGTACACACTCACACATGTACACACTCACACACAGGTACACACTCACATATATGAACACACTCACACACATGTACACACTCACACACATGTACACACTCACACACATGTACACACTCACACAGGTACACACTCACACACGTACACACTCACACAGGTATACGCTCACACACAGGTACACACTCACACACAGGTACACACTCACACATATGAACACACTCACACACAGGTACACACTCACACATATGAACACACTCACACACATGTACACACTCACACACATGTACACACTCACACACAGGTACACACTCACACATATGAACACACTCACACACATGTACACACTCACACACATGTACACACTCACACACAGGTACACACTCACACATATGAACACACTCACACACAGGTATACGCTCACACATATGAACACACTCACACACAGGTACACACTCACACATATGAACACACTCACACACAGGTATACGCTCACACATATGAACACACTCACACACAGGTACACACTCACACATATGAACACACTCACACACAGGTATACACTCACACATATGAACACACTCACACACAGGTATACGCTCACACATATGAACACACTCACACACAGGTACACACTCACACATATGAACACACTCACACACAGGTATACGCTCACACATATGAACACACTCACACACATGTACACACTCACACATATGAACACACTCACACAGGTATACGCTCACACATATGAACACACTCACACACAGGTACACACTCACACATATGAACACACTCACACACAGGTACACACTCACACATATGAACACACTCACACACAGGTATACGCTCACACATATGAACACACTCACACACAGGTACACACTCACACATATGAACACACTCACACACAGGTACACACTCACACATATGAACACACTCACACACAGGTACACACTCACACATATGTACACACTCACACACAGGTACACACTCACACATATGTACACACTCACACATGTACACACTCACACACAGGTACACACTCACATATATGAACACACTCACACACATGTACACACTCACACACATGTACACACTCACACACATGTACACACTCACACAGGTACACACTCACACACGTACACACTCACACAGGTATACGCTCACACACAGGTACACACTCACACACAGGTACACACTCACACATATGAACACACTCACACACAGGTACACACTCACACATATGAACACACTCACACACATGTACACACTCACACACATGTACACACTCACACACAGGTACACACTCACACATATGAACACACTCACACACATGTACACACTCACACACATGTACACACTCACACACAGGTACACACTCACACATATGAACACACTCACACACAGGTATACGCTCACACATATGAACACACTCACACACAGGTATACGCTCACACATATGAACACACTCACACACAGGTATACGCTCACACATATGAACACACTCACACACAGGTACACACTCACACATATGAACACACTCACACACAGGTATACGCTCACACATATGAACACACTCACACACAGGTACACACTCACACATATGAACACACTCACACAGGTATACGCTCACACATATGAACACACTCACACACAGGTACACACTCACACATATGAACACACTCACACACAGGTACACACTCACACATATGAACACACTCACACACAGGTATACGCTCACACATATGAACACACTCACACACAGGTACACACTCACACATATGAACACACTCACACACAGGTACACACTCACACATATGAACACACTCACACACAGATACACGCTCACACAGGTACACACACACACATATATGTACATACTCACACATGTACACACTCACACAGAGACACACTGTACACACACACAAAGGTACACACTCACACATGTACACTCCCACACAGATACACACTCAAGCAGGTACACTTTCAGGAAGTGTCTGCACTGCCAGCCCCGCCCCTAGGCTAACACACACTCGCACTTTCTCTGTTTGGCTAATTGTCGTAGCTGTTTGTTTACAATGGAACTCATATTATCTTCTTCTATGGTGTGGGGCGTGAAACATTTTCTTTTTTTTCTAGGGGGGCCTTGAAAAAATTGACACACACTGATTATAAATGAACAATATGAACATCCATCTTTGATAAAGTTTGGACATTGTTTGTTTTCGTGGGAAAAACGCTGACACACTGCTGAGGCCGGTTCTAGGATGAATAGCTTTACTCTGGGTAAATTCCTTCTTGTCTAGGTCAGTGTTTTTCAACCTTTTTGGAGCCACGGCACACTTTAACCTTGACAAAAATCCTGCGACACACCAGCACCAAAAAATGCTTAAAAAAAAGGAGAAACTCATAGTCTGTATTGATCTACAGTCCCTCATGTGCTCACAACACTTCCTTATATTTACCTGCTCCACGCCTCCACTTGGAGACATTCTAGGTTCTTAACTTTAGTTATAAACCAGATTGGATTTGATCTACAACCATATGTACTGTTGTGTTTTAATAATGACCCCAGACACACACAGGTACACAATGATGTCAGCATCTGATGGAAACACTCCAGTGCAGCTATAAATTATTGGATGGCAGCAAGCTGAACCAGAAGTTAATCAGCATGAAGCCAAATCCTGACTACATCAGGTTTGAATTAAAATCTGTCTAAGAGGCAGCAGGTGAAGAGGTTAAAGCTCCAGAACAGAACCCTGTGGAACTCCAGAAATGAAGGACGTCTTTATGAAATCATGGAGAACTCAAACCCGTCCAGATCTGACCCAGAGTGCACCTTTAAAAATAACTGTCTGTGTTTTCAGGTGTGCGACTAACTCTGTGTGACCCAACTGGGAGGAGTCTCCGAGTCTACCTGGACCTCAGCCACGCCCCCTATCCAACTGGACTGTTACCTGGCAGCACTGTGCTGCTGTCAGACTTCCAGAGGAAACTGTCCAGGTATCGGGTCCACACAGATGTTTCCATGAAGTCTTCCTCACAGGTGAGTCTGCTGCTTAGCTGTAAACCTGTACACCTGTGTGTTTCAGGTCAGGGAGTGTGTACTTCACTAGCTTTCCTGTGAGCTCCATGACGGTGATGTCACTGAAAGGAGAGAGGTAGGCAGGTGGCAGTGGTCCCCCTCCCATGGTTGCCGTATGGAGTGGGCCCCCCCTCTTTCGGTTTTATTTGCACCTTAGACATGTAGGGCCCTTGGTAGGTGGGGTGCTTGGACGTCACTGCCAGCAAGCAGCAGATGTCCTCCTAGCACCCTACCCGCCAATTTTAACCGCACCTTAGACATTTAGGGCCCCTTGGTGGGGAGGGTGAGGGGACATCACTGTGAGTAATCAGGAGATGTCCACTCAGTGCCCTGCCCGCCAATTTTAACTGCACCCCCCTTAGTACACCCCCCCCCTCAAAATATACATACAAACATAAACACACACACATACCCTCTCAAACACACATACACGCACACACATTTTGCAAGGAAGGTGGGACCTAGGACCATCTGTCCCCTGCCTTTTCCCTGGTGGGGGGTACTGGGCCCTTGGCAACGGCGGCCGTGTCCCCTGGGTGCCAGTTTCCTGGGCCCAGCAGTGCTCTCTCCGCGCGGGGGGGGGGGGAGATTTCACATTACACCTGAGCCGGGGGTGTCTGTGTCCCTGGGGGGTGGGTTCTGGTCCTTGCCCCTGAGCGCTGGGCACCGCCAAATTTCCAACTGTGGCCGAGCCTGGTCGGGCCATATTTACAGAACCCCTTGTGGGCCCCCCCTTTTCCCCGGGGTGCTCCCCTCCTGGGCGGGGGCGGCTGGCCCCTCCCTTGCTCCTCCTTGGACCAACCGTGGGCCGGGTGGGTGGCTGCCTGGAGTGCGGAACGGGTCTCCCTTGGGGGGTCCTGGCTCGTACCTGGGGTTGGGGCGGGGGGATGCCCAGAACTCCTGGGTGGTGATGGGGTGCTTGTCTGGGGCTGTGGGCACCCTTCTCGGGTGGGGCCCTGCGTTGTGCTCTCCCGCCGCGGCGGGGGGGCTGCTCTCCTGGTTGGGCTGGGGCGGCGCTCTCTTTCCCCCCATGCCTCCCTGCTCTCTGGCTCTGGGGGCCTCGCGGCAGTCCTGCTGGTCCTGGCCTGGGTGGCGGATGTGGTCGCCCGGGGGGGGCGGTTGTTCCCTGCCTGCTGCCGTGTGGCGTTGGGGGGTTCCGGTTGCCGCTGCTGCTGCGGCGGGGGTCTGGGTGTTGGGACGGCTGGTCACTCTCCCTCTTTCTTTTCACATTCCACCATTCATTTTAGAAGAACATAAACACTCACCTGAGCACAGGTGTTAGCTCACCTTTGCACTAATAGTTTGCATGATTGAATGAATGAAAGATTTCACACTAGTTGGTTTTAAGGCATAAGTATGCGTGTGTGAACACTATCTGTTTTGTGTACATGTTAACATGTGGACATTTTTGCAGCTAGCGTTGTTAACATTTGAGTGTGTGTGTGGACAGGCCCCGCCCTTTTTGTACTACACTTGAACCTTACCGTAAAGATAAACAACCAGTACAGTGATCCCTCGCAATAACGCGGTTTACTTTTCACGGTTTCGCTACTTCACGGATTTGCATCGTGCATTGTGTTCTGCATTCTGATTGGCTAAAAAGTCACTGCTTCTTCTCTACCTGTGCATCAATAACATTGCAGTTTAATGTGTACACGTACGTAAAACAGCTTGCCAAACTAACATTATGTACGTGCAAATTCTCTTGCAATTTTGAGTTTCTCTAAAACCCATAGAAAAAAGAGCGACAACAACTGCCTATCACTTTGACTATGTTCTTCTCCCGAACAAACACAGCTGCACCGTGGGCTTCAAAAGAAGAAAACACTGCAGAGCGGAGTCAGGATGCAGCGGCTCAGTCTGAAGAGCAGTGAAATACACCTGAGTCACTATTTGTCCCACTGTACTTTGTATTTTTTTCATAATCATTTTAAATTTTCTCCCGTTTCATCCAATTACTCGGGTCACGGTGGGCGGGGCTAATCTCCGCGATTCGAAGCCTTCTGTTCACATTGATGATTAAAATTATTTTTGACAGTACAGAAGGTATTTGTTGAAAAAAACGTTTCTAAAGTACTTTTTTTGTGAAACAAATGAATGAGCCTGTAAAATGGTTTGTTCTTTCTTTTCAATGTGTATAATAGAGGATTTAATTGTATAATAATTGTAAAAAAAAATAGAGGTTTCTTAGTTTCTACTTCACGGATTTTGCCTATCACGGGTTCTTTTTGGAACGTAACACCCGCGAAAAACAAGGGTTTACTGTAAACTTGTTGCTCTATGCTGCTTCATGGTCTTACCGCCCCCTCCTACTATCACCCTCCAACCCCCCCTCTCTCTAACGTCCCTCTCTCTTCTTCCCCTCCTTCTTTTTCCGTCCGGTCCAACACCAAAAATTTTCAAACATGATTGAAATTAATAAAGTTTGGCCTCAATTACAAAAGGGGTTTATTCAGACATACCTCTGGTTTGTCTGAAGATTAATAACCCCTCTTGTTAAAGTAAAATATGTCCAACACAAGAGGCCCTCAGCTCTCGTCTGTCTGCCCAGCTGTTGGACAGGACAAGTTCAGGACAAGTTGCTCTGGAAATCAGCTGTTCTTTTTTAACATGTGCATTTCTGTGTTTACCTGCAGCCTTGCTTTGCCTCCTCCCATAATGCATCTGGGCCAGTGGGGACTAAAGGGTCAGAAGGAGAATGTAATGGGCCTCGTCAGAGGTCACGTGGTGTGTTTCCTGTTCCTGCAGCTGTGGTGGAGCTGCTCAACATGCAGCAGTTTCTATGCACAGGTGACTGCACACAGGTGACTGCACACAGGGGACTGCATACAGGTGACTGCATACAGGTGACTGCACACAGGTGACTGCACACAGGTGACTGCACACAGGTGACTGCATACAGGTGACTGCATACAGGTGACTGCACACAGGTGACTGCACACAGGTGACTGCATACAGGGGACTGCACACAGGGGACTGCACACAGGGGACTGCATACAGGGGACTGCACACAGGTGACTGCATACAGGTGACTGCATACAGGTGACTGCATACAGGTGACTGCATACAGGGGACTGCACACACGTGACTCCATACAGGTGACTGCACACAGGTGACTCCATACAGGTTACTGCACACAGGGGACTGCACACAGGTGACTGCACACAGGTGACTGCACACAGGTGACTGCATACAGGGGACTGCACACACGTGACTCCATACAGGTGACTGCACAAAGGTGACTCCATACAGGTTACTGCACACAGGTGACTGCACACATGTGACTGCATACAGGTGAATGCATACAGGTGACTGCATACAGGGGACTGCACACAGGTGACTGCACACAGGTGACTGCACACAGGTGACTCCATACAGGTGACTCCACACAGGTGACTCCACACAGGTGACTGCACACAGGTGACTCCATACACGTGACTGCATACAGGTGACTGCATACAGGTGACTGCACACAGGTGACTCCATACAGGTGACTGCACACAGGTGACTGCATACAGGTGACTCCATACAGGTGACTGCATACAGGTGACTCCACACAGGTGACTGCACACAGGTGACTGCACACAGGTGACTCCATACAGGTGACTCCACACAGGTGACTCCACACAGGTGACTGCACACAGGTGACTCCATACAGGTGACTCCACACAGGTGACTCCATACAGGTGACTCCATAAAGGTGACTGCATACAGGTGACTGCATACAGGTGACTCCATACAGGTGACTGCATACAGGTGACTCCATACAGGTGACTGCACAAAGGTGACTGCATACAGGGGACTCCATACACAGGTGACTCCATACAGGTGACTGCACACAGGTGACTCCACACAGGTGACTGTATGCAGGTGACTCCATGCAGGTGACTCCATGCAGGTGACTCCATGCAGGTGACTGCACACAGGTGACTGCACACAGGTGACTCCACACAGGTGACTGCACACTGGTGACTCCACACAGGTGACTGCACACAGGTGACTGCACACAGGTGACTGCATACAGGTGACTGCACACAGGTGACTGCACACAGGTGACTGCATACAGGTGAATGCATACAGGTGACTGCATACAGGGGACTGCACACACGTGACTCCATACAGGTGACTGCACACAGGTGACTCCACACAGGTGACTGCACACAGGTGACTGCACACAGGTGACTGCATACAGGTGACTGCATACAGGTGAATGCATACAGGTGACTGCATACAGGGGACTGCACACACGTGACTCCATACAGGTGACTGCACACAGGTGACTGCACACCGGTGACTCCATACAGGTGACTGCATACAGGTGACTCCATACACGTGACTGCATACAGGTGATTGCATACAGGTGACTGCACACAGGTGACTCCATACATGTGACTCCATACAGGTGACTGCATACAGGTGACTCCATACACGTGACTGCACACAGGTGACTCCATACAGGTGACTGCACACAGGTGACTCCATACAGTTGACTCCATACAGGTGACTGCACACAGGTGACTCCATACAGGTGACTCCACACAGGTGACTGCACACAGGTGACTGCACACAGGTGACTCCATACAGGTGACTCCACACAGGTGACTCCACACAGGTGACTGCACACAGGTGACTCCATACAGGTGACTGCATACAGGTGACTCCACACAGGTGACTGCACACAGGTGACTCCATATGGGTGACTCCACACAGGTGACTCCACACAGGGGACTGCACACAGGTGACTGCACACAGGTGACTGCATACAGGTGACTCCATACAGGTGACTCCATACAGGTGACTGCATACAGGTGACTGCATACAGGTGACTCCATACAGGTGACTCCATACAGGTGACTGCATACAGGTGACTGCACAAAGGTGATTGCATAGAGGGGACTCCATACAAAGGTGACTCCATACAGGTGACTGCACACAGGTGACTCCACACAGGTGACTCCACACAGGTGACTGCACACAGGTGACTGCACACAGGTGACTCCATACAGGTGACTCCACACAGGTGACTCCACACAGGTGACTCCATGCAGGTGACTCCATGCAGGTGACTGCACACAGGTGACTGCACACAGGTGACTCCACACAGGTGACTGCACACAGGTGACTCCATGCAGGTGACTCCATGCAGGTGACTGCACACAGGTGACTGCACACAGGTGACTCCACACAGGTGACTGCACACAGGTGACTGCATACAGGTGACTCTATACAGGTGACTGCATACAGGTGACTGCATACAGGTGACTGCATACAGGTGACTGCACACTGGTGACTCCACACAGGTGACTGCACACAGGTGACTGCACACAGGTGACTGCATACAGGTTACTGCACACAGGTGACTGCACACAGGTGACTGCATACAGGTGAATGCATACAGGTGAATGCATACAGGGGACTGCACACACGTGACTCCATACAGGTGACTGCACACAGGTGACTCCAGACAGGTTACTGCACACAGGTGACTGCACACAGGTGACTGCATACAGGTGAATCCATACAGGTGACTGCATACAGGGGACTGCACACACGTGACTCCATACAGGTGACTGCACACAGGTGACTCCATACAGGTGACTGCACACAGGTGACTGCATACAGGTGACTCCATACAGGTGACTCCATACAGGTGACTGCACACAGGTGACTGCATACAGGTGACTCCATACAGGTGACTGCATACAGGTGACTCCATACAGGTGACTGCATACAGGTGACTCCATACACGTGACTGCATACAGGTGACTGCATACAGGTGACTGCACACAGGTGACTGCACACAGGTGACTCCATACAGGTGACTCCACACAGGTGACTCCACACAGGTGACTGCACACAGGTGACTCCATACAGGTGACTCCACACAGGTGACTCCATATGGGTGACTCCACACAGGTGACTCCACACAGGGGACTGCACACAGGTGACTGCACACAGGTGACTGCATACAGGTGACTCCATACAGGTGACTCCATACAGGTGACTGCATACAGGTGACTGCATACAGGTGACTCCATACAGGTGACTCCATACAGGTGACTGCATACAGGTGACTGCACAAAGGTGATTGCATAGAGGGGACTCCATACAAAGGTGACTCCATACAGGTGACTGCACACAGGTGACTCCACACAGGTGACTCCACACAGGTGACTGCACACAGGTGACTGCACACAGGTGACTCCATACAGGTGACTCCACACAGGTGACTCCACACAGGTGACTCCATGCAGGTGACTCCATGCAGGTGACTGCACACAGGTGACTGCACACAGGTGACTCCACACAGGTGACTGCACACAGGTGACTCCATGCAGGTGACTCCATGCAGGTGACTGCACACAGGTGACTGCACACAGGTGACTCCACACAGGTGACTGCACACAGGTGACTGCATACAGGTGACTCTATACAGGTGACTGCATACAGGTGACTGCATACAGGTGACTGCATACAGGTGACTGCACACAGGTGACTCCAGACAGGTTACTGCACACAGGTGACTGCACACAGGTGACTGCATACAGGTGAATCCATACAGGTGACTGCATACAGGGGACTGCACACACGTGACTCCATACAGGTGACTGCACACAGGTGACTCCATACAGGTGACTGCACACAGGTGACTGCATACAGGTGACTCCATACAGGTGACTCCATACAGGTGACTGCACACAGGTGACTGCATACAGGTGACTCCATACAGGTGACTGCATACAGGTGACTCCATACAGGTGACTGCATACAGGTGACTCCATACACGTGACTGCATACAGGTGACTGCATACAGGTGACTGCACACAGGTGACTGCACACAGGTGACTCCATACAGGTGACTCCACACAGGTGACTCCACACAGGTGACTGCACACAGGTGACTCCATACAGGTGACTCCACACAGGTGACTCCACACAGGTGACTCCACACAGGTGACTGCACACAGGTGACTGCACACAGGTGACTGCACACAGGTGACTCCATACAGGTGACTCCATACAGGTGACTGCATACAGGTGACTCCATACAGGTGACTGCATACAGGTGACTGCATACAGGTGACTGCATACAGGTGACTGCACACAGGTGACTGCACACAGGTGACTCCACACAGGTGACTGTATGCAGGTGACTGTATGCAGGTGACTCCATGCAGGTGACTGCACACAGGTGACTGCACACAGGTGACTCCAAACAGGTGACTTCACACAGGTGACTGCATACAGGTGACTGCATACAGGTGACTCTATACAGGTTACTGCATACAGGGGACTCCATACACAGGTGACTCCATACAGGTGACTCCAAACAGGTGACTGCATACAGGTGACTCCATACAGGTGACTGCATACAGGTGACTCCATACAGGTGACTGCATACAGGTGACTGCACACAGGTGACTGCATACAGGTGACTGCATACAGGTGACTGCACACAGGTGACTGCATACAGGTGACTGCATACAGGTGACTCCATACAGGTGACTGCATACAGGTGACTGCACACACGTGACTGCACACAGGTGACTCCACACAGGTGACTCCACACAGGTGACTCCACACAGGTGACTCCATACAGGTGACTGCACACAGGTGACTCCATACAGGTGACTGCACACAGGTGACTGCATACAGGTGACTCCATACAGGTGACTGCATACAGGTGACTGCATACAGGTGACTGCATACAGGTGACTGCATACAGGTGACTCCATACAGGTGACTCCATACAGGTCACTGCACACTGGTGACTCCACAAAGGTGACTCCATACAGGTGACTCCATAAAGGTGACTGCATACAGGTGACTGCATACAGGTGACTCCATACAGGTGACTGCATACAGGTGACTCCATACAGGTGACTGCATACAGGGGACTCCATACACAGGTGACTGCATACAGGTGACTGCACACAGGTGACTGCATACAGGTGACTGCACACAGGTGACTCCATACAGGTGACTGCACACAGATGATAGCACACAGGTGACTGCACACAGGTGACTGCATACAGGTGACTGCACACAGGTGACTCCACACAGGTGACTGCACACAGGTGACTCCATACAGGTGACTCCACACAGGTGACTCCACACAGGTGACTCCATACAGGTGACTGCACACAGGTGACTGCATACAGGTGACTCCATACAGGTGACTGCATACACGTGACTGCATACAGGTGACTGCATACAGGTGACTGCATACAGGTGACTGCACACAGGTGACTGCACACAGGTGACTGCACACAGGTGACTGCACACTGGTGACTGCACACAGGTGACTGCATACAGGTGACTGCATACAGGTGACTGCATACAGGTGACTCCATACAGGTGACTCCATACAGGTGACTGCATACACGTGACTGCATACAGGTGACTGCATACAGGTGACTGCACACAGGTGACTGCACACAGGTGACTGCACACAGGTGACTGCACACTGGTGACTGCACACAGGTGACTGCATACAGGTGACTGCATACAGGTGACTGCATACAGGTGACTCCATACAGGTGACTCCATACAGGTGACTGCACACAGGTGATTGCACACAGGTGACTGCACACAGGTGACTGCACACAGGTGACTGCACACAGGTGATTGCACACAGGTGACTGCACACAGGTGACTGCACACAGGTGACTCCATACAGGTGACTCCACACAGATGACTCCACACAGGTGACTCCATACAGGTGACTCCATACAGGTGACACCATACAGGTGACTCCACACAGGTGACTCCACACAGGTGACTCCATACAGGTGACTCCATACAGGTGACACCATACAGGTGACTCCACACAGGTGACTCCACACAGGTGACTCCATACAGGTGACTCCATACAGGTGACACCATACAGGTGACTCCACACAGGTGACTCCATACACGTGACTGCATACAGGTGACTGCACACAGGTGACTGCATACAGGTGACTCCACACAGGTGACTCCATACACGTGACTGCATACAGGTGACTGCACACAGGTGACTGCATACAGGTGACTCCATACAGGTGACTGCATACAGGTGACTCCATACAGGTGACTCCACACAGGTGACTCCATACAGGTGACTCCATACAGGTGACTCCATAAAGGTGACTGCATACAGGTGACTGCATACAGGTGACTCCATACAGGTGACTGCACACAGGTGACTCCATACAGGTGACTCCACACAGGTGACTCCATACAGGTGACTCCACACAGGTGACTCCATACAGGTGACTCCATACAGGTGACTCCATACAGGTGACTCCAAACAGGTGACTCCAAACAGGTGACTGCATACAGGTGACTCCATACAGGTGACTGCATACAGGTGACTCCATACACGTGACTGCATACAGGTGACTGCATACAGGTGACTGCATACAGGTGACTGCACACTGGTGACTGCACACTGGTGACTGCACACAGGTGACTGCACACAGGTGACTGCACACAGGTGACTCCATACAGGTGACTCCACACAGGTGACTCCACACAGGTGACTCCATACAGGTGACTGCACACAGGTGACTCCATACAGGTGACTGCACACAGGTGACTGCATACAGGTGACTCCATACAGGTGACTGCATACAGGTGACTGCACACAGGTGACTGCATACAGGTGACTGCATACAGGTGACTGCACACAGGTGACTGCATACAGGTGACTCCATACAGGTGACTGCATACAGGTGACTGCACACAGGTGACTCCATACAGGTGACTCCACACAGGTGACTCCACACAGGTGACTCCATACAGGTGACTGCACACAGGTGACTCCATACAGGTGACTGCACACAGGTGACTGCATACAGGTGACTCCATACAGGTGACTGCATACAGGTGACTGCATACAGGTGACTCCATACATGTGACTCCATACAGGTGACTGCACACTGGTGACTCCACAAAGGTGACTCCATACAGGTGACTCCATAAAGGTGACTGCATACAGGTGACTGCATACAGGTGACTCCATACAGGTGACTGCATACAGGTGACTCCATACAGGTGACTGCATACAGGGGACTCCATACACAGGTGACTGCATACAGGTGACTGCACACAGGTGACTGCATACAGGTGACTGCACACAGGTGACTCCATACAGGTGACTGCACACAGGTGACTCCACACAGGTGACTCCATACAGGTGACTGCACACAGGTGACTCCATACAGGTGACTGCACACAGGTGACTGCATACAGGTGACTCCATACAGGTGACTGCATACAGGTGACTGCATACAGGTGACTGCATACAGGTGACTGCATACAGGTGACTCCATACATGTGACTCCATACAGGTGACTGCACACTGGTGACTCCACAAAGGTGACTCCATACAGGTGACTCCATAAAGGTGACTGCATACAGGTGACTGCATACAGGTGACTCCATACAGGTGACTGCATACAGGTGACTCCATACAGGTGACTGCATACAGGGGACTCCATACACAGGTGACTGCATACAGGTGACTGCACACAGGTGACTGCACACAGGTGACTGCACACAGGTGACTCCATACAGGTGACTGCACACAGGTGATAGCACACAGGTGACTGCACACAGGTGACTGCATACAGGTGACTGCACACAGGTGACTGCACACAGGTGACTGCACACAGGTGACTCCACACAGGTGACTCCACACAGGTGACTCCACACAGGTGACTCCATACAGGTGACTGCACACAGGTGACTGCATACAGGTGACTCCATACAGGTGACTGCATACACGTGACTGCATACAGGTGACTGCATACAGGTGACTGCATACAGGTGACTGCATACAGGTGACTGCACACAGGTGACTGCACACAGGTGACTGCACACTGGTGACTGCACACAGGTGACTGCATACAGGTGACTGCATACAGGTGACTGCATACAGGTGACTCCATACAGGTGACTCCATACAGGTGACTGCACACAGGTGACTCCATACAGGTGACTCCACACAGGTGACTCCACACAGGTGACTCCATACAGGTGACTCCACACAGGTGACTCCATACAGGTGACTCCATACAGGTGACTCCACACAGGTGACACCATACAGGTGACTCCACACAGGTGACTCCATACAGGTGACTCCATACAGGTGACACCATACAGGTGACTCCACACAGGTGACTCCATACACGTGACTGCATACAGGTGACTCCATACAGGTGACTGCACACAGGTGTCTGCATACAGGTGACTGCATACAGGTGACTGCATACAGGTGACTCCATACAAGTGACTCCACACAGGTGACTCCATACAGGTGATTCCATAAAGGTGACTGCATACAGGTGACTGCATACAGGTGACTCCATACAGGTGACTGCACACAGGTGACTCCATACAGGTGACTCCACACAGGTGACTCCATACAGGTGACTCCATACAGGTGACTCCATACAGGTGACTCCATACAGGTGACTGCATACAGGTGACTCCATACACGTGACTGCATACAGGTGACTGCATACAGGTGACTGCATACAGGTGACTGCATACAGGTGACTGCACACAGGTGACTGCATACAGGTGACTGCATACAGGTGACTGCACACAGGTGACTGCATACAGGTGACTCCATACAGGTGACTGCATACAGGTGACTGCACACAGGTGACTCCATACAGGTGACTCCACACAGGTGACTCCACACAGGTGACTCCATACAGGTGACTCCATACAGGTGACTGCACACAGGTGACTGCATACAGGTGACTCCATACAGGTGACTGCATACAGGTGACTGCATACAGGTGACTTCATACAGGTGACTCCATACAGGTGACTCCATACAGGTGACTGCACACTGGTGACTCCACAAAGGTGACTCCATACAGGTGACTCCATACAGGTGACTCCATAAAGGTGACTGCATACAGGTGACTGCATACAGGTGACTGCATACAGGTGACTCCATACAGGTGACTGCATACAGGGGACTCCATACACAGGTGACTGCATACAGGTGACTGCACACAGGTGACTGCATACAGGTGACTGCACACAGGTGACTCCATACAGGTGACTGCACACAGGTGATAGCACAAAGGTGACTGCACACAGGTGACTGCACACAGGTGACTGCACACAGGTGACTGCATACAGGTGACTGCACACAGGTGACTCCACACAGGTGACTGTATGCAGGTGACTGCATACAGGTGACTGCATACAGGTGACTGCACACTGGTGACTGCATACAGGTGACTGCACACAGGTGACTGCACACAGGTGACTGCACACAGGTGACTCCATACAGGTGACTCCACACAGGTGACTCCACACAGGTGACTCCATACAGGTGACTCCATACAGGTGACTGCATACACGTGACTGCATACAGGTGACTGCATACAGGTGACTGCACACAGGTGACTGCACACAGGTGACTGCACACAGGTGACTGCACACTGGTGACTGCAGACAGGTGACTGCATACAGGTGACTGCATACAGGTGACTGCATACAGGTGACTCCATACAGGTGACTCCATACAGGTGACTGCACACAGGTGACTGCACACAGGTGATTGCATACAGGTGACTGCACACAGGTGACTGCACACAGGTGACTGCACACAGGTGATTGCATACAGGTGACTGCACACAGGTGACTGCACACAGGTCACTGCACACAGGTGACTCCATACAGGTGACTCCACACAGGTGACTCCACACAGGTGACTCCACACAGGTGACTCCACACAGGTGACTCCATACAGGTGACTCCATACAGGTGACTCCATACAGGTGACACCATACAGGTGACTCCATACAGGTGACACCATACAGGTGACTCCACACAGGTGACTCCATACAGGTGACTCCATACAGGTGACACCATACAGGTGACTCCACACAGGTGACTCCATACACGTGACTGCATACAGGTGACTCCATACAGGTGACTGCACACAGGTGACTGCATACAGGTGACTGCATACAGGTGACTGCATACAGGTGACTCCATACAGGTGACTCCACACAGGTGACTCCATACAGGTGACTCCATAAAGGTGACTCCATACACGTGACTGCATACAGGTGACTGCATACAGGTGACTGCATACAGGTGACTGCACACTGGTGACTGCACACTGGTGACTGCACACAGGTGACTGCACACAGGTGACTGCACACAGGTGACTCCATACAGGTGACTCCACACAGGTGACTCCACACAGGTGACTCCATACAGGTGACTGCACACAGGTGACTGCATACAGGTGACTCCATACAGGTGACTGCATACAGGTGACTGCATACAGGTGACTGCACACAGGTGACTGCATACAGGTGACTGCATACAGGTGACTGCACACAGGTGACTGCATACAGGTGACTCCATACAGGTGACTGCATACAGGTGACTGCACACAGGTGACTCCATACAGGTGACTCCACACAGGTGACTCCACACAGGTGACTCCATACAGGTGACTCCATACAGGTGACTGCACACAGGTGACTGCATACAGGTGACTCCATACAGGTGACTGCATACAGGTGACTGCATACAGGTGACTGCATACAGGTGACTGCATACAGGTGACTCCATACAGGTGACTCCATACAGGTGACTGCACACTGGTGACTCCACAAAGGTGACTCCATACAGGTGACTCCATAAAGGTGACTGCATACAGGTGACTGCATACAGGTGACTCCATACAGGTGACTGCATACAGGTGACTCCATACAGGTGACTGCATACAGGGGACTCCATACACAGGTGACTGCATACAGGTGACTGCACACAGGTGACTGCATACAGGTGACTGCACACAGGTGACTCCATACAGGTGACTGCACACAGGTGATAGCACACAGGTGACTGCACACAGGTGACTGCACACAGGTGACTGCACACAGGTGACTCCACACAGGTGACTGTATGCAGGTGACTGCATACAGGTGACTGCATACAGGTGACTGCATACAGGTGACTGCACACTGGTGACTGCATACAGGTGACTGCACACAGGTGACTGCACACAGGTGACTGCACACAGGTGACTCCATACAGGTGACTCCACACAGGTGACTCCACACAGGTGACTCCATACAGGTGACTGCACACAGGTGACTGCATACAGGTGACTCCATACAGGTGAATGCATACACGTGACTGCATACAGGTGACTGCATACAGGTGACTGCATACAGGTGACTGCACACAGGTGACTGCACACAGGTGACTGCACACTGGTGACTGCACACAGGTGACTGCATACAGGTGACTGCACACAGGTGACTGCACACTGGTGACTGCACACAGGTGACTCCATACAGGTGACTGCATACAGGTGACTGCATACAGGTGACTGCATACAGGTGACTCCATACAGGTGACTCCATACAGGTGACTGCACACTGGTGACTCCACAAAGGTGACTCCATACAGGTGACTCCATAAAGGTGACTGCATACAGGTGACTGCATACAGGTGACTCCATACAGGTGACTGCATACAGGTGACTCCATACAGGTGACTGCATACAGGGGACTGCATACAGGGGACTCCATACACAGGTGACTCCATACAGGTGACTGCATACAGGGGACTCCATACACAGGTGACTGCATACAGGTGACTGCACACAGGTGACTGCATACAGGTGACTGCACACAGGTGACTCCATACAGGTGACTGCACACAGGTGATAGCACAAAGGTGACTGCACACAGGTGACTGCACACAGGTGACTGCATACAGGTGACTGCACACAGGTGACTCCACACAGGTGACTGTATGCAGGTGACTGCATACAGGTGACTGCATACAGGTGACTGCACACTGGTGACTGCATACAGGTGACTGCACACAGGTGACTGCACACAGGTGACTGCACACAGGTGACTCCATACAGGTGACTCCACACAGGTGACTCCACACAGGTGACTCCATACAGGTGACTCCATACAGGTGACTGCATACACGTGACTGCATACAGGTGACTGCATACAGGTGACTGCATACAGGTGACTGCACACAGGTGACTGCACACAGGTGACTGCACACAGGTGACTGCACACTGGTGACTGCACACAGGTGACTGCATACAGGTGACTGCATACAGGTGACTGCATACAGGTGACTCCATACAGGTGACTCCATACAGGTGACTGCACACAGGTGACTGCACACAGGTGATTGCATACAGGTGACTGCACACAGGTGACTGCACACAGGTGACTGCACACAGGTGATTGCATACAGGTGACTGCACACAGGTGACTGCACACAGGTCACTGCACACAGGTGACTCCATACAGGTGACTCCACACAGGTGACTCCACACAGGTGACTCCACACAGGTGACTCCACACAGGTGACTCCATACAGGTGACTCCATACAGGTGACTCCATACAGGTGACACCATACAGGTGACTCCATACAGGTGACACCATACAGGTGACTCCACACAGGTGACTCCATACAGGTGACTCCATACAGGTGACACCATACAGGTGACTCCACACAGGTGACTCCATACACGTGACTGCATACAGGTGACTCCATACAGGTGACTGCACACAGGTGACTGCATACAGGTGACTGCATACAGGTGACTGCATACAGGTGACTCCATACAGGTGACTGCATACAGGTGACTGCACACTGGTGACTGCATACAGGTGACTGCACACAGGTGACTGCACACAGGTGACTGCACACAGGTGACTCCATACAGGTGACTCCACACAGGTGACTCCACACAGGTGACTCCATACAGGTGACTGCACACAGGTGACTGCATACAGGTGACTCCATACAGGTGAATGCATACACGTGACTGCATACAGGTGACTGCATACAGGTGACTGCATACAGGTGACTGCACACAGGTGACTCCACACAGGTGACTGTATGCAGGTGACTGCATACAGGTGACTGCATACAGGTGACTGCACACTGGTGACTGCATACAGGTGACTGCACACAGGTGACTGCACACAGGTGACTGCACACAGGTGACTCCATACAGGTGACTCCACACAGGTGACTCCACACAGGTGACTCCATACAGGTGACTCCATACAGGTGACTGCATACACGTGACTGCATACAGGTGACTGCATACAGGTGACTGCATACAGGTGACTGCACACAGGTGACTGCACACAGGTGACTGCACACAGGTGACTGCACACTGGTGACTGCACACAGGTGACTGCATACAGGTGACTGCATACAGGTGACTGCATACAGGTGACTCCATACAGGTGACTCCATACAGGTGACTGCACACAGGTGACTGCACACAGGTGATTGCATACAGGTGACTGCACACAGGTGACTGCACACAGGTGACTGCACACAGGTGATTGCATACAGGTGACTGCACACAGGTGACTGCACACAGGTCACTGCACACAGGTGACTCCATACAGGTGACTCCACACAGGTGACTCCACACAGGTGACTCCACACAGGTGACTCCACACAGGTGACTCCATACAGGTGACTCCATACAGGTGACTCCATACAGGTGACACCATACAGGTGACTCCATACAGGTGACACCATACAGGTGACTCCACACAGGTGACTCCATACAGGTGACTCCATACAGGTGACACCATACAGGTGACTCCACACAGGTGACTCCATACACGTGACTGCATACAGGTGACTCCATACAGGTGACTGCATACAGGTGACTGCATACAGGTGACTCCATACAGGTGACTGCATACAGGTGACTGCACACTGGTGACTGCAAACAGGTGACTGCACACAGGTGACTGCACACAGGTGACTGCACACAGGTGACTCCATACAGGTGACTCCACACAGGTGACTCCACACAGGTGACTCCATACAGGTGACTGCACACAGGTGACTGCATACAGGTGACTCCATACAGGTGAATGCATACACGTGACTGCATACAGGTGACTGCATACAGGTGACTGCACACAGGTGACTGCACACAGGTGACTGCACACTGGTGACTGCACACAGGTGACTGCATACAGGTGACTGCACACAGGTGACTGCATACAGGTGACTCCATACAGGTGACTGCATACAGGTGACTGCATACAGGTGACTGCATACAGGTGACTCCATACAGGTGACTCCATACAGGTGACTGCACACTGGTGACTCCACAAAGGTGACTCCATACAGGTGACTCCATAAAGGTGACTGCATACAGGTGACTGCATACAGGTGACTCCATACAGGTGACTGCATACAGGTGACTCCATACAGGTGACTGCATACAGGGGACTGCATACAGGGGACTCCATACACAGGTGACTGCATACAGGTGACTGCACACAGGTGACTGCATACAGGTGACTGAACACAGGTGACTCCATACAGGTGACTGCACACAGGTGATAGCACACAGGTGACTGCACACAGGTGACTGCATACAGGTGACTGCACACAGGTGACTCCACACAGGTGACTGTATGCAGGTGACTGCATACAGGTGACTGCACACAGGTGACTGCACACAGGTGATTGCATACAGGTGACTGCACACAGGTCACTGCACACAGGTCACTGCACACAGGTGACTCCATACAGGTGACTCCACACAGATGACTCCACACAGGTGACTCCATACAGGTGACTCCACACAGGTGACTCCATACAGGTGACTCCATACAGGTGACACCATACAGGTGACTCCACACAGGTGACTCCATACAGGTGACTCCATACAGGTGACTCCATACAGGTGACACCATACAGGTGACTCCACACAGGTGACTCCATACACGTGACTGCATACAGGTGACTGCACACAGGTGACTGCATACAGGTGACTCCATACAGGTGACTGCATACAGGTGACTCCATACAGGTGACTCCACACAGGTGACTCCATACAGGTGACTCCATACAGGTGACTCCATACAGGTGACTGCATACAGGTGACTCCATACAGGTGACTGCACACAGGTGACTCCATACAGGTGACTGCACACAGGTGACTCCATACAGGTGACTCCACACAGGTGACTCCATACAGGTGACTCCATACAGGTGACTCCATACAGGTGACTCCAAACAGGTGACTCCAAACAGGTGACTGCATACAGGTGACTCCATACAGGTGACTGCATACAGGTGACTCCATACACGTGACTGCATACAGGTGACTGCATACAGGTGACTGCATACAGGTGACTGCACACTGGTGACTGCACACTGGTGACTGCACACAGGTGACTGCACACAGGTGACTGCACACAGGTGACTCCATACAGGTGACTGCACACAGGTGACTGCATACAGGTGACTGCATACAGGTGACTGCACACAGGTGACTGCACACAGGTGACTGCATACAGGTGACTGCACACAGGTGACTGCATACAGGTGACTCCATACAGGTGACTGCATACAGGTGACTGCACACAGGTGACTCCATACAGGTGACTCCATACAGGTGACTCCACACAGGTGACTCCACACAGGTGACTCCATACAGGTGACTCCACACAGGTGACTCCATACAGGTGACTCCATACAGGTGACTCCATACAGGTGACACCATACAGGTGACTCCACACAGGTGACTCCATACAGGTGATTCCATACAGGTGACTCCATACAGGTGACACCATACAGGTGACTCCACACAGGTGACTCCATACACGTGACTGCATACAGGTGACTCCATACAGGTGACTGCACACAGGTGACTGCATACAGGTGACTGCATACAGGTGACTGCATACAGGTGACTGCATACAGGTGACTCCATACAGGTGACTCCACACAGGTGACTCCACACAGGTGACTCCATAAAGGTGACTGCATACAGGTGACTGCACACAGGTGACTGCACACAGGTGACTGCACACAGGTGACTCCATACAGGTGACTGCATACAGGTGACTGCACACAGGTGACTCCATACAGGTGACTCCACATATGTGACTCCACACAGGTGACTCCACACAGGTGACTGCACACAGGTGACTCCATACAGGTGACTGCACACAGGTGACTGCATACAGGTGACTCCATACAGGTGACTGCATACAGGTGACTGCATACAGGTGACTGCATACAGGTGACTCCATACAGGTGACTCCATACAGGTGACTGCACACTGGTGACTCCACAAAGGTTACTCCATACAGGTGACTCCATAAAGGTGACTGCATACAGGTGACTGCATACAGGTGACTCCATACAGGTGACTGCATACAGGGGACTCCATACACAGGTGACTGCATACAGGTGACTGCACACAGGTGACTGCATACAGGTGACTGCACACAGGTGACTCCATACAGGTGACTGCACACAGGTGATAGCACACAGGTGACTGCACACAGGTGACTGCATACAGGTGACTGCACACAGGTGACTCCACACAGGTGACTGTATGCACGTGACTGCATACAGGTGACTGCATACAGGTGACGTCACACTGGTGACTGCATACAGGTGACTGCACACAGGTGACTGCACACAGGTGACTCCATACAGGTGACTCCACACAGGTGACTCCACACAGGTGACTCCATACAGGTGACTGCACACAGGTGACTGCATACAGGTGACTCCATACAGGTGACTGCATACACGTGACTGCATACAGGTGACTGCATACAGGTGACTGCATACAGGTGACTGCACACAGGTGACTGCACACAGGTGACTGCACACTGGTGACTGCACACAGGTGACTGCATACAGGTGACTGCATACAGGTGACTGCATACAGGTGACTCCATACAGGTGACTCCATACAGGTGACTGCACACAGGTGACTGCACACAGGTGATTGCATACAGGTGACTGCACACAGGTGACTGCACACAGGTGACTGCACACAGGTGACTGCACACAGGTGATTGCATACAGGTGACTGCACACAGGTGACTGCACACAGGTCACTGCACACAGGTGACTCCATACAGGTGACTCCACACAGATGACTCCACACAGGTGACTCCATACAGGTGACTCCACACAGGTGACTCCATACAGGTGACTCCATACAGGTGACTCCATACAGGTGACACCATACAGGTGACTCCACACAGGTGACTCCATACAGGTGACTCCATACAGGTGACTCCATACAGGTGACACCATACAGGTGACTCCACACAGGTGACTCCATACACGTGACTGCATACAGGTGACTGCATACAGGTGACTCCATACAGGTGACTGCATACAGGTGACTCCATACAGGTGACTCCACACAGGTGACTCCACACAGGTGACTCCATACAGGTGACTCCATACAGGTGACTCCATAAAGGTGACTGCATACAGGTGACTGCATACAGGTGACTCCATACAGGTGACTGCACACAGGTGACTCCATACAGGTGACTCCACACAGGTGACTCCATACAGGTGACTCCATACAGGTGACTCCATACAGGTGACTCCAAACAGGTGACTCCAAACAGGTGACTGCATACAGGTGACTCCATACAGGTGACTCCATACAGGTGACTGCATACAGGTGACTCCATACACGTGACTGCACACTGGTGACTGCACACTGGTGACTGCACACAGGTGACTGCACACAGGTGACTGCACACAGGTGACTCCATACAGGTGACTCCACACAGGTGACTCCACACAGGTGACTCCATACAGGTGACTGCACACAGGTGACTGCATACAGGTGACTGCATACAGGTGACTGCATACAGGTGACTGCACACAGGTGACTGCATACAGGTGACTGCACACAGGTGACTGCATACAGGTGACTCCATACAGGTGACTGCATACAGGTGACTGCATACAGGTGACTCCCTACATGTGACTCCATACAGGTGACTGCACACTGGTGACTCCACAAAGGTGACTCCATACAGGTGACTCCATAAAGGTGACTGCATACAGGTGACTGCATACAGGTGACTGCATACAGGTGACTGCATACAGGTGACTCCATACAGGTGACTCCATACAGGTGACTGCATACAGGGGACTCCATACACAGGTGACTGCATACAGGTGACTCCATGCAGGTGACTCCATGCAGGTGACTGCACACAGGTGACTGCACACAGGTGACTGCACACAGGTGACTGCATACAGGTGACTCTATACAGGTGACTGCATACACGTGACTGCATACAGGTGACTGCATACAGTTGACTGCACACAGGTGACTCCACACAGGTGACTCCATACAGGTGACTCCATACAGGTGACTCCACACAGGTGATTGCACACAGGTGACTCCATACAGGTGACTCCACACAGGTGACTCCATACAGGTGACTCCACACAGGTGACTCCATACAGGTGACTCCATACAGGTGACTCCATACAGGTGACTCCACACAGGTGACTCCACACAGGTGACTCCATACAGGTGACTCCACACAGGTGACTCCATACACGTGACTGCATACAGGTGACTGCATACAGGTGACTGCACACTGGTGACTCCACACAGGTGACTGCACACAGGTGACTGCACACAGGTGACTCCATACAGGTGACTCCACACAGGTGACTCCACACAGGTGACTGCACACAGGTGACTGCATACAGGTGACTGCACACAGGTGACTCCATACAGGTGACTCCACACAGGTGACTCCATACAGGTGACTCCATACAGGTGACTCCACACAGGTGACTCCACACAGGTGACTCCACACAGGTGACTCCATACAGGTGACTCCACACAGGTGACTCCACACAGGTGACTCCATACAGGTGACTCCATACAGGTGACTCCATACAGGTGACTGCACACAGGTGACTCCATACAGGTGACTCCACACAGGTGACTCCATACAGGTGACTCCACACAGGTGACTCCACACAGGTGACTCCATAAAGGTGACTGCATACAGGTGACTGCATACAGGTGACTCCATACAGGTGACTGCATACAGGTGACTCCATACAGGTGACTGCATACAGGGGACTCCATACACAGGTGACTGCATACAGGTGACTGCACACAGGTGACTGCATACAGGTGACTGCACACAGGTGACTCCATACAGGTGACTGCACACAGGTGATAGCACACAGGTGACTGCACACAGGTGACTGCATACAGGTGACTGCACACAGGTGACTCCACACAGGTGACTGTATGCACGTGACTGCATACAGGTGACTGCATACAGGTGACTGCACACTGGTGACTGCATACAGGTGACTGCACACAGGTGACTGCACACAGGTGACTCCATACAGGTGACTCCACACAGGTGACTCCACACAGGTGACTCCATACAGGTGACTGCACACAGGTGACTGCATACAGGTGACTGCACACAGGTGACTGCATACAGGTGACTCCATACAGGTGACTGCATACAGGTGACTGCACACAGGTGACTCCATACAGGTGACTCCATACAGGTGACTCCACACAGGTGACTCCACACAGGTGACTCCATACAGGTGACTCCACACAGGTGACTCCATACAGGTGACTCCATACAGGTGACTCCATACAGGTGACACCATACAGGTGACTCCACACAGGTGACTCCATACAGGTGATTCCATACAGGTGACTCCATACAGGTGACACCATACAGGTGACTCCACACAGGTGACTCCATACACGTGACTGCATACAGGTGACTCCATACAGGTGACTGCACACAGGTGACTGCATACAGGTGACTGCATACAGGTGACTGCATACAGGTGACTGCATACAGGTGACTCCATACAGGTGACTCCACACAGGTGACTCCACACAGGTGACTCCATAAAGGTGACTGCATACAGGTGACTGCATACAGGTGACTCCGTACAGGTGACTGCACACAGGTGACTGCACACAGGTGACTCCATACAGGTGACTGCATACAGGTGACTGCACACAGGTGACTCCATACAGGTGACTCCACACATGTGACTCCACACAGGTGACTCCACACAGGTGACTGCACACAGGTGACTCCATACAGGTGACTGCACACAGGTGACTGCATACAGGTGACTCCATACAGGTGACTGCATACAGGTGACTGCATACAGGTGACTGCATACAGGTGACTCCATACAGGTGACTCCATACAGGTGACTGCACACTGGTGACTCCACAAAGGTGACTCCATACAGGTGACTCCATAAAGGTGACTGCATACAGGTGACTGCATACAGGTGACTCCATACAGGTGACTGCATACAGGTGACTCCATACAGGTGACTGCATACAGGGGACTCCATACACAGGTGACTGCATACAGGTGACTGCACACAGGTGACTGCATACAGGTGACTGCACACAGGTGACTCCATACAGGTGACTGCACACAGGTGATAGCACACAGGTGACTGCACACAGGTGACTGCATACAGGTGACTGCACACAGGTGACTCCACACAGGTGACTGTATGCACGTGACTGCATACAGGTGACTGCATACAGGTGACTGCACACTGGTGACTGCATACAGGTGACTGCACACAGGTGACTGCACACAGGTGACTCCATACAGGTGACTCCACACAGGTGACTCCACACAGGTGACTCCATACAGGTGACTGCACACAGGTGACTGCATACAGGTGACTCCATACAGGTGACTGCATACACGTGACTGCATACAGGTGACTGCATACAGGTGACTGCATACAGGTGACTGCACACAGGTGACTGCACACAGGTGACTGCACACTGGTGACTGCACACAGGTGACTGCATACAGGTGACTGCATACAGGTGACTGCATACAGGTGACTCCATACAGGTGACTCCATACAGGTGACTGCACACAGGTGACTGAACACAGGTGATTGCATACAGGTGACTGCACACAGGTGACTGCACACAGGTGACTGCACACAGGTGACTGCACACAGGTGATTGCATACAGGTGACTGCACACAGGTGACTGCACACAGGTCACTGCACACAGGTGACTCCATACAGGTGACTCCACACAGATGACTCCACACAGGTGACTCCATACAGGTGACTCCACACAGGTGACTTCATACAGGTGACTCCATACAGGTGACTCCATACAGGTGACACCATACAGGTGACTCCACACAGGTGACTCCATACAGGTGACTCCATACAGGTGACTCCATACAGGTGACACCATACAGGTGACTCCACACAGGTGACTCCATACACGTGACTGCATACAGGTGACTGCACACAGGTGACTGCATACAGGTGACTCCATACAGGTGACTGCATACAGGTGACTCCATACAGGTGACTCCACACAGGTGACTCCACACAGGTGACTCCATACAGGTGACTCCATACAGGTGACTCCATAAAGGTGACTGCATACAGGTGACTGCATACAGGTGACTCCATACAGGTGACTGCACATAGGTGACTCCATACAGGTGACTCCACACAGGTGACTCCATACAGGTGACTCCATACAGGTGACTCCATACAGGTGACTCCAAACAGGTGACTCCAAACAGGTGACTGCATACAGGTGACTCCATACAGGTGACTCCATACAGGTGACTGCATACAGGTGACTCCATACACGTGACTGCATACAGGTGACTGCATACAGGTGACTGCATACAGGTGACTGCACACTGGTGACTGCACACTGGTGACTGCACACAGGTGACTGCACACAGGTGACTGCACACAGGTGACTCCATACAGGTGACTCCACACAGGTGACTCCACACAGGTGACTCCATACAGGTGACTGCACACAGGTGACTGCATACAGGTGACTGCATACAGGTGACTGCACACAGGTGACTGCACACAGGTGACTGCATACAGGTGACTGCACACAGGTGACTGCATACAGGTGACTCCATACAGGTGACTGCATACAGGTGACTGCATACAGGTGACTCCATACATGTGACTCCATACAGGTGACTGCACACTGGTGACTCCACAAAGGTGACTCCATACAGGTGACTCCATAAAGGTGACTGCATACAGGTGACTGCATACAGGTGACTGCATACAGGTGACTGCATACAGGTGACTCCATACAGGTGACTGCATACAGGGGACTCCATACACAGGTGACTGCATACAGGTGACTCCATGCAGGTGACTCCATGCAGGTGACTGCACACAGGTGACTGCACACAGGTGACTGCACACAGGTGACTGCATACAGGTGACTCTATACAGGTGACTGCATACACGTGACTGCATACAGGTGACTGCATACAGTTGACTGCACACAGGTGACTCCACACAGGTGACTCCATACAGGTGACTCCACACAGGTGATTGCACACAGGTGACTCCATACAGGTGACTCCACACAGGTGACTCCATACAGGTGACTCCACACAGGTGACTCCATACAGGTGACTCCATACAGGTGACTCCATACAGGTGACTCCACACAGGTGACTCCACACAGGTGACTCCATACAGGTGACTCCACACAGGTGACTCCATACACGTGACTGCATACAGGTGACTGCATACAGGTGACTGCACACTGGTGACTCCACACAGGTGACTGCACACAGGTGACTGCACACAGGTGACTCCATACAGGTGACTCCACACAGGTGACTCCACACAGGTGACTGCACACAGGTGACTGCATACAGGTGACTGCACACAGGTGACTGCACACAGGTGACTCCATACAGGTGACTCCACACAGGTGACTCCATACAGGTGACTCCATACAGGTGACTCCACACAGGTGACTCCACACAGGTGACTGCACACAGGTGACTCCATACAGGTGACTCCACACAGGTGACCCCACACAGGTGACTCCATACAGGTGACTCCATACAGGTGACTCCATACAGGTGACTGCACACAGGTGACTCCATACAGGTGACTCCACACAGGTGACTCCACACAGGTGACTCCATACAGGTGACTCCACACAGGTGACTCCACACAGGTGACTCCATACAGGTGACTGCACACAGGTGACTGCATACAGGTGACTGCATACAGGTGACTGCATACAGGTGACTGCACACAGGTGACTGCACACAGGTGACTGCACACTGGTGACTGCACACAGGTGACTGCATACAGGTGACTGCATACAGGTGACTCCATACAGGTGACTCCATACAGGTGACTCCATACAGGTGACTGCACACAGGTGACTGCACACAGGTGATTGCATACAGGTGACTGCACACAGGTGACTGCACACAGGTGATTGCATACAGGTGACTGCACACAGGTGACTGCACACAGGTCATTGCACACAGGTGACTCCATACAGGTGACTCCACACAGGTGACTCCACACAGGTGACTCCATACAGGTGACTCCACACAGGTGACTCCATACAGGTGACTCCATACAGGTGACACCATACAGGTGACTCCACACAGGTGACTCCATACAGGTGACTCCATACAGGTGACACCATACAGGTGACTCCACACAGGTGACTCCACACAGGTGACTCCATACAGGTGACTGCATACAGGGGACTCCATACACAGGTGACTGCATACAGGTGACTGCACACAGGTGACTGCATACAGGTGACTGCACACAGGTGACTCCATACAGGTGACTGCACACAGGTGATAGCACACAGGTGACTGCACACAGGTGACTGCATACAGGTGACTGCACACAGGTGACTCCACGCAGGTGACTGTATGCAGGTGACTCCATGCAGGTGACTCCATGCAGGTGACTGCACACAGGTGACTGCACACAGGTGACTGCACACAGGTGACTGCATACAGGTGACTCTATACAGGTGACTGCATACACGTGACTGCATACAGGTGACTGCATACAGTTGACTGCACACAGGTGACTCCACACAGGTGACTCCATACAGGTGACTCCATACAGGTGACTCCACACAGGTGACTGCACACAGGTGACTCCATACAGGTGACTCCACACAGGTGACTCCATACAGGTGACTCCATACAGGTGACTCCACACAGGTGACTCCATACAGGTGACTCCATAAAGGTGACTCTATACAGGTGACTCCATACAGGTGACTCCATACAGGTGACTCCACACAGGTGACTCCACACAGGTGACTCCATACAGGTGACTCCACACAGGTGACTGCACACAGGTGACTGCACACAGGTGACTCCATACAGGTGACTCCACACAGGTGACTCCACACAGGTGACTGCACACAGGTGACTGCATACAGGTGACTGCACACAGGTGACTCCATATAGGTGACTCCACACAGGTGACTCCATACAGGTGACTCCATACAGGTGACTCCACACAGGTGACTCCACACAGGTGACTCCACACAGGTGACTCCACACAGGTGACTCCACACAGGTGACTCCACACAGGTGACTGCACACAGGTGACTCCATACAGGTGACTCCACACAGGTGACTCCACACAGGTGACTCCATACAAGTGACTCCACACAGGTGACTCCACACAGGTGACTCCATACAGGTGACTGCACACAGGTGACTGCATACACGTGACTGCATACACGTGACTGCATACAGGTGACTGCATACAGGTGACTGCACACAGGTGACTGCACACAGGTGACTGCACACTGGTGACTGCACACAGGTGACTGCATACAGGTGACTGCACACAGGTGACTGCACACAGGTGATTGCATACAGGTGACTGCACACAGGTGACTGCACACAGGTCACTGCACACAGGTGACTCCATACAGGTGACTCCACACAGGTGACTCCACACAGGTGACTCCATACAGGTGACTCCACACAGGTGACTCCATACAGGTGACTCCATACAGGTGACACCATACAGGTGACTCCACACAGGTGACTCCATACAGGTGACTCCATACAGGTGACACCATACAGGTGACTCCACACAGGTGACTCCATACACGTGACTGCATACAGGTGACTCCATACAGGTGACTCCATACAGGTGACTCCATACAGGTGACTGCACACAGGTGACTGCACACAGGTGATTGCATACAGGTGACTGCACACAGGTGACTGCACACAGGTGACTGCACACAGGTGACTGCACACAGGTGATTGCATACAGGTGACTGCACACAGGTGACTGCACACAGGTCACTGCACACAGGTGACTCCATACAGGTGACTCCACACAGATGACTCCACACAGGTGACTCCATACAGGTGACTCCACACAGGTGACTTCATACAGGTGACTCCATACAGGTGACTCCATACAGGTGACACCATACAGGTGACTCCACACAGGTGACTCCATACAGGTGACTCCATACAGGTGACTCCATACAGGTGACACCATACAGGTGACTCCACACAGGTGACTCCATACACGTGACTGCATACAGGTGACTGCACACAGGTGACTGCATACAGGTGACTCCATACAGGTGACTGCATACAGGTGACTCCATACAGGTGACTCCACACAGGTGACTCCACACAGGTGACTCCATACAGGTGACTCCATAAAGGTGACTGCATACAGGTGACTGCATACAGGTGACTCCATACAGGTGACTGCACACAGGTGACTCCATACAGGTGACTCCATACAGGTGACTCCAAACAGGTGACTCCATACACGTGACTGCATACAGGTGACTGCACACAGGTGACTGCATACAGGTGACTCCATACAGGTGACTGCATACAGGTGACTCCATACAGGTGACTCCACACAGGTGACTCCACACAGGTGACTCCATACAGGTGACTCCATAAAGGTGACTGCATACAGGTGACTGCATACAGGTGACTCCATACAGGTGACTGCACACAGGTGACTCCATACAGGTGACTCCACACAGGTGACTCCATACAGGTGACTCCATACAGGTGACTCCATACAGGTGACTCCAAACAGGTGACTCCAAACAGGTGACTGCATACAGGTGACTCCATACAGGTGACTCCATACAGGTGACTCCATACAGGTGACTGCATACAGGTGACTCCATACACGTGACTGCATACAGGTGACTGCATACAGGTGACTGCATACAGGTGACTCCATACAGGTGACTGCATACAGGTGACTCCATACACGTGACTGCATACAGGTGACTGCATACAGGTGACTGCACACAGGTGACTGCACACAGGTGACTCCATACAGGTGACTCCACACAGGTGACTCCACACAGGTGACTGCACACAGGTGACTCCATACAGGTGACTCCACACAGGTGACTCCACACAGGTGACTGCACACAGGTGACTGCACACAGGTGACTGCACACAGGTGACTCCATACAGGTGACTCCATACAGGTGACTCCATACAGGTGACTGCATACAGGTGACTCCATACAGGTGACTGCATACAGGTGACTGCATACAGGTGACTGCATACAGGTGACTGCACACAGGTGACTGCACACAGGTGACTCCACACAGGTGACTGTATGCAGGTGACTGTATGCAGGTGACTCCATGCAGGTGACTGCACACAGGTGACTGCACACAGGTGACTCCAAACAGGTGACTTCACACAGGTGACTGCATACAGGTGACTGCATACAGGTGACTCTATACAGGTTACTGCATACAGGGGACTCCATACACAGGTGACTCCATACAGGTGACTCCAAACAGGTGACTGCATACAGGTGACTCCATACAGGTGACTGCATACAGGTGACTCCATACAGGTGACTGCATACAGGTGACTGCACACAGGTGACTGCATACAGGTGACTGCATACAGGTGACTGCACACAGGTGACTGCATACAGGTGACTGCATACAGGTGACTCCATACAGGTGACTGCATACAGGTGACTGCACACACGTGACTGCACACAGGTGACTCCACACAGGTGACTCCACACAGGTGACTCCACACAGGTGACTCCATACAGGTGACTGCACACAGGTGACTCCATACAGGTGACTGCACACAGGTGACTGCATACAGGTGACTCCATACAGGTGACTGCATACAGGTGACTGCATACAGGTGACTGCATACAGGTGACTGCATACAGGTGACTCCATACAGGTGACTCCATACAGGTCACTGCACACTGGTGACTCCACAAAGGTGACTCCATACAGGTGACTCCATAAAGGTGACTGCATACAGGTGACTGCATACAGGTGACTCCATACAGGTGACTGCATACAGGTGACTCCATACAGGTGACTGCATACAGGGGACTCCATACAGGTGACTGCATACAGGGGACTCCATACACAGGTGACTGCATACAGGTGACTGCACACAGGTGACTGCATACAGGTGACTGCACACAGGTGACTCCATACAGGTGACTGCACACAGATGATAGCACACAGGTGACTGCACACAGGTGACTGCATACAGGTGACTGCACACAGGTGACTCCACACAGGTGACTGCACACAGGTGACTCCATACAGGTGACTCCACACAGGTGACTCCACACAGGTGACTCCATACAGGTGACTGCACACAGGTGACTGCATACAGGTGACTCCATACAGGTGACTGCATACACGTGACTGCATACAGGTGACTGCATACAGGTGACTGCATACAGGTGACTGCACACAGGTGACTGCACACAGGTGACTGCACACAGGTGACTGCACACTGGTGACTGCACACAGGTGACTGCATACAGGTGACTGCATACAGGTGACTGCATACAGGTGACTCCATACAGGTGACTCCATACAGGTGACTGCATACACGTGACTGCATACAGGTGACTGCATACAGGTGACTGCACACAGGTGACTGCACACAGGTGACTGCACACAGGTGACTGCACACTGGTGACTGCACACAGGTGACTGCATACAGGTGACTGCATACAGGTGACTGCATACAGGTGACTCCATACAGGTGACTCCATACAGGTGACTGCACACAGGTGATTGCACACAGGTGACTGCACACAGGTGACTGCACACAGGTGACTGCACACAGGTGATTGCACACAGGTGACTGCACACAGGTGACTGCACACAGGTGACTCCATACAGGTGACTCCACACAGATGACTCCACACAGGTGACTCCATACAGGTGACTCCATACAGGTGACACCATACAGGTGACTCCACACAGGTGACTCCACACAGGTGACTCCATACAGGTGACTCCATACAGGTGACACCATACAGGTGACTCCACACAGGTGACTCCACACAGGTGACTCCATACAGGTGACTCCATACAGGTGACACCATACAGGTGACTCCACACAGGTGACTCCATACACGTGACTGCATACAGGTGACTGCACACAGGTGACTGCATACAGGTGACTCCACACAGGTGACTCCATACACGTGACTGCATACAGGTGACTGCACACAGGTGACTGCATACAGGTGACTCCATACAGGTGACTGCATACAGGTGACTCCATACAGGTGACTCCACACAGGTGACTCCATACAGGTGACTCCATACAGGTGACTCCATAAAGGTGACTGCATACAGGTGACTGCATACAGGTGACTCCATACAGGTGACTGCACACAGGTGACTCCATACAGGTGACTCCACACAGGTGACTCCATACAGGTGACTCCACACAGGTGACTCCATACAGGTGACTCCATACAGGTGACTCCATACAGGTGACTCCAAACAGGTGACTCCAAACAGGTGACTGCATACAGGTGACTCCATACAGGTGACTGCATACAGGTGACTCCATACACGTGACTGCATACAGGTGACTGCATACAGGTGACTGCATACAGGTGACTGCACACTGGTGACTGCACACTGGTGACTGCACACAGGTGACTGCACACAGGTGACTGCACACAGGTGACTCCATACAGGTGACTCCACACAGGTGACTCCACACAGGTGACTCCATACAGGTGACTGCACACAGGTGACTCCATACAGGTGACTGCACACAGGTGACTGCATACAGGTGACTCCATACAGGTGACTGCATACAGGTGACTGCACACAGGTGACTGCATACAGGTGACTGCATACAGGTGACTGCACACAGGTGACTGCATACAGGTGACTCCATACAGGTGACTGCATACAGGTGACTGCACACAGGTGACTCCATACAGGTGACTCCACACAGGTGACTCCACACAGGTGACTCCATACAGGTGACTGCACACAGGTGACTCCATACAGGTGACTGCACACAGGTGACTGCATACAGGTGACTCCATACAGGTGACTGCATACAGGTGACTGCATACAGGTGACTCCATACATGTGACTCCATACAGGTGACTGCACACTGGTGACTCCACAAAGGTGACTCCATACAGGTGACTCCATAAAGGTGACTGCATACAGGTGACTGCATACAGGTGACTCCATACAGGTGACTGCATACAGGTGACTCCATACAGGTGACTGCATACAGGGGACTCCATACACAGGTGACTGCATACAGGTGACTGCACACAGGTGACTGCATACAGGTGACTGCACACAGGTGACTCCATACAGGTGACTGCACACAGGTGACTCCACACAGGTGACTCCATACAGGTGACTGCACACAGGTGACTCCATACAGGTGACTGCACACAGGTGACTGCATACAGGTGACTCCATACAGGTGACTGCATACAGGTGACTGCATACAGGTGACTGCATACAGGTGACTGCATACAGGTGACTCCATACATGTGACTCCATACAGGTGACTGCACACTGGTGACTCCACAAAGGTGACTCCATACAGGTGACTCCATAAAGGTGACTGCATACAGGTGACTGCATACAGGTGACTCCATACAGGTGACTGCATACAGTTGACTGCACACAGGTGACTCCACACAGGTGACTCCATACAGGTGACTCCATACAGGTGACTCCACACAGGTGATTGCACACAGGTGACTCCATACAGGTGACTCCACACAGGTGACTCCATACAGGTGACTCCACACAGGTGACTCCATACAGGTGACTCCATACAGGTGACTCCATACAGGTGACTCCACACAGGTGACTCCACACAGGTGACTCCATACAGGTGACTCCACACAGGTGACTCCATACACGTGACTGCATACAGGTGACTGCATACAGGTGACTGCACACTGGTGACTCCACACAGGTGACTGCACACAGGTGACTGCACACAGGTGACTCCATACAGGTGACTCCACACAGGTGACTCCACACAGGTGACTGCACACAGGTGACTGCATACAGGTGACTGCACACAGGTGACTGCACACAGGTGACTCCATACAGGTGACTCCACACAGGTGACTCCATACAGGTGACTCCATACAGGTGACTCCACACAGGTGACCCCACACAGGTGACTCCATACAGGTGACTCCATACAGGTGACTCCATACAGGTGACTGCACACAGGTGACTCCATACAGGTGACTCCACACAGGTGACTCCACACAGGTGACTCCACACAGGTGACTCCACACAGGTGACTCCACACAGGTGACTCCATACAGGTGACTGCACACAGGTGACTGCATACAGGTGACTGCATACAGGTGACTCCATACAGGTGACTCCATACAGGTGACTCCATACAGGTGACTGCACACAGGTGACTGCACACAGGTGATTGCACACAGGTGACTGCACACAGGTGACTGCACACAGGTCACTGCACACAGGTGACTCCATACAGGTGACTCCACACAGGTGACTCCACACAGGTGACTCCATACAGGTGACTCCACACAGGTGACTCCATACAGGTGACTCCATACAGGTGACACCATACAGGTGACTCCACACAGGTGACTCCACACAGGTGACTCCATACAGGTGACACCATACAGGTGACTCCACACAGGTGACTCCATACAGGTGACTGCATACAGGGGACTCCATACACAGGTGACTGCATACAGGTGACTGCACACAGGTGACTGCACACAGGTGACTGCACACAGGTGACTCCATACAGGTGACTGCACACAGGTGATAGCACACAGGTGACTGCACACAGGTGACTGCATACAGGTGACTGCACACAGGTGACTCCACGCAGGTGACTGTATGCAGGTGACTCCATGCAGGTGACTCCATGCAGGTGACTGCACACAGGTGACTGCACACAGGTGACTGCACACAGGTGACTGCATACAGGTGACTCTATACAGGTGACTGCATACACGTGACTGCATACAGGTGACTGCATACAGTTGACTGCACACAGGTGACTCCACACAGGTGACTCCATACAGGTGACTCCATACAGGTGACTCCACACAGGTGACTGCACACAGGTGACTCCATACAGGTGACTCCACACAGGTGACTCCATACAGGTGACTCCATACAGGTGACTCCACACAGGTGACTCCATACAGGTGACTCCATAAAGGTGACTCTATACAGGTGACTCCATACAGGTGACTCCATACAGGTGACTCCACACAGGTGACTCCACACAGGTGACTCCATACAGGTGACTCCACACAGGTGACTGCACACAGGTGACTGCACACAGGTGACTCCATACAGGTGACTCCACACAGGTGACTCCACACAGGTGACTGCACACAGGTGACTGCATACAGGTGACTGCACACAGGTGACTCCATACAGGTGACTCCACACAGGTGACTCCACACAGGTGACTCCATACAGGTGACTCCATACAGGTGACTCCACACAGGTGACTCCACACAGGTGACTCCACACAGGTGACTCCACACAGGTGACTCCACACAGGTGACTCCATACAGGTGACTCCACACAGGTGACTGCACACAGGTGACTCCATACAGGTGACTCCACACAGGTGACTCCACACAGGTGACTCCATACAGGTGACTCCACACAGGTGACTCCACACAGGTGACTCCATACAGGTGACTGCACACAGGTGACTGCATACAGGTGACTGCATACACGTGACTGCATACAGGTGACTGCATACAGGTGACTGCACACAGGTGACTGCACACAGGTGACTGCACACTGGTGACTGCACACAGGTGACTGCATACAGGTGACTGCACACAGGTGACTGCACACAGGTGATTGCATACAGGTGACTGCACACAGGTGACTGCACACAGGTCACTGCACACAGGTGACTCCATACAGGTGACTCCACACAGGTGACTCCACACAGGTGACTCCATACAGGTGACTCCACACAGGTGACTCCATACAGGTGACTCCATACAGGTGACACCATACAGGTGACTCCACACAGGTGACTCCATACAGGTGACTCCATACAGGTGACACCACACAGGTGACTCCACACAGGTGACTCCATACACGTGACTGCATACAGGTGACTCCATACAGGTGACTCCATACAGGTGACTCCATACAGGTGACTGCATACAGGTAGTAACCTAGAGGAACTACCCATTTTTGTGTGACCACAAAATGGTTTATGATAACAAATGTCAGTGTTTAACGCTCAAGAACATAAACAGTTCATGTGGATGGTTACATTACCAAGGAGGTTACTCACTATGTCAAGACAACCAACAAAAAAAACGACAATACCTGCAAGTGAACCATAATGCTCCTATTATTATTCAAAAAAATGAAAATTCTCTTTGATAGACTTTTGTCAACTAAACAAAGAAGAAAACAGAATACAAAGCAGTCTGTCAATTACTTCGGGAAATTCCCGTTTTCCCAAAATCCAATTGAAAAGTCCCAGAGACAATCTTTCACAGTCTGCTCCTGAGCTGAAGTAGACAAAAATATATTAGGATAATCCGTTCAAAAATCAATCCATCAAAAAAATGAAGTTCCAATCTTCACAAGGTACCATGACTTGAAAATATGTACACATCAAAAACAATAAGGGTCGTTCTAACCGCTTCCAGGCGTCATACAACGATGGCGTTCTTAGGTGCGCTCCTCGCGTCCAGAACAACCTCCAGGAAATCCGATCCTCCCAAAACCGTTCTGACAGGACGAGGAACAAAGCAAAGTCTGTCCCACTGTCCTTCCAAAGTAGGCAGGTGATGAAGAGGTATCAATGTCTGATGCTGCAGCAGACTTTCAGCGTCTGACGCCGGCATTCCTTTCTCCCCTCTGCTCCTCCCGTCCAGCTCCTTTCAGACCTTTTGGTCCCCTCCCCATTGCCATGTCAATCAATCAAAAGTCACTTTCTCCTTCTTTACACTTTGCACTTCCCCAGAGCACTTGACCATTTTTATTTTATTTTTTTTATTTTATTTTTTTTTCTTAGCACCTTTCATTCGTTTATTTCAATGTGGGGGTGTCTCAAGTGAAGGTCAGACGTGTTTAAATGTTTATAAAGCTGTATGTTTGTTTTCCTGCAGCGCCCCCTTCAGGTCTCTCATGTAAATATTAAATGTTGCGTTCAGGATCCATAAATCTGTCTTTGTTTCAGTCCTGCAGTTCTCGGTGTGGATCCTCTTCTGCCGTGTTCCAGTCCAGAGCAAAGTAAGAACTGTCAATCATTCAGAGCCTCTGTCTGTACGCCACTGCACCACTGTCACCTTCACTTTCCAGGCTTTCTCCAGTTCTTCTCTGAGTCCCTGGTATTTCTCCAGTTTCTCATGTTCCTTCTTCCTGATGTTCCCATCGCTTGGCACTGCCACATCCACCACAACGGCTTTCCTCTGTTCTTTATCCACCACTACAATGTCTGGTTGGTTCTCCATTACCATCCTATCAGTCTGGATCTGGAAGTCCCACAGGATCTTTGCCCTCTCATTCTCTATCACCTTCAGAGGTGTTTCCCATTTTGACCTTGGGGTTTACAGTTCATATTCTGCACACATGTTCCTGTAAAAAGGTTGAAGATGGTGACGGAGGAGTAGGTCACGTCAAACTGTCTCCCCCTGAAGTCTATTTTGAACAGAGACCCACTCTCAAACTGCGTTACAGAACTAAAGGTTAAAAGAATAAAAGGAGTCGCTGAAATGCCTAAACCAGCAAAACAACCTCGAGCTGACCGTGAAGATGGCACAGCTTCAACAACATCTAGCATGTCCCATGAAACAAGAGCTAATGCTAGCTGCTTTGACAAAGCTCGACTCCCCTGCAAGTTTGGAGTTTTCCCCGGAGGCTCTGCTAAAAATGATCTCCACAGCTGTTGCAGAGGAAGGACAGCGCACTCTAATGTCCGTCAAAGAGTCATTCGACAAGTTCGAATCCATTCTGGATGCCAAGCTGGACAACATAATTAAACGCCTTGATGATGTTGTGGCTACAACTGACTCGCTCAAAGCTCGCCAGACCGAGTCAGAGACACGGATCTCTGGGCTGGAGGACGACATCGCTCCGATAAAAAGGAAGCTGGATGAGCTTTAAAAAACAAACAAGGAGCTGACCAGCAAAGTGATGGACCTAGAAGGCCGGTCAAGACGTGACAACGTCAGACTGTTAAAACTCAAAAAGTCCACTGAAGGAAGTGACCCGACTCTGTTTTTTGAGGAGTTTATTCCTAAACTCCTGAAATTGCAGGTAAACTCTGTTGCTATCGACCGCTTTGGAACGCCTGCAGATGGACGCCCGCGCCAGGTGTTCATCAGACTTCAGCACACGAGAGACGTCAGGATGATTCTGACTGAGGCAAAACGACGGGGGAAAATACCGTAAGAGGATTCGTACCTTAAGATTGTTCCCGATATTCCACAAAGCGTTCGTATCGCCAGAAGAGCATTCAACTCCGCGCGAACCTCATCCAGAGGAATATACGCTTCCAGATGGCTTATCCAGCAACACTGTCCTTCACAATCAACGGAACTAAAAAGACTTTCAGAGACTCGAAAGAGGCTGAACTATTTCTAAAAATTGCCCATAAATGAGGTACTGTACTCCTACTCCAACCTCAATAATGATCTGGTGAGTAAACATCGCAGTCATCAATGACTAATGTTCGTTATGGGTATGGAATGATTTGCACTCTTCTGGAGACAGAAATTTGACTTGAGTTTACTTAAATGACTATGGTAATGTCTATGTTTCTTATGTTTTTACTTATTTTTTGTTTATTATGTTTTTTTTTGGTGCTGGAACTTGGGAAAGTGTCTCTACAGAGTCTTCTACCTGCAATCTGGACATCATGTTCTTCTCAAACTGTATGGGGTTGATAGAAGTAGATTGTAGTCTTGAAGAAGACCATTTTGAACAGAACTATCTGGGTGCAAAACTGAGAAACTTACACTGTTAATATTATAATCCAGAGGATTTAATAAAAACCAAAAGTAGCTTTACCTTTTCCTCCTTGCATCTAAACATACGTAGTATCAAAAAACATCATGATGACCTAGTTTCACTGCTGGCATCAATAGGCCACAATTTTGACATAGTAGGCTGCAGTGAAACCTGGATCAATGAAGATGCATATTTAGATCTTTACAACCTAGATGGATATACACTGTTTTGCAAAAATAGAGCTGGTAAACCTGGAGGAGGAGTTTGTCTATATGTGAGCTCCTCATATTCAGTAAGGGAACGAACAGACATTATACTGGATGATGGTTTTTCTGACTCAATCTTTCTAGAACTAAAACATAACAATGCCACAAGGATTGTTATTGGAGTAATATATCGCCCACCAGACTCAGATTATGACACATTTAGAGACAAACTTGAAAACATTCTTCTCCACATAAACCTAAGGAATATAAATTGTCTTATTATGGGTGACTTAAATATAGATTTATCCAAGGACAATAAAACTAACAATGACTTTATTACTACTCTTTTCTCCTCATCATTTTTCCCAAAAATTAATAAGTATGCCAGAGTTACGGAAAAAAGCAAGTCCATTTTGGACTATTTGGATGCATCCCATCAGATGCATTGCTAACATTGTACAGATCCCTGTTTGAAACTGTAACATCATATGGAATAACACATACGCTACCTACACGACAAAACTCCTGATTACACAAAAAACAGCAATAAGAGCAATAACCGGGTCAACGCCAAATTCTCCTACAGATCCACTCTTTCACAGATACAGCCTCCTTAAGTTACCGGAACTCAACACGTATCATAACGCATGCACAATGTACAGTGTTGTTCATAAACTAAATAGTCATTTGTGTGACCTCATACCACTTTCCTCGCCCTCTTATCACCATGACACCAGGGGAAAGCATATGCTAAAGGGCAAAAACAGAAAGTTACAATGCACAAGCTTCTCTGTCTGTACTAGAGGTCCACAAACGTGGAATATTTTAGACAATGATGTTAAACAGTCTGCTACAATATACATGTTTTTTTTAAACAAAGTTTCTTTTTATTTGAGTATTCAGCAACATATACAGTGTAAAAGACATTCAAACTTTTTTTTGTTCCTTAATACCCCAAACAAACAAACAAACAAACCCACCATGTTGCACCCTAAAAGAAAAAGAATTAAATACAATAAAAAAGGATTTTGCTGAATGGAGTAACAGTGTTACCCCTCAGAAAGAGCGATGGATCAATATCTTTGATCTTGCTCAGAACTGGCTGCCAGACATTAAAAAACCCTGCAGTTCAACCCTTCATTGAATATCTGATTTTTTCTACTGTAAGATGGCACATAAGATCAACAAGATATTTCCTACAAGTAGGGGGTTGTTTGTTTTTCCAGTGTAGGAGGATTAGCCTTCTGGCCAGAAGTGTAGTGAAAGCAATTACACTTTTGGATTTACTTGGAAGCCGCAGACAGAACTCTGATACACCAAATATCGCAATTGAGGCCTCAGGAGCCATGTGTGTCCCCAATGCGTCAGAGAGAAGTTGAAAAATGTTGTGCCAGAAGGCCCTTAGTGTCGGACAAAACCAATCATATGCGAAAGTGTACCTGGTTCCCTATCACAACGATCACAATTAGCATCACGGTCTGGTTTGATTCTAGCTAACTTTACTTTGGACCAATGCAGTCTGTGAACCACCTTGAATTGTATAACCCTTTGTCTTAAGCATATTGAGGATGAAAATATATTCTGAAGAGCAGTCTGCCATACATCCTCTGATAGGTCCGTAGCCAAATCTTCTTCCCACTTTCTTTTGGTATGAGTCAGTGGATCTGTGTTTGATGAGTTGATTGCTGTGTATATTTTGCTGATGATTCCTTTTGACTGTGGATTAAAGGTCAAGATGTTTTCAAGAAGTGAGTCTGGTGGTCGCGAGGGGAAATGGGTGAATGTGGTAGATAGAAAACTTCTAAGTTGAAGGTATCTGAAGAAGTGAACATCAGGAATTCTAAATTCACTTTTTAGTCTCTGAAATGAAACAAATTGACCTTCGATGAACAGATCCTTCAGGGTTCTCAGACCATTTGCGGACCAATATGTAAAAGAGTTATCAGTTATGGAAGGGAGAAACATAATATTTTTCATAACTGGGGCATAAATTGACATATTTTTAAGGTGCAGGCTTCTCCTAAATTGTGCCCAGATTTTAAGTGAACGTTTAACTACTGGGTTCTGTGAAATTTTGTCGAGAGTTTGTGACAGTGGTATTGTTGAACAAAGTAGAGAGTGTAAAGAGGCAGATTGACATGACATTCGTTCAAAATTTAACCATTTAAGATCCTTATGAATCGATATCTCTAGCCAATAAAGCAATGTGCGGATATTAGCAGCCCAGTAATAGTATTGGAAATTGGGAAGTGACATTCCCCCATAATCTTTGTGGTATTGTAAAATATTTTTGCGAATGCGGGCAGTCTTCCCATTCCATATATATGATGAAATCAGTTTGTCTAGGTTAGAAAAGAATGTTTTTGTTAAAAATAAAGGTATAGACTGAAAAAAGATATAGAAACGTAGGTAGGATGTTCATTTTAACAACATTAATTCTGCCTCCTAAATATATTGGAGAAGATTGCCAGCGTTGCAGGTCTTGTTTTAAACTATCTAACAATGGAATAAAGTTTGTGTTGTACATATGTTTATAATTGCTTGTGATCCAAATCCCTAGATACTTGAATTTATGCTGGCTTAATTTAAATGGTATGGAATTTGACACATCTTTTAGTGCAACAGGATTTATGGGCATCAGTTCACTTTTGTGCATATTTATTTTATAACCTGATATTTTTCCAAACTCATGCAAAAGTGTGAGTAAATGAGGAAGGCTGTATAGGGGATCAGATATATATAGTAATGTGTCATCCGCGTACAGAGACACTTTGTGTTCAGAATCTCCTCTCTGAACACCTTTAATAGAATCATCACCTCGAAGAGTAATTGCTAGAGGTTCAATGATCAAAGCAAATAATAAAGGTGATAAAGACCATCCTTGCCTTGTTCCACGTCCCAGCTTAAAAAAAGGTGAAAGATTATTATTGGTACGAATTGCTGCGACTGGGGAAGAGTAGAGAACACATATCCATGAGATAAACCTTGGGCCAAAGCCAAATTTTTTAAGTGTATAAAAAAGGTAGTCCCACTCCACACGGTCGAACGCTTTCTCAGCATCAAGCGAGAGAACTATTTCTGATGTATCTGGTGGAGAGGGATGATGAAGAATATTTAAGAGTCTTCGAACATTATGAAAAGAATGACGATCTTTGATAAACCCTGTTTGATCATCAGATACGATAGAGGGCAAAACAGATTCCAAGCGATGTGCTAGTATCTTAGCAAAGATTTTACTATCTACATTTAATAACGAGATAGGCCGGTAAGAACTGCACTCTAAGTGACTTTTACCTTTTTTATGTATCAAAGAGATAACAGCCTGTCTCATAGTCTCTGGGAGAGAACCTGAGAGGGAGGAGTCATCATAGACTGAAAGTAATATAGGGGACAAATCTTTTGCAAAGGTTTTGAAAAATTCACTTGGGAAGCCATCTGGTCCTGGGGCCTCATTTATAAAGGTTGCGTATGCACAAAAGAAGGCGTACGCCACTCTCTACGCAGTAGTTGAGATTTATGACCCAGGCGTACGCACAAAAACGGGTGAAATGAGAAACGGCGACACCGTCAGCAGATGGAAGAAACACGTGAAAGTGACAGTGTGTGCCAAATCGTGCTGGCATGTGCTGTGCTACACAATGTGGCACAGCTTAAAAACGTGCCTCTACCCCCTGGACGCTTATTGCTGTGTTGGCCCCCACCCTGAACCTCATCCCCACGCATTTGAGCCAAACGCTGCTGCTGTGCGCCAGCGTTTGGAAGTGATGCATCGCTTGTAAAGAACAACAAGAGGTGTGGAAAATATTATTTATTCAAGAATTCCCTCATCGTGCAGTTCATTTCAGTCAGTCTTGATTTCGCCCAACTCCTTGGCCACCTCTCTGATTGAACTACTGACTTCCCTCTGCATTTAAAGGACTGCATCGGTGAGGACACGTCCACTGCTGGAGGTTGAGAGCCGTTGCCGTGGAGACGCTGGGTCCAGACGGCTGCTCAGCTGCAGCATCCACTGGCCCCGCTGGAAAACCCAGCAGCTAAAATAAAATTGTTCTATATTAATAAACTGTAATTGTGTGGACTGCATACATGTGACTTGACTGCATTCATTTGAATTATTTCTTTTACCCGTGTCAGCCGGTGCGTCTGGCACGTCTGTCCCCCTCCGCCTCGGTCATCACTCCACTAAAGGGATTCCCCAAATAATAGTCGCCAGTCTCTCATCAAGAGGGGTCAGCTCCGGTGTCCCCTGTCCCCCACCCGTGGCAGACACACTCTGGCGATGTGGCGCTAGACGTCTTTTTGCCTCGACTTTGATGTCCGACCGTTTCTTTCATTTCTTTTTTATTTCGGCCACGGTCCGAGGATGTGAGGCTGCAGCATTTACGGCGTCTGCCACCGTTTGCCGCTCACTGTGACCTCCAAACAACACTTTTCTCCTCTTTTCCACCTCGCCAACGATAACTTCTACTTCACATTGAGTGAAGTTACGTTTTTTTGATTTCCTCTCTGTGTTTGCCATGGTTTCCCAATCAATGAATATTCATTTGTGGGCGTTTCACGGACTATTTATGGGCAATAATGGGCGTGTCATGAGGCCGCAAAAGCTGCGCTGCATTTAGAATTGGTTGTGATTTATTAAGGGAAAGATGCGTAGGATGTGCGTGAGCACGGTTTTATAAATCCCAATATTTCTGTGCGTACGCACGTCCTATGTTTCATCCGTACGCCACTTCTGACGCAAATCCTACGCAAAGTTTTAGAAATGAGGCCCCTGGTGATTTCCCGCTTTGCATAGAATTTATGGACTTCTGAATATCTTCTGTTTTCAAAGGTCTCTCCAGATTTTGAGATACTTCCTCATCTACTCTTGGCAGATTAAGCTTGCTAAAAAACTTGTCAAAAAGTACTTGAACCTTTTTAGATTCTGAGGTGTATAACTGTGTATAATATGTATGAAACCTTTGATTGATCTCTAAAGGGTCAGTTAACTTCACATTCTGTTCAGTGTTGATGGCTATAATAGCCTGAGCCACTTGCTGATGACGAAGCTGATGGGCGAGTGTTTTACCTATCTTTTCCCCATGTTCATATGATTTATATTGACATTTATTTCAAAGATTTTCAATCTGCCGTGTAGTCGACAGATTATATTCGGTCTGAAGAGCTAGGCGCTTTTTGAACAGGTCAGATGAAGGGGAGTTAGCTAGCATATCATCTAATTGGAGAATATCATTTTCTTTTTTTTTTTTTTTTTCTTTTTTTTAACTTGTCCTGTCCAACAGCTAGGCAGGCAGATGAGAGCTGAGGGCCTCTTGTGTTGGACATATTTTACTTTAACAAGAGGGGTTATTAATCTTCAGACAAACCAAAGGTATGTCTGAATAAACCCCTTTTGGAATTGAGGCCAAACTTTTTTAATTTCAACCATGATTGAAAATCTTTGGTGTTGGACCGGACGGAAAAGGGAAGAAGAGGGAGGGATGTCGGGGGGGGGGGGGGGGTGATAGTGAGAGGGGGGGTAAGACCATGAAGCAGCATAGAGCAGACAGGTTTACGGTACGGTACAAATGTAGTACAAAAAGGGCGGAGCCTGTCCACACACATTCCAATGTTATCAACACACCTGCTAGCTGCAAAAATGTCCACCTGTCGACATGTACACAAAACAGATAGTGTTCACGAACGCATACCTATGCCTTTAAACCAACTAGTGTGAAATCTTTCATTCATTCAATCATGCAAACTATTAGTGCAAAGGTGAGCTAACACCTGTGCTCAGGTGAGTGTTTATGTTCTTCTAAAATGGATGGTGGAATGTGAAAAGAAGGAGGAGGAGCGCCCAGCCACACCCAGACCCCCGCCGCAGCGGCAGCTGGAATCCCCCCAACGCCACACGGGAACAGGCAGGGAACAACCGCCGCCCGGGCGACCAAGCCCGACACCCAGGCCAGGGCCAGCAGGACCGCCGCAAGGCCCCCAGAGCCAGAGAGCAGGGAGGCGCGGAGGGAAAGAGAGCGCCGCCCCAGCCCAGCCAGGAAAGCAGCCCCCCTGCCGCGCCGGAAGAGCCCAACGCAGGGCCCCACCGGAGAAGGACACCCACAGCCCCAGATGAGCACCCCACCACCACCCAGGAGTTCCGGGCATCCCCCCGCCCCAACCCCAGGTACGAGCCAGGACCCCCCAAGGGAGACCCGCTCCGCACTCCAGGCAGCCACCCACCCGGCCCACGGTTGGTCCAGGTAGGAGCAAGGCAGGGGCCCGCCGCCCCCGCCCAGGAGGGGGGAACCCCGGGGAAAAAAGGGCGGCCCACAAGGGATGTTATAAATATGGCCCGACCAGGCTCGGCCATGTTGGAAGTTTGGCGGGGCCCAGCGCTCAGGGGCAAGGACCAGGACCCACCCCCCAGGGACACGAACACCCCCGGCTCAGGTGTAATATGAACCCCCCCACCGTGCGGAGAGAGCGCCGCCAGGCCCAGGGAGCCGGCACCCAAGGGACACGGCCGCCATCGCCAAGGGGCCCGCACCCCCCACCAGGGAAGGGGTAGGGGACAGATGGACCTAGGTCCCACCTTCCTTGTAAAATGTGTGTGTGTGTATATGTGTTGAGAGGGTGTTTGTGTGCATGTGTGTGTGTTTATGTTGGAATGTATATATTGAGGGGGGAGGGGTGTGTGTACTAAGGGGGGTGCAGTTAAAATTGGCGAGTAGGGCACTAAGGGGACGCCTCCTGATTACTCACAGTGATGTCCCCTCACCCTCCCCACCAAGGGGCCATAAATGTCTAAGGTGCGGTTAAAATTGGCGGGTAGGGTGCCAGGAGGACATCTGCTGCTTGCTTGCAGTGATGTCCAAGCACCCCCCCTACCAAGGACCCTACATGTCTAAGGTGCAAATAAAACCGAAAGAGGGGGGGCCCACTCCATACGTCAATCATAGGAGGGGGGCTTCTGCCAAGTAGCCCCCCTCCCAAGGCGCATCGCAGGCTAGACCCCCCACCCCTTCACCCTAATATGAGGTTATATGAGGAAGGGGGTAAGTTGGGGACAGCTGGTAGACTGTCCCCCGGTGGTCAAACAGCCGTCCCCCAGCCCCCCCCCCCCCCCCCAGCAAAGGGGCCAGGGCCACCCAGCCCAGGGGCCCCACCCCCGGAGGCGCCGACACCCCAGGCCCGGCACCACCCACCCCACACGGTGGGGTGGGTGGTGCCGGAGAATATCATTTTCAATCCTCTTAATCTTTTCAGTTAGAAGTATTTTCGTTCTAGCACTATAAGATAGAATTTGGCCTCTAAGGTATGCTTTTAATGATTCCCAAATTAAGCTAGAGGACATTCCAGGGGTGCTATTACGTGTGATATATTCCTTTATTTCCTTTGAAATAAATTTAACAAACTCTCTATCTGAAAGCAGTAGAGTATTAAATCTCCATGGTCGATATTTATTACCTGGACTTGGCATTTTCAATGTCATTAACAATGGTGCATGGTCAGATATAACTATTGCTTGATATTCACACTTATTGACTAGAGAAAGTAGGTTGCTATCAAGGAAAAATAATCAATTCGTGAGAAGGTTTTATGTACTGGTGAGTAGAAAGAGTAATTTCTGCTATTGGGATTCCGGAATCTCCAGACATCAAACATTCCATATCTTACGGTCAAGGGAAGGAGTTAGTACACAATTTATATCACCTCCGAGGATGAGATGGTGCGAATCTATGTTTGGTATTCGGGAAAAAATTTCAGTAAAAAAAACACCATTGTCCCAATTAGGAGCATATATGTTTGCCAGTATAACAGGAGTATTATTCAATCTTCCCACTACTATTATATATCTTCCAGAAGGGTCAGCTTCTACTTTTGTCATGTTAAAAGAAATTGATTTTTTAATAAGAATGGCTGTACCTCTGGATTTAAAATGAAAGGTAGAATGAAAAATATGTCCCACCCATCCCCCTCTAAGTCTGGAGTGATCAAAGGTGTTAAGATGAGTTTCTTGGAGGAAGGCAATGTCAGTATTCAACTGCTCCAAATGTGAGAGCACCTTCCTACGTTTTAATGGATGATTTAGTGATTTGACATTCCAGCTAACAAAATTAACTGGGCAACAGCCATACTGATTATTGAATAACTGACTAGCCATTGGCTATGAAAAACAGTATTTTTAAGGCATTAATCTGGGCAAGTAAATACAACCTGTTAGACATGAGATCTCATCACTTGAACAGAAATAGATGCAACAGATGAAAATAAAATAACTTTAGGTGCAACAGGTAACCCACCCCACCCATCACCAACAAGAACATGGTGATCATAAACAACCCTCTGACAACAAAATCCACACATTATGTGCTTGTTAGAACTCTAGCGTCCAGTTTGCTCTGCAAAAATATTTAAGAGTAGAAATACCAAAAAGCCTTTTAACATCTGACACTCAGATTAAATGTCCATGTAAATGGTGCAGGTGAAGAGGTCACACACAAAAATAAAAATATTAAATTAAAAAATTAAATAATAAAAAAGGGAGGAAAAGGAATGGCTCATTCCGATCATAGTTTACCTATTTATTCAGATTACCATCCTTTTAGTGGTCATATAGAGTGGAAGTATGATTTGTGTGTGACAGATGAGCATTTCCGTCAGTCTCCCGGTGTGACAAAAAAAACCCCCACAGGAATAACGTAGATGAGTAAAAAATTGAGAGAAAAAAAAGAAGAGAAAATAGTAAAAAATAATCACTCCTCAAAGAATATTTCCCTTCACATACGTCATGGCTTGTGCTGCATCCTTAAATCGTTTTTCAATTCCATTGTGTGTAATCCGCAGCTGTGCCGGGTGAAGCAGCCCACAACGCACGTTTTCCCGTCCACGCAGAAGCTTTTTTACCTCATTGAAGGCCGCCCTGGCGCTGGCTACACTCGGTGGATAATCGGGAAAAATGAGGACGGTGGCACCTTTGTAGAGGAGAGGACCCGCAGCTCGGGCACGGCGGAAGATCTCAGTGTAATCCTGATCGTAGTGCATCTTGGCGATGATCGCTCTGGCTTTCCCATCTGCTTGTCTCGTCTGTAGAGCGCGGTGGCATCTGTCAATCAGCACTTCTTTATCGATCTTCAACACCTCTTTGAGTAGTTTGGAGATTGAATCGGGTGTGGTCGGAACTTCCTCGGGTACATTTAATATGCAAATGTTTGATCTCCGCATGCGTCCTTCCATATCCACACACTTTTCTTGGAGGATCGACACGTTTTTTTCCAGCTGCTGGACAGATTTTTGTAGAGTTGTTATGTCATCTGAACACCCTGAAAGTCCTCGCTCCATCTCTGACACAATAGATTGAATTGCTTTCAACTCTGACCTCACTGTGGCGGTGTTGTTGGCCAACTCTGTTCGGACCGCTTGCATCTCCATTTTCACCTCCCCGAACTCCTTCGCTATCACTTTTGCGAGCTCTGTCTGGAAGAGCTGGGTGATTTCTGATTTGATCGAGGCCAGTATGTCGCTCTTCAGATCTAGAAGTCCCGTCTCAGACAGTTCACACGGCTCCATTGGTGCTCCTAGCTCTTCAGGTGGTGTGCTAAGTGTGGAGCTAGCTGAGTCTGAGCACGTTTTGCTAGCAGAGGCAGCCGCGGCAGCTTTGCTCGTATATTTATATTTGCGGAGACTACTTGCCATCTCAGTTTACAGAATAAAATCCAGGCGATGAGGAAAGAAGATAGGTTGCTAAGATGCACGAGTTTTCTTGGCACTTTTTAGAGTATTATGGCTCTTTTTTGCTAATTTATGCAGAGCACGCTAAACATGCGACCTACTCCATTGCCTGCTCGCTAGCGCCCCCCGCCACAATATACATGTTTAAAAGGAAACTGAAAGTGCTATTACTTTCAACATAATGTACAAATGCTGCTCCGACCAAAGCCACCTATTAGCGTGTGTGATTTCTCTCTGTTGACACTTATATGGCCACACGCCTGAGCTTATGTTCTTCAAATTCATTGTCCCTATTGTCCAACACTTTCCACCAACTACCATCATTTTCCCATACTATTATTGTATTTTATTTATGTAATTATTTCCTTTTCTTTTCCTTCCGCCACTCATCTTCTACTTTTATGCTTGTATAAAATGCTGGACCCCTAATAATAAGCAGCTGCTTTGGGGATGGCCATTTTTTCCACATTCTGTACTGTGAGGTGATTTGTTGCTTTGACACATTGTGGAAAATTAAAATAAAATAAAAAATATATATATCAGGGGTGGCGAACACGCTACGCTACTCGAGAGCCGCATGCGTGGCCAATGAGCGTGCGGCTCTTTGAGTCTCATCATATTTTCTATATTCAGTGCCTCATTTCATAGTTTTTTCCCTCTTAAACTACACTCAAACCATCAGAGGGTATTAAAAATAAATACTAATAAAAGTAATTTGGCAGTGTGTGTGTTTGATGCTGCTCCAGACACATATGTGACCGCCAAACATTTGCGAGGGTTACGCCCAATGCCGGAAAAAATAAGTCAACATGGGAGCTGCGAAGAACAGGAAGATTCTTCCTTTCCTGAACGGAATGAAAGTCACTGTATTTATTATTCTGAGCTTTTGGAAGCAGTAAAATAGTTCATGGCAAAAAAGAACAAAACGTATCGCCGGGAAAATGAAAAACTTCCTGATCTGACACAAATCGTCTCCTTTATGAACAAGTTGAAGCTTTTGAAACATTCTAAACGACCATCATTCCACTTTCCTTCTTCTTCCTTCTTCTCCACCACACCAGACAAGACCCAAGGTGTAGATCCACCACACCAGACAAGACCCAAGGTGTAGATCTACCACACCAGACAAGACCCAAGGCTCAGATCTACCACACCAGACAAGACCCAAGGTGTAGATCCACCACACCAGACAAGACCCAAGGTGTAGATCCACCACACCAGACAAGACCCAAGGTGTAGATCCACCACACCAGACAAGACCCAAGACTCAGATCCACCACACCAGACAAGACCCAAGGCTCAGATCTACCACACCAGACAAGACCCAAGGCTCAGATCTACCACACCAGACGAGACCCAAGGCTCAGATCTACCATACCAGACAAGACCCAAGGTGTAGATCCACCACACCAGACAAGACCCAAGGTGTAGATCCACCACACCAGACAAGACCCAAGACTCAGATCTACCATACCAGACAAGACCCAAGGTGTAGATCCACCACACCAGACAAGACCCAAGGTGTAGATCCACCACACCAGACAAGACCCAAGACTCAGATCTACCATACCAGACAAGACCCAAGGTGTAGATCCACCACACCAGACAAGACCCAAGGCTCAGATCTACCACACCAGACAAGACCCAAGGCTCAGATCTACCACACCAGACGAGACCCAAGGCTCAGATCTACCATACCAGACAAGACCCAAGGTGTAGATCCACCACACCAGACAAGACCCAAGGTGTAGATCCACCACACCAGACAAGACCCAAGACTCAGATCTACCATACCAGACAAGACCCAAGGTGTAGATCCACCACACCAGACAAGACCCAAGGCTCAGATCTACCACACCAGACGAGACCCAAGGCTCAGATCTACCATACCAGACAAGACCCAAGGTGTAGATCCACCACACCAGACAAGACCTAAGGTGTAGATCCACCACACCAGACAAGACCCAAGACTCAGATCTACCATACCAGACAAGACCCAAGGTGTAGATCCACCACACCAGACAAGACCCAAGGCTCAGATCTACCACACCAGACGAGACCCAAGGCTCAGATCTACCATACCAGACAAGACCCAAGGTGTAGATCCACCACACCAGACAAGACCCAAGGTGTAGATCTACCACACCAGACAAGACCCAAGATGTAGATCTACAACACCAGACAAGACCCAATGCTCAGATCTACCACAACAGACAAGACCCAAGGTGTAGATCTACCACACCAGACAAGACCCAAGGTGTAGATCTACCACACCAGACAAGACCCAAAGCTCAGATCTACCACACCAGACAAGACCCAAGGCTCAGATCTACAACACCAGACAAGACCCAAGGCTCAGATCTACCACAACAGACAAGACCCAAGGTGTAGATCTACCACACCAGACAAGACCCAAGATGTAAATCTACCACACCAGACAAGACCCAAGGCTCAGATCTACCACAACAGACAAGACCCAAGGTGTAGATCTACCACACCAGACAAGACCCAAGGTGTAGATCTACCACACCAGACAAGACCCAAGGCTCAGATCTACCACACCAGACGAGACCCAAGGCTCAGATCTACCACACCAGACAAGACCCAAGGTGTAGATCTACCACACCAGACAAGACCCAAGGCTGAGATCTACCACACCAGACAAGACCCAAGGCTCAGATCTACCACACCAGACAAGACCCAAGGTGTAGATCCACCACACCAGACAAGACCCAAGGTGTAGATCTACCACACCAGACAAGACCCAAGGCTCAGATCTACCACACCAGACAAGACCCAAGGCTCAGATCTACCACACCAGACAAGACCCAAGGCTCAGATCTACCACACCAGACAAGACCCAAGGTGTAGATCCACAACACCAGACAAGACCCAAGGTGTAGATCTACCACACCAGACAAGACCCAAGGCTCAGATCTACCACACCAGACAAGACCCAAGGCTCAGATCTACCACACCAGACGAGACCCAAGGCTCAGATCTACCACACCAGACAAGACCCAAGGTGTAGATCTACCACACCAGACAAGACCCAAGGCTCAGATCTACCATACCAGACAAGACCCAAGGCTCAGATCTACCACACCAGACAAGACCCAAGGCTCAGATCTACCACACCAGACAAGACCCAAGGTGTAGATCCACCACACCAGACAAGACCCAAGGTGTAGATCCACCACACCAGACAAGACCCAAGGTGTAGATCTACCACACCAGACAAGACCCAAGGTGTAGATTCACCACACCAGACAAGACCCAAGGTGTAGATCTACCACACCAGACAAGACCCAAGGTGTAGATCTACCACACCAGACAAGACCCAAGGCTCAGATCTACCACACCAGACAAGACCCAGGGTGTAGATCCACCACACCAGACAAGACCCAAGGTGTAGATCTACCACACCAGACAAGACCCAAGGCTCAGATCTACCACACCAGACAAGACCCAAGGTGTAGATCTACCACACCAGACAAGACCCAAGGTGTAGATCTACCACACCAGACAAGACCCAAGGCTCAGATCTACCACACCAGACAAGACCCAAGGTGTAGATCTACCACACCAGACAAGACCCAAGGCTCAGATCTACCACACCAGACAAGACCCAAGGTGTAGATCTACCACACCAGACAAGACCCAAGGTGTAGATCTACCACACCAGACAAGACCCAAGGCTCAGATCTACCACACCAGACAAGACCCAAGGTGTAGATCCACCACACCAGACAAGACCCAAGGTGTAGATCTACCACACCAGACAAGACCCAAGGTGTAGATCCACCACACCAGACAAGACCCAAGGTGTAGATCTACCACACCAGACAAGACCCAAGGCTCAGATCTACCACACCAGACAAGACCCAAGGTGTAGATCTACCACACCAGACAAGACCCAAGGTGTAGATCTACCACACCAGACAAGACCCAAGGTGTAGATCTACCACACCAGACAAGACCCAAGGCTCAGATCTACCACACCAGACGAGACCCAAGGTGCAGATCTACCACACCAGACAAGACCCAAGGCTCAGATCTACCACACCAGACAAGACCCAAGGTGTAGATCCACCACACCAGACAAGACCCAAGGTGTAGATCCACCACACCAGACAAGACCCAAGGCTCAGATCTACCACACCAGACAAGACCCAAGGTGTAGATATACCACACCAGACAAGACCCAAGGTGTAGATCTACCACACCAGACAAGACCCAAGGTGTAGATCTACCACACCAGACAAGACCCAAGGCTCAGATCTACCACACCAGACAAGACCCAAGGTGTAGATCCACCACACAAGACAAGACCCAAGGTGTAGATCTACCACACCAGACAAGACCCAAGGTGTAGATCTACCACACCAGACAAGACCCAAGGCTCAGATCTACCACACCAGACAAGACCCAAGGCTCAGATCTACCACACCAGACAAGACCCAAGGCTCAGATCTACCACACCAGACAAGACCCAAGGTGTAGATCTACCACACCAGACAAGACCCAAGGTGTAGATCTACCACACCAGACAAGACCCAAGGTGTAGATCTACCACACCAGACAAGACCCAAGGTGTAGATCTACCACACCAGACAAGACCCAAGGTGTAGATCCACCACACCAGACAAGACCCAAGGTGTAGATCCACCACACCAGACAAGACCCAAGGTGTAGATCTACCACACCAGACAAGACCCAAGGCTCAGATCTACCACACCAGACAAGACCCAAGGTGTACATCTACCACACCAGACAAGACCCAAGGTGTAGATCTACCACACCAGACAATACCCAAGGTGTAGATCTACCACACCAGACAAGACCCAAGGCTCAGATATACCACACCAGACAAAACCCAAGGTGTAGATCTACCACACCAGACAAGACCCAAGGTGTAGATCTACCACACCAGACAAGACCCAAGGCTCAGATCTACCACACCAGACAAGACCCAAGGTGTAGATCCACCACACCAGACAAGACCCAAGGTGTACATCTACCACACCAGACAAGACCCAAGGCTCAGATATACCACACCAGACAAGACCCAAGGTGTAGATCTACCACACCAGACAAGACCCAAGGTGTAGATCTACCACACCAGACAAGACCCAAGGCTCAGATCTACCACACCAGACAAGACCCAAGGTGTAGATCTACCACACCAGACAAGACCCAAGGTGTAGATCTACCACACCAGACAAGACCCAAGGTGTAGATCTACCACACCAGACAAGACCCAAGGCTCAGATCTACCACACCAGACAAGACCCAAGGTGTAGATCCACCACACCAGACAAGACCCAAGGTGTAGATCTACCACACCAGACAAGACCCAAGGTGTAGATCCACCACACCAGACAAGACCCAAGGTGTAGATCTACCACACCAGACAAGACCCAAGGTGTAGATCTACCACACCAGACAAGACCCAAGGCTCAGATCTACCACACCAGACAAGACCCAAGGTGTAGATCTACCACACCAGACAAGACCCAAGGTGTAGATCTACCACACCAGACAAGACCCAAGGCTCAGATCTACCACACCAGACAAGACCCAAGGTGTAGATCCACCACACAAGACAATACCCAAGGTTTAGATCTACCACACCAGACAAGACCCAAGGTGTAGATCTACCACACCAGACAAGACCCAAGGCTCAGATCTACCACACCAGACAAGACCCAAGGCTCAGATCTACCACACCAGACAAGACCCAAGGCTCAGATCTACCACACCAGACAAGACCCAAGGTGTAGATCTACCACACCAGACAAAACCCAAGGTGTAGATCTACCACACCAGACAAGACCCAAGGTGTAGATCTACCACACCAGACAAGACCCAAGGTGTAGATCTACCACACCAGACAAGACCCAAGGTGTAGATCTACCACACCAGACAAGACCCAAGGCTCAGATCTACCACACCAGACAAGACCCAAGGTGTAGATCCACCACACAAGACAAGACCCAAGGTGTAGATCTACCACACCAGACAAGACCCAAGGTGTAGATCTACCACACCAGACAAGACCCAAGGCTCAGATCTACCACACCAGACAAGACCCAAGGTGTAGATCTACCACACCAGACAAGACCCAAGGTGTAGATCTACCACACCAGACAAGACCCAAGGTGTAGATCTACCACACCAGACAAGACCCAAGGTGTAGATCCACCACACCAGACAAGACCCAAGGTGTAGATCCACCACACCAGACAAGACCCAAGGTGTAGATCCACCACACCAGACAAGACCCAAGGTGTAGATCTACCACACCAGACAAGACCCAAGGCTCAGATCTACCACACCAGACAAGACCCAAGGTGTAGATCTACCACACCAGACAAGACCCAAGGTGTAGATCTACCACACCAGACAAGACCCAAGGTGTAGATCTACCACACCAGACAAGACCCAAGGTGTAGATCCACCACACCAGACAAGACCCAAGGTGTAGATCCACCACACCAGACAAGACCCAAGGTGTACATCTACCACACCAGACAAGACCCAAGGCTCAGATATACCACACCAGACAAGACCCAAGGTGTAGATCTACCACACCAGACAAGACCCAAGGTGTAGATCTACCACACCAGACAAGACCCAATGCTCAGATCTACCACACCAGACAAGACCCAAGGTGTAGATCTACCACACCAGACAAGACCCAAGGTGTAGATCTACCACACCAGACAAGACCCAAGGTGTAGATCTACCACACCAGACAAGACCCAAGGCTCAGATCTACCACACCAGACAAGACCCAAGGTGTAGATCCACCACACCAGACAAGACCCAAGGTGTAGATCTACCACACCAGACAAGACCCAAGGTGTAGATCTACCACACCAGACAAGACCCAAGGTGTAGATCTACCACACCAGACAAGACCCAAGGCTCAGATCTACCACACCAGACGAGACCCAAGGTGCAGATCTACCACACCAGACAAGACCCAAGGCTCAGATCTACCACACCAGACAAGACCCAAGGTGTAGATCCACCACACCAGACAAGACCCAAGGTGTAGATCCACCACACCAGACAAGACCCAAGGCTCAGATCTACCACACCAGACAAGACCCAAGGTGTAGATCTACCACACCAGACAAGACCCAAGGTGTAGATCTACCACACCAGACAAGACCCAAGGTGTAGATCTACCACACCAGACAAGACCCAAGGCTCAGATCTACCACACCAGACAAGACCCAAGGTGTAGATCCACCACACAAGACAAGACCCAAGGTGTAGATCTACCACACCAGACAAGACCCAAGGTGTAGATCTACCACACCAGACAAGACCCAAGGTGTAGATCTACCACACCAGACAAGACCCAAGGCTCAGATCTACCACACCAGACAAGACCCAAGGCTCAGATCTACCACACCAGACAAGACCCAAGGTGTAGATCTACCACACCAGACAAGACCCAAGGTGTAGATCTACCACACCAGACAAGACCCAAGGTGTAGATCTACCACACCAGACAAGACCCAAGGTGTAGATCTACCACACCAGACAAGACCCAAGGTGTAGATCTACCACACCAGACAAGACCCAAGGTGTAGATCTACCACACCAGACAAGACCCAAGGTGTAGATCTACCACACCAGACAAGACCCAAGGCTCAGATCTACCACACCAGACAAGACCCAAGGCTCAGATCTACCACACCAGACAAGACCCAAGGTGTAGATCTACCACACCAGACAAGACCCAAGGCTCAGATCTACCACACCAGACAAGACCCAAGGCTCAGATCTACCACACCAGACAAGACCCAAGGTGTAGATCTACCACACCAGACAAGACCCAAGGTGTAGATCTACCACACCAGACGAGACCCAAGGCTCAGATCTACCACACCAGACGAGACCCAAGGTGTAGATCTACCACACCAGACGAGACCCAAGGTGTAGATCTACCACACCAGACGAGACCCAAGGTGTAGATCTACCACACCAGACGAGACCCAAGGTGTAGATCTACCACACCAGACAAGACCCAAGGTGTAGATCTACCACACCAGACAAGACCCAAGGTGTAGATATACCACACCAGACAAGACCCAAGGTGTAGATCTACCACACCAGACAAGACCCAAGGTGTAGATCTACCACACCAGACAAGACCCAAGGTGTATATGGTATTTGGAGCACTGGGGGCAGTAACCCCCAAGCTGGAGGAGTGGCTACCACAGATACCTGGAAAGACCTCAGACCTCTCAGTCCAGAAAAGAACAGGAACAGCTAAGATACTGCAGGACCCTCAAGCTCCCAGGCCTCTGGTAGAGGACCCCAGCTTGGAGGAGAAACCCCCCACGGAAGGGGGGGGGGGGCGTATTTGTTTTTTGGTTTTTAATATATGGATGGATGCAAAAGAAATCTCCAACGACAGACCAGTTAGTGTTTTACCTGTAATGTCTAAAGTTTTAGAGAAAATAATCTCTGATCAGTTTTTAAACCATCTGGAAACTAAAAATCTGCTACATCGTCTTCAATGGGGCTTCAGGTTAACCACTGAATGGAAACAGCTGCATATTTGCTGCTGGAGCAGATAAAATAATCACTTGATGGAGGAGACGTTGTAGATGATTATTTCCTCAACCTAAAAAACCACATTTGATGGTGTGAATCATCGGATCCTCATCTCAAGGCTTTTTCTACAGAATCGTGAACAATGTGTTATTATTAATAACTTTAAACAATACTTCCATAAAGTTCAGACTGGGGTCCATCCCTGGTTCTTTTCAGTCTGTACATCGATAATCTTCCAGAATTGTGTGGTGACATCATTTACAGATGTATGCTGATGACTCAGGTGTCTATGTTTCTGGTAAAAACAGCTGCACAGTCAGTGAAAAGCTAACCAGCAGCTTAACAAACATCCACTTGGCTGGAAGGCTGGTGTTTGACTCTAAGCACAAACAAAGTTCATGTCCTTCTCCATCACAACGTCCACTACCAACTCTGTGTTTCTGTAAATGACAATCAGATCAAGTTCCAGAAGAAAATAACTTTGGATTCCAATGTAAGCTTTAAAACTAAACGTGTAAAATGGTCAGACATGAGCTGCTTTAAGCTAACAATCCTGACCTTTGAGTGTGATTAGATGTTTCTAAATGATCTTTTCTCCGTTGATTTCTGGAGCTACTGTCTATCACAAACTCAGAAAACTGCTCTTTACCTCTGGAGAGTCTTTGTAGTCTTTCTAATCGAGCTCTAAAGAGTTTAAATTTGACCAGTTTAATTCCATCTCTGCCACATTTGATTCAAATACAGATATTCTACAATTCTAGTCATTTGAGCTTTTTAAATGATTTTAAAGTGTCTTAATGAACTGGCAGCTAAACCTTTAAGGACTTTAGTTTCCCACCTCCATCTGCTCTACCTATAAGGAACTGGACTCTGGATTCACTTCCTGCTGATCAGACGTTTGTCCAGTTTGAGCCTTTTTATTAAAACAAACCTGGTTGTAGCAGCAGAACTGAACAGGTTTGATTGGGTTAAATGGTTCTGATTTCTGTCCGTCTGGTGTGTCTCCATGTTTAAACTGTCATTCTCTTAAATTCATTTCATTATAGTTCTTATGTCCTAAAAGTCCATCTAGGGACAAATGTTGCTAATTAACTTCCTTTATAAGCATTATGTTTATGTTCGGGACGACTGCTTATCTGTGTGTCTGTGTTTATGTCTGTCCCTATTAAACACATTCATTCATCGATTGATCAGGTCTGTTTGGATTGATTTGGTTTGATTGTTTCTCTTTTTATTGATCAGGGTGGTGATTGACGACGGTACCGGAGAGGCTCACGTTTGGTTCTCTGGTGTCGTGGTTCAGACTCTGCTGGGATTGGCTGATTTCCTGTGGGAGGGGCTCCAAAGGTGCCTGAAGGTCAGAGGTCACCTGAGAGTTCTCCCTCGGGGGCGGAGCCTGGTGAGTACCTTAGCTTAGCAGGTGAAGATGACAAGTTCGTGTTTGAACGTCTTCACCTGGAAGCCATCAGAACTAGGATTTGGATTTTATTCAGAGTTAGGGGCTAACACACACCTGCTCACCTGTACCTCCTTCCAACAGGTGAAGTTTAGTCCAGACCAGTGTTGGGAATCTACCTTTAAAGAAGGTCACCTTTAACCCAGCCTCCAAGGTCAAGTGGGCCCCATGTGGTTTAAAAGCAGGCAGAAAATGTGGCCCCCAAATGGGTTTGTCCACAGCTTCCCTGGTGGCCCCACCTGTTACTGCCCATTTGGGCCTTCAGTGCTGTCCACTGAGCAGCGGCTAGCATCGCCCGGTCGCTCCGCCGATAGCCAGTTAGCCACAGGGCAGCTGGCTGCATAGTGAGCCAGCCCACTGAGTGTCCACTTAAGCCAATTGGTGTGTTGAAGTTGTGAGTCTTTGGAGAGTTTCTGCTGGGATTTCTCTACAGGAAGTCAGAATAGCCTCCCAGAGCTTCTGATTGGATGTGAACTGCCCTCCACCCTCAGATATTTTTGTCTTGAGGACCCTCCAAAGGTTCACCATCAGTTGATCTCCTCTTCTGCCAGAGCGGCCAATGATGCAGAAGTGTTCCTGCCTCATAGGATGGAGCATATTCATGCATGAAGATGATTTGGTTAAAGCACGGTTCTTCTTGTTTGTACAACGGGAGAAGGTCGTTTGTTAGAAGCTCCGCCTACTTTCTTCAGAGGTCATCTTTACACCTTTAGGGAACATAAAAGGGCTGAGCAGCTGCAGCCCAAACCATGACGCCCCCACCTCCTTGCTGACGTCACAGCCTTGTTGGGACATGGTGGCCATCTAGGGGTGTGACGATAACCGCATCACCGCATGTTTGTTTTTCTGTTCTGCATTTGGTTTGTGATTAGAACTATAATAAACACATTAAACACATTTATCTTTACTGATAATTTACTTTTTCTAGTCCTGTGTTCAGACTTCAAGGGTTTCTGGGGAAACCTTTCATTACTGTTCTCCTTCTCTCCCCGGCCCCCGCCTCTCTCTCCCTCTACTTACATGTGTGGTTCAGCAGCACACACACATCCTCATTGATGCTGCAACAGAAGTTTCCGTCTCGTGAAGAAATACAACAAATTTACTGCGTTCTAATTATTTCCATTGTATTCATTTCCTTTACAAGCTGTGTGCGTTCTTAAGTGCGCGACACGGCCGCCTGCCCGCTGGAGGATTTTGTGTGTGTGTGTGTGTGTGGGGGGGGGGGTATTACTGTTCTCCTTCACTCCGTAACACCAAACATGAACTGTTAGATTTCCATGAAAATCACTACATGTTTTGTCTGGGAACTATTTTTTGCAGCGTAATGTTACGTGTCTGTATACACAAAGGCGGAGCCTCCTGCCCCGCGTTCTTCATGGGTGTCAGGCCTCACGGCTACAGAAAGGTGACAAAGTGTCTGCAGTCTGTTTATTACTGGACAATATAGAATATTCTGAGAAGATGTCTGTACCAGAGAGCACAGGTGAAACCTGCGTGCAGCTGGAAAGCAGAAGAATCAACACACACCCCCAACACACATGTGTGTGTTTGCTCCTCCCTCCTACACATGCAGCGCACTGACACACACACACACACACACACATAGTCATTCTACAACACCTGTGTCAGCTAGCCCAGATCAGGTGGTGGATGACGTATGACGCGCCAAATGCTTCGTTTGGTGGAACCACGTTTCAGATGTCACTTGTGTTTGAACAGTTGGGGGCGCTATTTTCTAGAAACACAAATGAATCCTGAACGTTTCCAGACCAGTTCCATAGCTTCCCCTGTTTTGGAGTCAGCGTCAGTTCATTGCATTTTACCATGACTCTTTGTAAAAAACGAACTGTGGCTCAGGATCATTTCAACTCGGTTTCTCCTAATAAAACAACACATTATGAACATTGTTTCTGAGGAAAATACTAATGATGGTAAGGGGTGATTGTATTAGTAGAGATAGGTGGAATCAGTGGAATAATCACAGCGTCTGAATCCTGGAAACCTGGGTTAGAAACCAGCACTTTACAATTTGTGTTTCTTTTTTCATGTGATGTGTGTTTTGCTGTGTCAAGCACTTCTCACAGAAAACATCATTTGTGTTGTTTTATGTTTTTTCATCATCATTTCCACATTTGATTTGATTTGATTGATTTCAAGCATTGTAGTCAAAGCAATAAAGAATTTACACATATTTATCAAACTCAGTACAGAAATAATGAAATGCATAGTTTAAAGACAGAAAATAAAACAAAAACGTCAATTAAACCACATTTGCTTAATTAAATACAGTGATCATTAACTAAAGTCAAGTAAGTTTGATTTATTGCTTGAAAAGGAGCGGGAAGAAGTGAACTTATATACCCCCCCCCCCCCCCCCACTGAGTTCATTCATTTGATAGTTTTACAGTTTTTGTAATGTTGAATGTGCGAATGAATGTGTGTGTGACTGTAAAGCACTTTGGGCCTTGAAGGAGGTGGAAAAACACTTTTTAAGTACACGCCATTTACCATAATCATTGATCATTAGAACACATGATCACGATAAACCAGTAATTATTGCTACACATTGCAGATCAAGTAAATAAAATCAATAGTTATTGATTGTAATTTAAACATTTCAGTAATCATTATTGCACATTACAATGTAATATTCAGTGGTTGTAATTAAAAGATCTTTGATTATTTCACCACAGTCAAGTTCACACATGGATTTGGAATTATTCAAACACCTGTTGATCCTTAAATCCTCTTATCTTCATGTCCTGGAATCAGAGTTTCTTTATACATTTTCTTGAATATTTGAACATTTCTTTAGCTCATTTCTTAAACCGTTCCAGAGTTTAGTGCCACACACCGACACACAGAAACTTTTCTTAGTGGTTCTGATCAGTTTGATCTTGAAGTTCCTACATCCCCTCAGTCTGTAGCCTCCTTCATTTTCTAAGAACTGTTTTTGGATGTTAGATGGTAACGATTTCCCACTGACTCTGTATAGAAGCTGTTCGTGTAAAAACCAACAAGGTCAGACAGATTCAAAAGTCTAGATTGATGAAATAAATAGTTTTTATGATCAAGATATCCGGCTTTATGTACAATTGTGACGGCTGGTTTCTGAAGTAAACAGACATTGAAGTGTTACGAGGAGCTCAGTTGAAGGATGTACATCCAGTCCACCACCAGATGTCGCTCTTCTGTGTGGTTTCAAAGCCCTGAATGGGTGGTTCATTTTTCCCGCACAATTACATGAACCCTATGAGGCTTCATGGGGCTTCTATTCCCATCCCTAGTTCTTACTGTCCCAAATAAGACAAATAATTAAACCATTTTAAACTAATAACAACAAGAGACACAACGTGATCCATGAGTTTCACTGAAGAACAAAGAATTTCATCTTTTTGACATTTTATAACAAACCTGTTCCATCTGTAGGCGGCAGACAAACGCTGTAAAAATGGAGTAAACTTGTATAGTTTACGAGCTTCTAGAGGCCCAAAGTCTTTAGTCACAGTACACTTCACCCATAAACACACTGATGGCTCCACCGCTGAGCACTGTAGCTCTACAGCCCAAACTGAACCTGATCATCAGAAAAACTCAGAAAAGCCTCCAGAATAACTTTAATGAGACATTAGAGTCAGACACGGAGGTGGGAGTGTGATGGTGTGGGATCAAGAGTCTGCTCTGGACTGAGATCTGCTTGATGACCTCACTCAGGTGTTTGTGTCTGTCAGGTGTCTCACTCTGAGGAGCCCCTCCTCCTCTTCCTACTGAGCATGTGCAGCAGTGAGGCTGTGAGACGACCAGTTTGTCTGACCTGCAGGAGACACGCCCCCACAAGAACAAAGGGTAACACACACACACACACACTAACACACACACACACACACTAACAGACACCAGTGAGGGTTGGTTGATCTTCAGGATCTTCTTGGTTCTCTGTTCTTCCTCAGATCAAAGGCGTTTCAGTCGAGCAGACAGAGACTTCATCACCAGACTGACTCCTCCCCTTCAGCTCACCTGTCTACACCTGCACTCCACCTGAACCTCCGTGATTACCTGCTCCTCCCAATGAAGATGAAGATCACTGCTCCTACAGTCAATAAATCTGTTCCTCTGTCATGAAAGCTGCTCTCTGATTGGTTCTTCTGACAGCATCTTAGATCTTCATGATGATCTCAGATCTGAACCTGCAGGAGGTCAGAGGAACCACAGGAGATCAAAGGAACCACAGGAGATCAGAGGAACCACAGGAGATCAGAGGAACCACAGGAGATCAAAGGAACCACAGGAGATCAGAGGAACCACAGGAGATCAGAGGAACCACAGGAGATCAGAGGAACCACAGGAGATCAAAGGAACCACAGGAGATCAGAGGAACCACAGGAGATCAAAGGAACCACAGGAGATCAAAGGAACCACAGGAGATCAGAGGAACCACAGGAGATCAAAGGAACCACAAGAGATCAGAGGAACCACAGGAGATCAGAGGAACCACAGGAGATCAAAGGAACCACAGGAGATCAGAGGAACCACAGGAGATCAAAGGAACCACAGGAGATCAGAGGAACCACAGGAGATCAGAGGAACCACAGGAGATCAGAGGAACCACAGGAGATCAGAGGAACCACAGGAGATCAAAGGAACCACAGGAGATCAGAGGAACCACAGGAGATCAAAGGAACCACAGGAGATCAGAGGAACCACAGGAGATCAGAGGAACCACAGGAGATCAGAGGAACCACAGGAGATCAGAGGAACCACAGGAGATCAGAGGAACCACAGGAGATCAGAAGAACCACAGGAGATTGGAGGAGCTGCAGGGTTCTCCATCCATCTGAACATCCGTTCCACCAGAACTCTGATCTGGACATTTTCTGAACCATTTTTCCTCGTTGGTTTTAAATGTTCATAACACTTTCACCACTTTAGTCACGATGTCCATCAGGAGGAACATCTGAGGATCTCTGATGTTCAGACGTTCTTCTTTTCTGACGTCTCCAGATTGTCTGGGACGTGCAGAAAGTTCTGATCAGAGCAGTGAGGAACCATCAGTGTTTAACGCTGGACCATCACCTGCAGCATCATGGGTTCTTCTGGATGCTGGAGGATCTGGATCCAGAGAAGAACCTGCAGATGTTTGAGGATCAGAGGACGATCTTGGCTTTACAGGAACTAACTGGTAAAATCAAAGACTCTGGATCTTCAGGAACCACAGAGAAGATCTCACTGATGGAGGTTCCTCCTGTTCTCCATCCAGACTCAGATGTTCCTGTTTGTTGCCTCTAAAATGTCACCAAAACTCCTGTATAATCCTACAGGTCATTCACATAGACTGTGTTATAATCTGGATTACTGAAATAATCTGAACTGGATTAGAACATCCACAGGTTCTGATGTTTTGGTGCAGTCCCAGATGTTCTCCTGTGTTTCTATGATGGAGGTCCCCTTCCTCTCCAAAGCCAGTGCTGAAATATTAATCCATGCTTTTATAACATCTAGGATAGACTATTGTAACGCTCTTCTTTCTGGTGCTAAGAGAAATACTGTAAACCGGCTGCAGCTTGTTCAAACTCAGCTGAACGCCTTTTAACCAGAACCAGAAAGAAGGAGCACATGACTCCAATTCTGAAGTCTTTGCACTGGCTCCTTGTCAGCTTTAGGATCCATTTTAAGGTTTTTATTAGTTTATAAAAGTCTACATGGAACAGGACCCTCATTTTTATCTGATTTACTTTTAGTCTATGACCCCCCCAGAGCCCTCAGGTCCACAGGTCTGCTGGTGGTCCCAAAGGTCAGAACTAAACGCCACGGCGAGGCCTCCTTTCAGCGCCGTGGGCCTCGCCGTGGAACAGCCTGAGGACGTGAGGCTTCAGCCACTGTGGAGGTTTTTAAGAAAAAACTTAAGACACATCTTTTTAGTAAAGCTTTGAAAGAGTTTTACTTTTCCACATGTTTTTATTAACTCATTTGAATTGTTTAGATTTTAATGGTGGGATGTGTATGTGTTGGGTTTTTAGGTGTTTTTTATTAATTCTTTTTTTTAATTTGTATTATTTTTACTGTGTTTATTATTTTAACTACTATATTTTTTATCTTATTCTTTCTCTGGGAAGCACTTTGAGATGCTGTGTAGCATGAAAAGCCCTGTATAAATAAAGTTGAATTTGAATTCCTCCATCGATGATCACGGGTTGGTGGGAGGACTTCCTACTAAAGTCAATGATCATCTCCTTGGTCTTTGAGGTGTTCAGCTCCCTGTTCTCGCTCTCATCCCCTCCCTTCACCCACGCAGTGACACGTCTGGACACGACAAGCTGCAGATGCATCATCATCAGCAGTGTAGAGTGTGACGACACAAGGTGAAAGTACAGTTCCATGTGGTGCTCCACTGTTGCTCATCAACCTGTGCAATCAGTTACTTTACTGACTCTAAAGTAATCGGAGTACTTTCCAGTGAACTGCTGCTGTCTTACCTGGTAACTGATGATACATCAGGAACTGCTCTGTGATTGGCTGTTGGACGTAAAGTTGGGACTTTCCAGAGATCAGCTGAAGGTCACATGACCCCAAACCAGCAGAGCAGTTTGTTCCTCCTGAGTGGGTCATGTGACCTTTGGTCCACAGAACAGATGATCTGGATCAGGTTCTGCAGAACTTTAAACATAGAAACAGGTTTGTGGTGATCTAGAACTGAGGTAGTGAATAAAGGTTCAGGAACCAGAACTTGTTCTTGTTCTTTATCATAGAACGACCCGTCTGTCCTGATCCAGAAATGTGGTTCTAGATTTAAGTTTCACTCGTTTCCTTTAGAGGAACAACAGTCTCTACTGTTCAGAGAACAGCGGTTCTCCTCCAAGGTTCCAGCAGCTGGTGGTACAGAGAACATCAGAGTTCAGGAAATTCTGGTCTGTTTCGGTACAGAAAGCACTGCAGGGGGCGTCCAGCAGGGGGCGATGCAGCCTCCTCGTTTCTGAACGCCACAGACAGACAGTTGGTGTGTCAGAAGATTCATCACCCCTGTTGTTAGAGTAAAATATGTCCAACACAAGAGGCCTTCAGCTCTAAGTTGTTTGCTCACAAACTGTAACTAAAAAATCCAACAGCCAATGATAACAAGCCCTGCAGAAGCCCCTCCCACCTGTGAGAAAGGTGTCAGATTTGCAAAAGAGTGAGTGGACGACCTGAGAAAAAGAGAATCAAACCTTTGACGCTGGAAACAGAAACTTCTGATGGAAAAAGGAAAACAGAAAATGTTCTGAATAAAAAGAATTCATGATTAGAAACTGAAGAACATTTCATATTTGTAATCCTGACACATAAGTAACTGTTTCTCTAGTAATGGATTACTTTGAAACCAGTTTGATCCTCACAGATTTTGTCCCAAACGTGACTCCGTACTGATTGACAGCTGCTGATCTGATGACGTCTGGATTCAGAACCCGAACAGAACCGACACCAACTTTGGTTAAACTGGACTTTAGAACAGGATATTTATACTGCAGAACACACAGATACACACACAGATACACACACACACAAATACACACAGACACATGTGGTAATGATGGAAAAAGCAGCAAATGGACAGAAAAAGTGAATTTTCTTTTATAAAAATTTCAAGTTCTACGTTTAAAAACTTTTATTCAAGCTGGGTTCTTCAACAATCTGAGAAGACACTGAGTAATCAAAGTACTCTGATTACTCAGTGTACTCGTTCAGTCCGTTTGTGTGAAGAACTTTTTGTGACCAGAACCTTCCAGAACCTCAAAGTTTCTCTGATCAAACTGGAATCTCTTCAGACTTTCTGTTCTGCAGCCTCTGACTCTTCCTGGATACTGATGATGTCACTGCAGCTCTGCTCTGTGATTGGCTGCAGTCAGAGCTAGAGGTGAGATCTGCAGAAGTTCCCTTCAGTCTGAGTCTGAGAGGAGATGAAGATGAAGCTGCTGCTCTTCGTCTGCGGGATCCTCAGCGGGACGGCGGCAGGTCAGAACAACTACACAACTGCTACACGACAACTACACAACTGCTACACGACAACTACACAACTGCTACACGACAACTACACAAGTACTTCACGACAACTACACAACTGCTGCACGACAACTACACAACTGCTACACGACAACTACACAACTGCTACACGACGAATATACAACTGCTACACGACAACTACACAACTGCTACACGACAACTACACAACTGCTACACGACAACTACACAACTGCTACACGACAACTACACAAGTACTTCACGACAACTACACAACTGCTGCACGACAACTACACAACTGCTACACGACAACTACACAACTGCTACACGACAACTACACAACTGCTACACGACTACTACACAACTGCTACACAACTGCTTCACAACTACTACACAACTGCTACACAACTATTACACAACTGCTACACGACAACTACACAACTGCTACACGACTACTACAGCACAACTGCTACACAACAACTACTTCACAAATACTACACAACTACAGCACAACTACTACACAACTGCTACACAACTACAGCACAGCTGCTGCACAACACTGACACACAACTGCTGCACAACAGCTACAAAAAACTACCCAACACTGACACACACCTGTGTACTCACACACACACAGAGGCTGATCAGGTTCTTCTGTTCTCAGTTTTTCATGAGGACTTAGCCATCACCGGCTGTTCAGACTCTGATGGAGAGGACATGTACGCTCTGGATGGAGAAGAGGTTTGGTACGCAGACTTCAAGAAGCAGACGGGAGTCGAGCCTCAGCCTCCATTTGTGGATCATGTCAGTTACCCAGGAGGATATGAACAAGCTGTGGCCAATCAACAGATCTGCAGATCAAACCTGAAGATTAGTCGCATCGCCATGAAGGATCTTCCACTGGAACGAGGTAAACCCAGAACCTTTCCTTCAAAGTTCTTCAACCTTCATCAATGATCAATCACTGTTATTGATCACTGATCAGGTTATTGATCAGAGGATCAAAGATGATCATGAAGTTCATGTTTCTGTCAGAGTTCTGATCCAGAATTCAAGTTCTCCACGGTTCTGACCTAAATGTTCTGATGGGTCAGTTCTTCATCCTTCCTGCATCATCATCATCATCATCATCATGGAAAAGCAGTAGAACTCTGAGGAACCAGCGTCTGTTTCTGTCAGAACTTCAGGAACCAGCAGAACAGCAGCAGACAGAACCTGCTTCAGTTCTGCTTCTGCTGGATCAGAACCTGCAGAACATGACCCTCATCAGAAGAATCTTCTTCTGTTTTGATGCTCAGACGGTTCAGGAGAACCTCTGTGGTTCCAGCATGTTTGACCTTTGACCTCTGAGGTCCAGACCTGCAGGAGGTTCCTCAGCAGACTTTAGAGGTTCCTCCTGTCATGAAGGAGAACCTTGTTTCCATCCTCCTGGTCTCAGTGGGACCTCCTCTTTCTCCTCAGACCCCCCCTCCAACGTGGTGGTCTACAGCAGAGACGAGGTGGAGCTGGGGGAGCAGAACACCCTGATCTGCCACGTCTCTGGGTTCTACCCGGCTCCGGTGAACGTGTCCTGGACCAAGAACGGTGAGAGGGTGTCGGGCAGCATCAACATCCCCTTCCCCAGCAGTGACGGGACCTTCACCCAGATCTCCAGGCTGCCCTTCGTTCCTCAGCTGGGGGACATCTACAGCTGCTCGGTGGAACATCCGGCTCTGACGGAGGTCCAAACCAAGATCTGGGGTGAGGAGAGCTTCAGAGCGGCAGCTGCAGCTTTAGGCTCCGCCCTCATCTTCCTCTTCCTCTCTGCAGATGTGGAGAAGACCCAGCCCGGCGTGGGACCCGCCGTCTTCTGTGGAGTGGGTCTGGCGGTGGGCCTGCTGGGCGTGGCTGCAGGAACCTTCTTCCTCATCAAAGGAAACGAGTGCAGCTGATTGGAGGATGCTGATGATGTCATCGTGGCTGGAGATGGGGGGGGGGGTGATAGCGGGGATTTGAACCAACAACTGTTTCTGTAATAAAGGTTCTCTGATTTTCTGACTTCCTGTTTTATTTTGAAAGTCTGTTCTGTTGATTTCCTCCATAAACCGATGATGTTCCTGTAATTAAATCTCTATTTAAAACCCACTTCTGTCCTGGTTCATCTCTGGTTCTGGTTCTGGTCCAAACACTTAATGTGAAATCAGGTTCTGGTCGTCTCTTTGAGGAGGTTCAGTCTGGACCTGGAGGTCTCAGGGTTCTCCTCATGGCTGCAGATTCCTGTGGTTCTGTTGGACCAGAGGCCTGTGACCTTTGACCCCCAAAGAGCCAAAAATGTCCAGTTTTTTACTGACCATCTATCTCACTTCACTGTTTAGAAAAATAAATGATAGGAAAATCATGTATTAAATGCAACTTGTGAATATTTGTAATCAGATTACAACCCTGTTGTATTTATATTGATGACACAAATTACTTTCAAATGAATAATTCTACAGGAATTCTGTGAGTTCTAAATGGAGTTAATTCAGTCTCAGTACATAAATGGATTTGATTAACACTTGGTCTATCCTAGGCACTTTACCATTGGGAGTGGGGTCATCTAGACCCACTAGACAGAGCTCTGAACCTTTTTTCTTCAATGATTTGTGATCTTCACTGGTGTCCATGGATTCCATGAAATCTTTCCACCTTTATCCACCTTTGTCATGGTAGGGAGAACACCTCAATGGAAGGGTGGGGGTCATCTGGACCCCACAGGATAGCACAAGGGTTAAAGACATCCAGGATCAAATCAAATCCTGATGACTTATTTCTGGTTCTACTTTAAGAACATTGCCTTTGGGCAGAAACCAGATGGTTCTGGTTCAGTTAACTGTCTGGTTAAGAACATGAGTTTAATTTATTGTAGTGATAAAACATTTTGACAATAAATCAAACGTTTTCTATCATTCTCTCTCAGAGACTGTTCACTGAAACTGTTAAGTTCCTGTGATGGCAGTGAAACAAACTCATAGAACAAACCGGATCAGAACATTTCCCTGCAGGTTCTGGAACAGGTCCGGTTTCACAGGAACAGATCCAAGTATTTTATTCTGAAAGGTTTTGGTTTCCTCACAGCAGTCAGGGAACTGGAGAACTTTGGTTCTGCTTAGAGGAACCTTTGGGTCGTCTAGAAGAAGACTAGATCTCTTGTGAGTCCAGTTTCTAGAATCTTCTTCTTCCAGGAACATCCCATAATGCTGCAGGACATCATGGGAGGTCAGAATCTTCATCATTCTGGATCAATCATCTGATCAGACAGAACTTCTGGACTTCTCTGCTTGGAACCGGATTTTCTAACAAAACAACAAAACAGAGTCCAGGTTCTTCTCCAAGTGGTTCTGGTTCATTAAATGATGGATCTGGACCCAAAAGGATCTTCTGCTCTAAAGTAACCAGAACTGTAAAACTGAACCAAAGGAGAACCAGAAGATCAGAACCAGAACTAAAAAAGCAGGTTAGACCTGAAACCAGAGGGAATGCAGTCCTGACAGTGAGAGAGTTTAGTCATGAAGCTTCATGAAGCTTCATGAGGCTCGGTGAGGATCAGATTCTGTGTGTTCTGAGAACTTCCTCCTCCAACCTTCAGCTGACGTCTTGTTCCCCATTAGTGAGGACGGAGGACAGGAACACACGTGCACACGTACGTGCACAGCTGACCACAGGTCCATGTGGAGCCTAAAGGTCTGGATGAAGGTTTTCTGCTCGTTGTAGGAGGAGCTGCAGCAACGTTCTCATGAATGAAAGTTCTACTGTTCAGGAGAAAAGCTGTGAGGTTCTGGACGAGAAGAACCGTCTGAGGAAGAACCAGAACCTGTGAGGAAGAGTTCTGCTGAGTTTCCATGAGATCCGATCCTGTTCCTGTGAAGTCTGCCTGGTAACAGCTGACAGGGCGGTCACGTGACCCGTGGAGTTTATAGCCAGTTCTCCGTCCGAGTCGTCAGTCTGACAGCAAACACAGACATGGACTCTTCATCTCTCTGCCTCCTCTTCCTCACAATGTGCTCTGCAGGTAACGTCAGTGATGATCAATACTGTGATTGATGATCAATAATCAATTATCCTCTGATGGTTGTTTCTGTTTCTTCCTCAGATGCATTTTTACGGTACGACGTGGATCGTTGTGTCTTTAACTCCACTGATCTGAAAGACATCGAGTACATTTACTCCATGTATTACAACAAAAAAGAGTTCACCAGGTTCAGCAGCAGTTTGGGGAAATATGTTGGATACACGGAGTATGGAGTGAAGACAGCAGAACGCGCGAACAAAGATACTTCAGAACTGAGCGCCAGGAAAGCTCAGAAGGAAACCTACTGCAAACACAACATTGATAACTGGTACAAAAACATGCTGTCTAAATCCGGTGAGTCACAGTTTTACATTTTCAGGATTTAATAAACTGAATGTTTCTGTTTCACTTCAAACTAAAACATCAAAGGGAACTTTCGGTTTCTATGGAAACAGCTTTGCATATTATGGTCTGTCTGCTTTCAGGAAGTTTTACTGAACAACTTTGTTTATTTCTGTTCAAAATGAAAAATACAAATAAACTACAGGTGTTTGATGATTTGACTACAAACGTTTTAAAGATTTAAAGAAACAAAAATAAAACATTAATCTAATTTTTTAAAAAAACTTGTGATGTGATAAAAATCTGTTTCTGATGAAAAACATGAAGATTTTCTGCTTCAACTTGTTTTTCCTCTGAAAATTTCAAACTCCTTATCAGGTTCTTCAGTTTGTTCTCCATCATTCATGTTCCACCTGTGATGTTCTCACAGGAGAACAGATCTACTAGACTCAGATCTGTAAAGAGATCAGACACAAATGGCTCGTTTCTGTTCTCTGGATGTCAATAAAGTTTAAAGATTTGAATAAAACTTTAGTTCTTTTTATGTGAACAGAAACTGAATCCTTTGATTCTGGTTCTAAAGTGTCTGACACACGTGTGTCACATCCATGCAGCTCCACATGCATGTGTCACGCGTGTAGCGTCCATCATGGAACTAGAACGGTTCTGTTCAGACTGGAGATTTTCTGGAGCAGAAGTTCTGCCAGAAATCAGTTTCTGTTCAGGTTCCTGTGAGGAACAGGTGGATCAGCAGCTCCCTCTGCTGGTGAATCTGTGACATTACAGGATGATTTACTGAAACAGTCTGGAATCATGGTCCTAAAACCCTCCTTGTTTCAGTCCAACCCAGAGTCAGAGTCCAGTCTCTGGCGCCCTCTGGTGGTCACCATCCCGCCATGCTGGTCTGCAGCGTCTACGACTTCTACCCCAAGACCATCAGGGTCAGCTGGCTCCGAGGCAAGGAGGAGGTCTCCTCTGACGTCACCTCCACCGCTGAGATGGAGGATGGGGACTGGTACTACCAGATCCACTCCCACCTGGAGTACACGCCCAGGTCAGTCCACAACCAGAACCAGGAAGTGAGTCCAGAACTGGACTCTGGAGGATCGTTAGAGAGTCAGGGATTCCAGAGACTGTAGTGGAGCTGAGGTAGAGCGGCCGTCCTCTGACTGCAGGTTCACTTCCTGTGTAAACATGTCCTTCAGGACCCAGAACCTTTAGGGTCAGAACCTTTCATTGCAGTTCTGGTCCTCAGTGTGAGACAAAAAAGGGTTTAATCAAAACACTAGAATGGATCAGGATCTATGGTTCTAACGGTTCTAGAGGAGGTTCTGATCCAGTCTGATGTCTGTCTGCAGGTCTGGAGAGAAAATCTCCTGTAAGGTGGAACACGCCAGCCTGAAGGATCCTCTGGTCACAGAGTGGGGTGAATACCTGTCTCACCTGTCTGTGTGTCTCACCTGTCTGTCTCTGTCTCACCTGTCTTGTTTGTCTGTATCACCTGTCTCTCTTACCTGTCTGTCCTCAGACCCGTCCATGCCAGAGTCAGAGAGGAACAAAGTGGCCATCGGGGCTTCTGGGCTGATTCTGGGTCTGGTCTTGTCTCTGGCTGGATTCATCTACTACAAGAGGAAGGCCAGAGGTGGGTCCAGTTCAAACCGGTCCAGTCTGGTTCTGTCCATAGTGGGTTCCTGAGTGTCTGTGGTTCTGGTTTCAGGTCGTATTCTGGTTCCCAGCAGCTGAGGTTCTTCTGTTCCTGCAGACAGATGGGTCCACTTGTGGACCCAGTAGAACCTGATCCAGAACATCTCACTTCTTTCTGGGTTCTGTGGGAGGACTGTGGTTCTGGATCCAGTCTGTCATTATTTTCTTTAATCAGGTGTTGTGGTCTGGATGATTCTCTGCTGTTCTTCATATCTTTAACCCTTGTGCTATCCTATGGGGTCCAGATGACCCCCCCCTTCCATTGAGGTGTTCTCCCTACCATGACAAAGGTGGATAAAGGTGGAAAGATTTCATGTAATCCATGGACACCAGTGAAGATCACAAATCATTGAAGAAAAAAGGTTCAGAGCTCTGTCTAGTGGGTCTAGATGACCCAACTCCCAATGTTAAAGTACCTAGGATGGCAGAAGGGTTAATCTGGAAAGTTATTCAAATAAACTTTATTAAAACAAAAACAGTTCACGTGTCTGAAGATGATGATGAAGGAAGTGCTGAGCTTCACAGCTTTGTTTTTTCCAGAATCCGTTTTTTTAGGGGTTTTCACACAGAAGGGGGGGGGGGTCAAAGGGCAGTGAGACGACTGTTGTGAATTTGGGCTACAAATAAAGTTGAATTGAATTGACAGAAACATCTGGAAGAACAGATGAAGATGAAGGAGTGATCTGATGAAGGTCTTTTCCAGATTTCTCTCCTTCATCGTTGGTCGTTTTTCACATCTACTTCCTGTTTGGTCTCTTCAGTTTATCAAACCCCGCCAGAATAAAAGCATCCACAGCTGCTTTATGAAACTTAACTGTGGCACCTGGAGAGAGGGGCGGGGCCTCCAAACATCCTTTGTTCTGATTGGCTGAGAGGCCAGATCCAGGTGATCAGCCATGAGAAGAGCATGGAACTGTGGGAAACGTTCAGATCGTTCAGAACCCTCCAGAATCCGGTACTGGACCTCCAGCTATATTCATATTTGTAGGTAGATAATTGTCCTTAATTTCTATTGTCATTCTGAGAAAAATGGGAGCTAAGATTTGCCAAAACTCTTTATAAATTCTGCTGGGAAGCCGTTTGGTCCTGGGGCTTTTTTACTAGGCATGTTGGTTAATGCTTTATGTAGCTCTTCTTTAGTAAGAGGGGACTCTAACCCTAACCCTATTGTAAAGTGGCTGAGTTATGTGGCAGCTTAGGTGAGGGGGAGGGAATAGTGTGTGAAAAAAGAAAAAAGGGAAAGGAGTGCAGAGGGGGGGATAAATAAGGAAACAGGGAGGGTAGAAACAGAACAAACCTATCATAAACAGGCTTGAAGCTGCTGAGGAGACTGGTGGTGATTTTACCTAAAGTGGAAACCTTCATGCCCTGTGAGTTCTGCCCAGTGTGTCACATATAAGCATAAACTAACACCTGTGCAGAGAGTGTAAAGGGTGTGGATACGTATCTGGTTTAGAAGAGCCAGGGAGTGACGTTTGGGTCGCAGTGGAGCTGTTCACATAGAGTCGGTCCACAGAGATGACAGCAGGGGCCCCAACACTTCTGTTCACCAATCTTCTAATGATCGCAGGCCTCTTGTTTTCTCCCCACCAGCTGCCGCAGCAACCACTTCTCCACACCCTCCCACTCTCACCTCTCCTGCACTACACCCCCCAACCTGCACCTTCTCCTCCACGGGAGCTGAACAGCCCCCCAACCCATCTACCCTCCTCACAGCCTTTCCCCTGTTTCACAGCTGACCAAGTGAGGGGGGAGCTGAGGAAGCTCCGGCCCAGGAAGTCAGCAGGTCCCGATATGGTGTGTCCACGGCAGACCTGCGCTGCTGAACTCAGGGAGCCGCTCCTGTTCGAGAACCGCTCCACGAAGGGAACATGCTATCTAGTGTATCTGCTATGTGTTTACCGGGTATCATTGACCGTTGGGCCACTCCCATTCACCGGGGGAGCATACTATCTGAAAAAGAGAGGGAAGAATGAAGGGGAGCCAACATAAGAATTACTCACACTTGATTTTTTTTAGAACGTAGAGCCCACGTCCACAAAACGCTGTAAGGAACTAATTTGAACCACCATGACCAACCCGTATGATGACACTGACTTAACATCCAATCCCATGCTACCGATGGCATCCTATGACATGCTTAAGTAACATCCAGTATTCGAAGTTTCCATCAAAACTATGACGGGCTCAATGCCATAGCTTTCCATTTGGCATGCTATTTATACGAGCTTAGTAACATCCATTATTTCGGAGCTTCCAACGACAGTGCTACGACCACACTGTAAACCCGAATAAGTTCAGTGAACTCAAAATTTTTGAGGAAACAGATAACATAATGTTTAAGTTGACTTACTTAAAAAGTATAAGTTATTTGAACTTAAAATCTTTGAGATGAATAAAATAAAACAATTTAACCAAAATTAAACTATAACTTTTTATTTAACTAACTTAAAGATTCTTACTTTACTGAACTAGAATATTTTGTTTTTATTGAACCTTAGTACATTAGTTAATTAGCTAAAAAACTTTAATATAGCTCAACTCAAAATTAATCATTTGAAGTCTAAACTAGTCTTTTTTATCCTTCTTAGTCAGGGCCATTCTTACAAAAGAAAAACTGAGGCAGAATTGTAAATGCAAGTTTATTTTTAAACCACCTTACACAAGTACATTTGAACAACTTGTGGTACTAGAAAATGTAAAACACTGCACAATTTGTGTTAAGAAAAAGTGCACAAGCCATAAAAAACAAAAAACAAAATCAGTCTTCAAGAAAAGCAAAAAATGAGCACTAATCTTTTTTACACCATTTCCTTATACAACTTTATAAAAAAGAACATTCTTACATTTCAAGAAAAGCAAAAATTGTTTATCAGCCTTTTTTTTTTTTTTTTACACTTTTCCCACATAAAACTGTATTTTCTTAGGCTGCCCTTTCCCTACAAACATTAGCGCTCAAAAAAATACCCATTTGGGAATGTCACCTACCACAAGCTCATCTTCCACTACAACTGCAGTACTGAGCGGACAGAAATGCACTGAACTGTATTGTTGTTGCTGACGGTCAGAGTCCCAACAGAGGTGCTGCTGATGTCTGGCTCTGGTGACTCTTTAATCTGCAAAGGAAAAAAAACAGTGTAGTATTAAAGAAAGAATTGATCATTTGAGGGAAGAAAACTTTACGCAAGAAATACAACCTGAAAATTACATTTTAAGAGAAGGTCAGAAATGACACATCAAGAAAATTATTAAAGTTGATTTAAATGAATGATTTCAAAGCAATAAATAATTTACACATATTTATGAAACTCCTTACAGAAATGATGAAATGTATAGATTAAAAAGACAGAAAATAAAACAAAAACGTCACTTAAATCACATTTGCTTAATTCAATACAGTGATCTTTAACTAAAGTCATGTAGAGCTTGATTTATTGCTTGAAAAGGATCTGGAAGAACAGGGCTTATATAATACGAAATCAAATGAAATCAAAATAATACAAAATCAAATGAAATCAAAATAAGACTACTGTAAGAGTCCTCATGATTCCATAAGCCACTGTACACAAAAAAATAAACAAAAGCTTTTGTCACATGACAATCTGAAAACAGGATCACATTTATTCACCCAAACCCCACCCCTCCCTCCACCTAACCAGTTTCACCAACATAACTCTCAGCTTGTGCGGGATGGTCAGTACCTTTCAGGACACGTCCAGGAATTCCATCCGACCCAGCTGCTTACCTAGCATTCACCCTCTGGAACTCTTTCCTGATGTCATGCTCTCAGTTAGCACTCGTTACTCTCCACCAGGTTGTGTCTTTGTTATGGGGCAGTTTTTCAACTACAGCACAGAACATCTCCATAACAATGACACAACCTGCTGGAAAGAATGTCACCTTCTTGCCAATGCAACTTAAGAGCAAAGATTCAGTTCAATTTAGTTTATATAGTCCTATGTCACAACAAAAGTCGTCTCCATGGGCTTCATACCGGCAATTGTACAAGAACATGAAATCATACTACATTAGGTATTGGCTAAACTAAACTAAACTAAACAGACTAAACTAAACTGGGCATCCCTGCCATTAGACCCTCTTACACAGTAAGGAAAACTCCTTTATAAAAAATAAAACAAAGACTCCTCCCCCAGGACGGACAGGCGATGTACCAGAACTCTTAGAGAAGAATTACATTTTCTAGTTCAACAACTGCATTTTTAAAGTCCAGCAGATTGGCGTCATCCAGATGAAATAGAGGACGCCTGTGGGCCAGAGACGAGCCAGAGGCGAGGTCCACGGTCAGGTACAGGAGCACAGATGAGCTGAAGTACAATATTTTAGGAGACCATGTGCTTTGCCACATAACATTGCTTTGGCATGACTTTCTGATTAAGTTGTATTACCCACACAGCTGGAGTATTAACCAGCACACTGTCACTGGTACTATTTAGTGAATAAAACATTATCCATCATAAAGTACTTACATTCCAAACTTTGAAGAACTGTGGGTCCTCCTCACGTTTGTACATGGGAAGCCAGTACAGGACAGGAATACGTTTGACATCAGCAGTCTGCTCTTGCTGCACAGAGACAAATACAAATTAATATGGCAAACATATTTCAAATGACTGCACCCTTTGGTCTGGCTCAGATCAGTTCATTTAGTCTTTTTAATAATCTTAAAATTGTACAGTTATTTCAAAAAATACACAAAACATAAGGTGACATTACATTCATATTTACAAATGCATTGGGATCAACGTTGATATTTTTAACTCCAGTGAAGTAAACATTTACAGTCATTCACTGAATTAGAGACGCTCAGTCCCCTCCTGTCGTGTTCGGGTCAAATCTGACCGTTTTACAACTTATAATACTCATAAATATTATGTTTTACATCTGATTACCTCAAGACCTTATGATATCCTTCACACTGTGTACTTGAACATATAAAAGTGATGATCACCTATTTCATTCAATTTTGAGTGTTTTAATCAACCTTGTTACACCTGTGGTGTTCCCGGTCAAAAGTGACCGTCATAGGAAATGAATGGGTATCCAGAGTAAATTCATTCAACATACAGAAAACATCCCCATACACACTGCCCCAGCTCACTCACACACTCTCTCACACACACACACACACACACACACACACACACACACACTCTCACACACACACACACACCCACCCCCCCCCACACACACACACACACACAATTTCTTTTGTGGGTACACATGTCTTTCTGCTTATGTGCCGATCCTCTCACGTGAACCAACTTCCTAATGATACAATGTATCATATGTTTACACAGACTAGACAGGTGTCTTTTATGTGAACCCATTTCTTTCCCACGTTTCTGTACCTATCACACGTGAACCACACCTTCCAGACTAATCAATGTATCATTTTTACACAACCCCATACTATATATAGCTCGATGTTTGCCTTGCATTCCTTTTACTCTGAGCACAATGAGTAGACGACTGAAGCGTTTTTCTGTGGAAGAGGTTCTGGTCCAGGTTCTTGGGCATGATGAAGAGGGCACTGAAATTGAACCAGAGATAGAGGAGGATGTCTCGGAATTGGAAGACATCACAGATTTTGAACCAGACTCTGAGGAGACTGACCAGTCAACAGATGGAGAGGGAAAGGCACCTGAAGAACAGGCACCTGAGGAAACATTTCAGTCCAAAAGTGGACACTTGCTCTGGTCATCATCCCCCCAGGACCGAGGAGGTAGAGCGAGAGTGGAAAACATCATAAAGATGACACCAGGACCAACGCGTTATGCAGCATCTCGTGTGGATGACATCAAGTCCAGCTTCCAACTCTTTTTACCAGAGTCCATTGAGGGAATTATACTTGAGATGACAAATCTGGAGGGGAAGCGTGTGTTTGGGGACACCTGGAGAGAAATCGACCTGGTAGACCTCCAAGCCTACATAGGTCTGTTGATTTTAGCTGGAGTGTTGCCAGAAAAGGAAGCGTTGTGGCCTCTGTGCCCCTAGAGACATCAAAACGAGCCTGACATGCTGCAAATGTAATGCTTATGTTTGCAAGGCCCACTCTGACCTGAGTGTCACATGCCACTCATGTGCATGTATACACACACAAACACACACACACACACACACACATACCCACACACACCCTGTTGAGTTTGGTGTTTGGTTTTCCATTTATTTTTTGTATTATATGTTCATTTTGTAGTTCATTTTCAGTGCCCAATTGTATTTTCACTGATGTTATTTAATGTTTACATCTACAAATTGTCGTTAGACACTACTTTTAAATGTTGTTCTCAACTAAAGAATGTTTAATAAAAAAATTGGTGGTGAAATTTTTTTTGTGTGCTAATTTAAGACCAGTTAAAACAGACCGGTCAATTTTGACCGGGAACACTAAAGTAGGGGGCTGAATGCGAACACGACCGGAGGGTTTTAATATGAACCGATCCAAGTCAGCCCCTTCTTTTAGCTATACTAATGCATAATGTTGATCATGCCATGCAGTTACACCTCACCTGTTTATCATAGAGGTGCAGAATGTCGCACAGAGCCTTCCGGTTCGTGCTGCCTTCTGTCTCAAAAAGATCAGCATCCGTGGCGTCTGTCTGTCCAGGTCAAAATAAAACTGTTTTCGCAGGTTGACATTTTTGATGCAATGAAACTCAGCTCACATCTACAAAAAAAAAAAAATTAAAATGTTAAACACAATTTAAAGCTTTTTCAAGCTACTGGTAGCTTGGAAAAACTGCTGCATTTTACAATAGCCTCAATACTCTGTCCACAATATGTAATCTAGGATGCATATTAATATTTTTTTAATATTTGTGCATTAGCTAGAATGACATATTTCAGAGGATGTTTTAGGAAGAGACAAAACAGTTATATTAAAATATTTGACATTGTGAAACACAAATCACAACCCAACCATGGGCCAAAAAACCGTTTTTTGAGTCTTAAGCAAACTATATGATACATTTAGTATTTTAACTCGAGCCCAATTCAGGACAAAGTTATAACTGCTACATAACATTAAGGTAGCTTGGACATTTTTACTTATGTATAATTAATTTAATTTGTCAATAAGGTCAAATGTTCTCCATAGCCGGAGGATTCGTGGGACTGGGAGCTGCTCGTGTCTTAAATATTGCAGCCATGTTATTTACAATCAAAACTTACCTCCACTCTTATTTCAATCGCACTGCCGGTTCACTAAAGAAGATACGAGAACATGTTAGCGTAAGGCAGCTAGCTTAGCCCACATTTGCATTTATTAGGTTACTACGTGAAATACAAGTTACACAAAAACATAACGATTACCAAATCACAGAGCCTGTGGTAAAAAGTAGTAGAAAAAAAAGGCAATTCCCACTGACTCGTATATCATATGTGGCTGTGGCAGCCGCTCTGCCAGAGCTAGCGGTTAGCTAGTACTAACGGTTAGCTAGTAACGGTTAGATCATTTAAAATGTGCGCCAACCAACTCGGTAAACGTAAAACTTGTAACTTTGCCCCAACAACTTCTTTTAACCACAAGCAATAATTCTCTGATGACATGATACTGCAAAACATACATAATTGTTTAATTCAGAACAAATATTATTCGAAGATACATACAAACTCGTGGAGCACGTCATGAATACAAAGGATATATAAGAAGGAACATCAAAAGAAACAACAAATATATAATACAGAGGCGAAAGTCATAAAATATGATAAAAAATAAAATAATACGACTTACCTAGACGTATGTGCGTTATCAACTTGGGCCAGCTGACACTCGCATCAGACCTCTGCCATCTTGAAGATTCTGTGGCTGAGTTCACGTTCATGGGCGTACGTTATGACGTCATCACGTCTCATTACTCATAAGTTTTGACTCCAAGGTTTCATTTACTCAAAATGTTTTAGTCCAGTAAAGATATAACTGTGGCAAAAGTTGAATCGGCTTATAGGTTTTAAGCTGACTCAACTTGTTTGTTACTTTTGAGTTCAGTGATTATAAAACTTTTGATCTCATTGGACTATCCGGGTTTACAGTGCAGCTTTACGGCCATGAAGTTTTCTTCCATTTTGCATACCAATTATATGCGCTCAAGAAACATTCATTTAGTCGAAGTTCCAACTAAATATTAAGAACGAGTTCAAGGCCATAATTACTATGCCTCATTGGAATACTACATACATAAATGGGCTAAGAAGCCAATTACGATCTCCATCTCATACTATAATACAAACTTAGAACATCCTAATTTTGAGGCTTCCACCTGGCAAATACTTTCTTTTTCTTTTAACATCCACAATCCACTAATTACATTCATTCTGCTGCTGACATATTGATTGATTCAAGTCAAGAAGTGTCATTGGAACACAGGAAGCCCACCGCCCCGTCACTTTCAGTGCAGCAATAGGAACGTCGAGCAGTCATCGTTGCAGCACCAGATCAAGGAATGCAGGGGTGACCTCATTTGCCAGAAAACGGAGAAGCAGACCGAGGAGTAGGGGTTCGCAGGCTCAGGATGCGATGCATAGATGACGAAAAAGCTGTATTAGTCTCGGCAATGATCTAGAAACTGATCAGTTTCAACATGCTTGAGATAAATGGAATAACAGTGCTTTTAAAGAACAAATCTGAGAAGTGAAATTTAGTAGATAGTTAAGGAAAACTCCATTGTAGATTCATCACACTGTAGAAACCACCAGAATCACAAATTCCAACGGTGAATTGATAGTGAATTATAGATCTGCACGAAATCTTAACACCAATTTTGTATACACCAATGGTAAGAGAGTAACCTTTGACAGTTCCAGAGGGACGCACCTTCAGAAGGTCATCGAGGAGCAGGCGATGGGAAGGGTAACCAAGGAGATTTGTGGATGAGGAAGGTCACATCCCACGTAGCAATGGATTGCAGCTCGGCTGGATTTGATTCTTGTATTCGAAATTAGTGGTTCTCAAATAGGTGGACAACAAAGCACAGACAGCTGAAATTTTAATTAGCCAAGGGCGTCTGGAGACTGTGAAAGAAGAACTTGAGATCCACGAGGGACCGTAGGTTTTGAAAGTATTTAAGCTAGACTGAACCGTAAGCATTTAGAGGCGGAGTACAACACGTCTCTAAATGGAGAAGCATCTAGCCGAATGTCATCTGCTTAAGCTGGGCAGATAGAAGACTGGCTTGTTGACACAAGATTTAACTCTTAAACTAATCTTGAGAGCGTAAGTGAATAGTTTGTACAGTCAGGGTTAAAATTGCTCATGGTGATATTTAAACACCAACCAAGTCAACAGACGACACATAAGACTATCACACTATTTAAACAGCCGTATAATAATCTCCATGGCTGAATTCTCTCATAACCACACATTCCCTTAAAACCATTAGAGCTGTGGATTCTGGCGGCCGGACAAACACAAACCACTCTTCATAAATATTTCCCCCCAACACCAGAGGGCGCAGCCTCAGAAGAACAAGTGGAGGATGACTGAAGACACGACAGTCAACATCATAACAAAAACACGCCAAGCATCGAGAAGGAAACCAAACGCAAGACATGAATATCCAGAACAGGAACCTGGGGCCCAGGATCGAACTACCCGGAACAGAACACAAGATGAACGGATGACCGTGGGACCAAGGCCACAGCAAATTTCAGGTAGCCCAATCATTGATAAAACACAGTCATTCAACCCAAGAATGAATAAACGACACGCTGCACAGAGCGAGAGATGACATAATGGGGAGCGGCATGCATCAACAAACCGTCCAGATCTGGGAAGAAATAAATCCGGACGGGTGGAAGACCATACATCATAGACAACGTGGAAACCCAGATTCGAAAATGAATTTTAGCCACAGAGATGCAAAAGACCAAGGATACAGAGGAAAATTGACCACCGAGAAATCATCAATAACACGCAAAAATGAGGGGGATCCCATATCCCACACCAAATCCAGCACAGGACTTCATATAAACAGTCGAATCATAAGGACAGCCACGACAGCTGAGAGGTAGACCGACAAACACTTCGCGCCAGCTGAACGCCAATAGACACCACTGGGAGGCATATAGAGGCACGTCAGTGCAAACGAAAACCAGAAGGACCACAAGGAAAAGACTGCTGCTGCAAAATTAAAAATGGAGGAACCGAGCGCCGACAGTTCCCACACAATCGCGTCAAACCTGAACGTCCGAGTGGCCACTTAGGGCCTACTCAAAACAGAAAAAATGGGGTACTGGGAAGAGCCCATCACGAACCCCCACAAACAAACGATAAATCCCTAAAACAACCAGAGAAAACACAGCAAAACATCGGGGAGTTTGAGAAGACAGGGCCACGCACAAGCTGACACACACGCATAGACAACAGGGCAGAATTTAGTTCCCAGAACGCCAGGGGAACGCTCTTCTCGTTTCCGGCTCTCTCACAGAAGAGACATGTCCATAAACCGACCAATCCAAATGCAGGTTAAACTAACAAACGCACACAGCTTCAACAAAAAAGAAGCAAAACAAAGAGCCACCACGACAAAGCCAGCACTGAATGATGGCCCACACAACAGAAACCTGACCAGGGATTGAAGAAACGCACCGTAACTTGATAAAGAACTGCAAGTCCCAGGGTCCATGGGGCGTGACGTCACCGATGACCGCGCTGAGTAGGAAACCAACCCGGAAGAAAACACAGCACAGAAGCACAGAAGACAACAACACGCCCCACACTTTCTTCCTTCCATAAACAAATGTTACTTTCCTGGTCACTCATCTACAAACACAATTTTTCTCCTCACAGATACTACATATGGAACAATAAAGACATTACTTATAGACATAAATCTTTATTTTATCCATCATGGTTTAATCAAAACATCCTTTTGGTTCATCAGCTGTTTAATTCAAACGACATTTAATGTCACATGAAGAATTCTGCTTCAAATACTCCATCAAAATACCAAAAACTGAATTTAACTTTGTTTTGAAAGCAATTCCTAAATGTATTATTACATTATTCAAAAGTTCATCTTTGCAAAGTCCAACTTTATTGCCAATTGATCCGACTAAAATAGAAATAGGACGAATTTGTTTTTCTTCTTCACGTAACACAAATCGCCGTAAACGCTCACTCTCCCAGAAGGATGTTGTCTCCATTCCTTACGTAGTTTCTTTTTGGAATAACTTAGTTTATCATTTAGAATGGAAAAAGATTTGGAATTTACCAGCAAAATACTTTTTAACCAATAAAGTGAAAGAAATCTCATTCAAACTAATCCATAAATTCTATCCAACCAAACTATATCTACAAAGGTTCAAGGAAGTTATTGATGTTACTTGCTCTTTTTGTCAAGAACACCCTGAAGATGCTGTACATTTATTTTGGTCATATCCCTTTTCCACCACTCTCTGGTCTAAAGTTTGTCATTTCATTTCTGCCCACATTGACCCTGACTTCCGCCTGTACTTAGAAAATATTATGTTTGGCATCACCCACTGTCCATCTCATAAAAAAGAACAGTTGTACCTCATTAACCTTTTGTTGTTTTTATGCAAATGGCACATTCATAAATCAAAAGTAACAAATCATACCCCTCATTTCTCAATCTTTATTAATGAGTTCAAACAATACATTAAGACAATAAGAAACTCTGATAATAAGAACGCCATCAAAACATTAGATCTGTGTATTAGTTTCAATATTGTAGCGACCTGGGGGTTAGCCCCGCCTTCAGCCCCTAAGGCTCATGGGAAATGGGGAGCTTAGGGTGAAATCTTGAGTCAGAGGGCTGGAAGCTGAAGTGACCCTCCATGCTGTTTGAGCTGTATGTGTGCTTGAATAAATGGGTTTGATGCTCAAAAGGGAACATTGCCTTTCTTCCTGCTTATTTCTACCTGAGACTGTCCGGGGTCGTGCGGTGTATGGGACACGGACAGCTCTCCAATGAAGCCATCTAAATAGCAGTCTGGCTTCTGCTTGCCCACTAAACTGACGGTCTGGCTGGATCGTTACAATATATATGCATAACATGTATAAACCCCCTGGCTTGTTCCTTTGTTGTTGTTGTTCACTGTTCAACATTGTTTTGTATTGCATTTTTACATTCAATAAAGTTTGGAATAAAAAACCTAAAAAAAAAAACACGCCGCACACCAAACATGTCAGTGACCATAACACCCAATAAGGCTGATACATCACCCGAACGATATTCACTGACGACCCAAACGCCGCAAGCCGCTCTCCGCAGACACGCGCCGGGAGACGCGAGAACCGCGGCTCCAAATACGCACCGGGGCCGGCAGCCGAAAAAGGAGAGGCAGACGCGGGGAAATGGACGCCCCCGCAAGATCCAACAAAGCGGAGATCCCACAATCCGAAAAGAACGGGGGAAGAGCATCATAGCGCAGACAGAGAACAGCGAGCATGGACAACCGGTGAAAAACGCGGCGCCGCTGCGGAAAGGGAGTGACGGGGAGTGATTTTTACCACAGTAGATGAAAATCATAGGAGAAAATTTGATTTCAAACAACAGATTGTTCTAACAACATTAAAGCTAAAGTGTTTGTCTATAGCAGAGGTAAAAATGTGGAATTCAGAAGAATCAGTTAAAAAGTTGTCAAAATATGATTCAATTTAAACGGATGTATAAAGTTAAACAAATTAGTTCGTACAAAATTGACTGTTGAATGAAATGTTTGGAATGTATTAAATGAATGGAATGTATTTACTGTGTATTTTAACTGTGTTTGGTGAAATCTGAACACAGGTGATGATGTGAGAAATGTAAATAAGATGAATGTTTTAAAGGAAGCAGATAATTACAAGAATTATAATCTTCAATTCTGCTCCTTTCCAATCATGAAAATGTTCAATATGTGAGACAAACATGTAAACATTTTGGATATCAATAATTTTAATGAAAGGAACAAATACATAAATGAATCTTTCATATTCTTAACTACTCAGTGTTTGGATGAACACAGAGCTGATAACCTGGATGGTAAATGTTTTTTACAGCAGTGAAAATGATTCATTTCTACGGTAATCCTGACCATCTCTGACGACACACTACTACTGCACCGCGGCACAACGGTTGAAAAACACTTTGAATATTTACAGTTTTTCACTGAAATCATGTTTTTATTTCCATTTTATCCTTAAAAACTCTTTTTTTTTCTATTAGAGCCTAATTTCACCCACAAACCGGGTCAGAACCAGAACCTGGTCCACAGCACTTCTCATATCCATGGAAACACTGTGGTTCCACCTTAAAAAGTCTGTTAAGGTGGCAGCGTGTTGACTTGTCACCAGATCAAACAGAACTTTGATCAGCCAATCACAGCAGAGGGAGGAGTACCGGACGGTTCTGTGGTTCTGGGTGTGCTGGACTGGACCTGCAGGTGAGAACTTCATGAAGATCAAAGCAGAAAACTGAAAAATATTTGAAATCCTTCCAGAAACTTTCAGTTTCTTTCAATCTTCTGGTTTTTCTTCCTTTACTCTGAAGAGCTGCAGTTTTTCACAATAAGAGCGTGAAGTTCCTGTGAACTTTCAGCAGATCTGTTCTATGTGACACAGGTCTGTGTTTGAGACCTTCCAGCTGCTCCTTCGTTCCATCATGTAGAGCAGGGCTGGTGAAATAGTATATTGTTCCCTCCAAATAATGAATTTGTTTGAACGCAATAATTATTCACGTCATTCATACGGATATGCTCTCCATCCGGCTGAAAAAGCCGCTTTCAGCCGTAACTTCTGTGTCTCTGTGACCCACATTTGTTCAAGAAAGGAAAAGGAAAAACAAGAATGACCCATTTATTATTATTTATTTTTTTATACACTGTATTTTATCCCATGAAGGGAAATTCTTTCTCCGCATTTGACCCATCCCCTTGGGGAGCGGTGAGCTGCAGCCGAAACCGCGCTCGGGAGGCAGTAGTGTTAAGGGTCTTGCCTAAGGACCCTCACTGGGTGATGTTAACTGCTCGCCATTGATATGGTGATTGCCCCCAGTGCCATTGCTCATTCCCCTCCGGGAATCGAACCCTGGTTTCCTGCATGGTAGCTTCCCACCTTACCAACCGAGCTACCCAGCCGCTCTTTTCTCAGCGAATGTAAGAAAAATATCATTAGATTTATGACACCTAGGCTGCTGCTTTGTCATACGATTCTCTGGACACACAGCTACTAGATCCGCCGCAGAGCTGTTTGCTTGACATGCCAGCATTCAGGTAGCTGGTTGGTCGGTACACAGACAGACAGCTGATATTGTAGTTTAGGGTCAAATAGGAAAAAGAATATTCAGGACTTGTCTTTTATTAACATACTCTTTAGCAGTGGCTTTACATCAGAAGGCTAGCAGGCTACATGCTAACTAGCCGATCATTTATCCTGTTATTAATTCACGTCGTAGATCTACAGCAGATACCTTCACATTTCTGTCGGTGTGTGTCTGTGTGTGTCTGTGTGTGTCTGTGTCTGTCTGTGTGTGTGTCTGTGTGTGTGTGTCTGTGTGTGTGTGTGTCGGTGTGTGTTTGTGTGGGTGTGTGCGTGTGTGTGTGTGTGTGTGTGCGTGTGTGTGTCTGTGTGTGTGTCTCTGTGTGTGTTTGTGTGGGTGTGTGTGCGTGTGTGTGTCTGTGTGCGTGTGTGTGTCTGTGTGCGTGTGTGTGTCTCTGTGTGTGTCTGTGTGTGTTTGTGTGGGTGTGTGTGTCTCTGTGTGTGTTTGTGTGGGTGTGTGTGCGTGTGTGTGTCTGTGTGCGTGTGTGTGTCTGTGTGGGTGTGTGTCTCTGTGTGCGTGTGTGTGTCTGTGTGCGTGTGTGTGTTTGTGTGCGTGTGTGTGTCTCTGTGTGTGTCTGTGTGTGTTTGTGTGGGTGTGTGTGTCTCTGTGTGTGTTTGTGTGGGTGTGTGTGCGTGTGTGTGTCTGTGTGCGTGTGTGTGTCTGTGTGGGTGTGTGTCTCTGTGTGCGTGTGTGTGTCTGTGTGCGTGTGTGTGTCTCTGTGTGTCTGTGTGTGTCTCTGAGGACATGGAGGAGGTATCAGATTTTTTTTAAAAAGCACAAAAGCATCAGGAATCAGGTTCATTCACATCCGGGTTCCTGCGGACTGAGCGGACGTCTCTCACCTTTTGACCCGATTTGAACGGTAAATGTCAGAATTTGAAAACTGGGAGAGAACGGTTTGACTGGAGAACAGTTACGTGTTGACTGTGTCTTTGTTTGGAAGAAACATCTTGGTGATTTTATCTTTTTGCTCTAATGGCGATGAAGAAAACAAGTCCGAAGCAAACAACAATGCAGCCGTCGGCCATGATGTGCGAACATGACTATTCTCAGATGGACGTCGCTTATAGTGTTAAAAGATAACTACTCCCACAAAATCTACGGGACCACCTTTGAAGGTGAAAGCGGGACAGGAGTCAACTTCCAGATCTGATGATGCTGTTTTGGCTGCAATTGAAAGACTGACGTTCAAAATAGAAGACTTTGGAAGTCAGCTGCATGAAAACACTGTAATGGTGGCAAACATCTCCCGGCTCGTTGAGATGAACGCGGCTGAAATAAAAGACTGCAAGACAAAGATCACAACCATGGAAAGAGAAATCCCAAGGATAGTGAAAGAGAACCTAGAAATGAAGGAAAAAGTTGCAGATGTGGAAAAATACAAACGAAGATGGAACTTGAAAATTCATGGACTGAAAGAAAAAGATGACGAGAACATCAGAGAACATGTGGTTGGAAGATCACCAAGAACTGCAGACCTGCAAAGACCTGGGGATCCGCTTCAAGGAGGACTTCAGTAAAGCAGACCGAGAAGCTCGAGCGGCCGTCTGGCCCAAGATGGAGCGGGCCCGAGCAGAAGGGAGGAACGTCTATTACAGGGGCCATGTGGGATCCATCAACGGGACTAGAGTCACTGTGGAGGGAAATGTTTACAAGGAGGTGACATACTTGTTTTTTTCACTTTAGTTATTCTAAGGTTTAACATTTAAGTCACGTTGTTTACAAATTAGAGCAAATCTAAGTTAAGTATTTCTCCCTTTTTATTAACAAAAAGTATTTTTTCTAAGATGTGAAAGGTCTTAATCACTATGTTTTTATAATTAGTAATAACAATTTCTATTGTTTTCCAGTGAAACATTTTAGTGAAAATCACCATCTAATGTTCAAATTCTTAGTTTCATATTTAGTAAATAGTTAGGGGGCGTGGCTAACCTTTAATTTAAGACACCAGCTTCTTTTCTCCTAAATTTTCTCTTTTTTATTTCTGTCTTTAAGTTCTGTGTGGTCTTTTATGTCACTAAATACTAGGGCTATTAGGGATTCTGTTAAAAGAAAATCACTTTTTTGTTTTGCAAAAGCCAAAAAGTTCAATGTTGTTGTTTAGAAGAAACTCACTCCACACTCCACTGGGAGTCCTGGGCACGTGATGCTGTAGTATCGCGAGAGCCGACGAGAGGAGTGTGGTGAGTTTACTTGGCGGCGCGTAAGTTGTGAACAAACATTTTTGATTTATCTCATTACACCGCCATATCTAAATAATCCAGAAAGTTAAAAAATAAAAATCTGAAAAAGTTTGTCAAGCATTTGCCAGCCTGGATGACCTGGAGGATCTGGAGAATTACATCGACAAGTGTTTCAATACCTGCGTCATGAGGAAATCCAACACCGCCACTCCGTCCACCAAACGCAACCGTCCCGAAGACTCCCCGGGGGCTGCCTCCTCCCCAGGCAGCAACATGAGTGATATCCTGGATTCGATTGATAAAAAGCTCTCCAGCCTTGATTGCCGTTTAAATCTGCTGGAGATCCTCCATAAGGAATTCCAAGGTCTGCGAGAGTCTCTGGAGTTCAGCCAACAGCAGGTGCAGGAGCTCGCAGCGGAGAACCAGGCCCTCAGAGAGACCGTCAAGATCCTGGACAACGACACCACCCGTCTCTCTGAGGAAAACCGATCCATCAAGGAAACCCTCCTGGATCTTCAGGCGAGGAGCATGAGGGACAATCTAGTGTTCGCAGGGATTCCAGAAGAGGCAGGAGAAGTCCCGGAGAACATTGTTAAGTCCTTTATAGAGGTCCACCTGAAGCTCCCCAAGGAAGAGGTCCAGAAGATCTCCTTCCACAGGGTTCACCGGCTCGGAGGAAAGAGGCCGGACAATCAGCGTCCCCGTCCTATTGTTGCTAAATTTGAACATTATAAACAAAAGGAGCAGGTAAAAAGCAGAGGGCGAGAGCTGAAAGACACACATTACAGTGTGAATGATCAGTTTTCAGGCGAGATCCTCCGCCGGCGGAAAATCCTCTTCCCGCTGAGGAGGAAGCACCTGTCTGCTGGAGCCCGTGCAGTGGTTGCCGTTGATAAACTTTTTGTGAACGGCAAGCTGTTCCGGGACCCAGAGGTAACACCCTGGCTGTGCTGAAGGCTTTCAGAGGCGCACTGACACCTGCGCCGCCCAGAAGAAACCCGCAAACTTATTTAACTAGGAAATAATCGGATCATCAATAATCCACACCTCTCAGGAAAAGTGTTTTTTCTTTCTCTCACATTCATGTTTCTGTTGTTGTTTCGTTGTTTTTGTTTTTTGTTCTTTCTCTTTCCCTCTCTCTTTTCTCTTGTCCCCCCCCTTCCCATCTCCTCATATGTGAATCAGGTAAAGTCAACGCAACCACGGTGAGTATTTATTTATGCACGGAACGGGCGCGCGCGCATACTAGCGCGCATAAGAGCATGCACACGCGATCCCGCACACACACGTTGATAAACTGCAAAAACCTCACTTAGGCTCACACAGGACGCACGCAACATGCAGCTCACAGCTAAGACACGTTCACCCACAACGCACAGCGCTTGTCAGTGTAGCAGGTACGCACAGCGTGCACGCGCACACGGACGGGCACACGCACTATTTAGCCTTGCACTCTCCCGGTTAGAACAGCTATGAACAGTCTTAACATCGTTAGCTGGAATGTGCGTGGACTTGGTTCTGGGCCAAAGTGTTAAATCACCTGAATGATCTTAAAGCAGATATAGCTCTGCTGCAGGAGACCCATTTATCTTTATCAGCTGGTCATCTCCTGTGCTGTTCCCAGTATCCAGCTATGTATTCTGCCAGTTTCAACTCCAAACAAAGAGGGGTTGCAGTTTTGATTAATAAAAATGTTACATTTACTCATAAGGATACAGTTACTGACCCAGAAGGCAGATTTGTAATTGGTTGAATGCTGTAAAGCATTCAACCCTTTGTTTTCCTGTTTCTCTTTATTGGTTGAATGCTGTAAAGCATTCAACCCTTTGTTTTCCTCTTCTGCTATCTTCCGCCGTTTTTCGGCACTTAACTCCTTCTACAATTTTTAACCGATTGTAACCATTCAACTTTTAAAATGTTCAGCTCTTTCAGCTCATTCCTGCTATGACTTTTGGTTTTTCAAATCCTTTTACTTTTTAAGATATTCCAGGTTTTCCAGGAATTTTTGCTCCATTGAAATACATGGAGAATTTTTCGTTCAGAAGTTCACAGTTAAACTCCTTCTACAATTTTTCACCTATTTTAACCGTTCGACTATGAAAATGTTCAGCTCTTTCATCTTATTCTAGCTATGACATTTTGGTCCTTCAAATCCCTGAACTTTTCCATTTATTCCCGGATATTCCTGGATTTTCCAATCTTTTTGCTCCATTGGCCACACCTTTGCTTCTTTAAACAATTGTAACTTTAACATTCTTTTGGCTAGAGACACCGTTCAAATATTGAAATGTTCACAAGGTTTTGGACTTCAACATAAGGTTCAAAATTATTATGGGATGGCAACACCACCTACAGTTTGGCGGCCATTTTGTGCCAAAATGTGAGGCAATTTTAAACTTCTTCAAACTTTCACCTATTTTTACCATTCTACTATTACAATGTTCAACCCTTTCATCTTATTCCTTTCAGCTATGACTTTTTGTCCTTCAAATCTTTGAACTTTTCCAGATATTCCCGGATATTCCCAGATTTTCCAATGTTTTTGCTCCATTGGCCACACCTTTGCTTCTTTAAACAATTGTAACTTTAACATTCTTTTGGCTAGAGACACCGTTCAAATATTGAAATGTTCACAAGGTTTTGGACTTCAACATAAGGTTCAAAATTATTATGGGATGGCAACACCACCTACAGTTTGGCGGCCATTTTGTGCCAAAATGTGAGGCAATTTTAAACTTCTTCAAACTTTCACGTATTTTAATCCTTCTACTATTACAATGTTCAACCCTTTCAGCTTATTCCTTTCAGCTATGACTTTTAGTCTTTCAAATCTTTGAATTTTTCAAGATATTCCAAGATTTTCCAGGATTTTCCAAAATTTTTGCTTCATTTAAATACATGGAGAATCCTTGAAAACCTTTGTTGCTTTCAAGCATTATAACTTTAACAAGCTTTCAGCTAGAGGCACCGTTCAAACATTGAAATGCTCACAAGGCTTTGGACTTCAACATACGTTTTGAAATTATTATGGGATGGCAACACAACCTACTGTTTGGTGGCCATTTTTTGACAAAATCTGAAGCAAATGTTGCAATAAACTTCATCCATGGCTGGAACTGAACATATTGAAATTCACTGGATCTGGACATATAAGGAATGTGGGCGTGGTTAGCAAACAAAGCTCGTTGCTAAGGACGTCCAAAAGTTTACTTTTTCCGATTCATCTGAAACCGACGTTGATTTGTTCCTCATCTCCAGGCGACCCAAACATAAAATGGTTGCTATGGAGATAAAATCAATAGAAAAGCCGCCATTTTGAAAAAAGTGGATTTTCTGTCAACTTAGAACATGTAGCTTTTACCAACATGACACTCTTAAACAATGTGATTTTTTGAGTCAGTTGATGATGCTGATGCTAGCACTTTTAGCCATTTTAGCATCATCTTCAAATTTTCAACCGTACATCCATTTTTTCAACAATTTCAACTTTCATGCTTAACTCCGTCTACAAATTTTGATCCGTTTTGGTCATTCTACTTTTACAATGTTCACCTTTGACTTTTGGCCCTTAAGTTTTCAAAATATTCCAGGATTTTCCAGGACATTTCAGGCATTTTTTCAACAATTTTAGCTTTAATGCTTAACTCCTTCTACAATGTTTGACCTATTTTAGACATTCTACTTTTACAATGTTCAGCTTTTTCATAATATTTCTACTTTCATTCAGAAATACAGCATTCAACCCTGCATTTTCTTCTGGAAATGCAGCTCCTTCTAGTTTATTATTATTATTATTTATACTATCTTCCGCCGTTTTTTGACACTTAACTACTTCTACATTTTTTAACCTATTTTTACCATTCAACTTTTGAAATGTTCAGCTCTTTCAGCTTATTCTTGCTATGACTTTTGGTACTTCTAATCCTTGTACTTTTTAAGATATTCCAGTTTTTCCGGGAATTTTTGCCCTATTAAAATGCATTGGAAAGTTATGGTGCAAGAGGTTCCCGGATCGACACCCAGTTCGGACACTTGAAATTTTTATACCATTCACCTTTTTAAATGTTCAACTCTTTCAACTTATTCTTGCTATGACTTTTGGTACTTCTAATCCTTGTACTTTTTAAGATATTCCAGTTTTTCCGGGAATTTTTGCCCTATTAAAATGCATTGGAAAGTTATGGTGCAAGAGGTTCCCGGATCGACACCCAGTTCGGACACTTGAAATCTTTCTACCATTCACCTTTTTAAATGTTCAACTCTTTCAACTTATTACAGATATTACTTTTGGTCATTCAAATCATTGAACTTTTTAAGATATTCCAGGATTTTCCAGGATTTTTTGCTCCATTAAAATACATAGAGAATCCTTGTGCTAAACTTCTTTTATAGGTTTTTACTTACTTTAACCATTGTATGAAACAGTTCAGCTCATTCCTTTCCTTCAAATCTTCAAATTTTCATTAATTCAGCCATTTTTTAATAATTTCATGCCTTGTTTAACTGCTTTTACAATTTTTTTACCTCCAAAATTTTTTTTACCACCACTTTGGTCCTTCAAATCCTGCGACTTTTCAAAAGTGAAGGCTCATGGGAAAGTCTTGACTCCCAAACCATGAGTTAGGTGGCTGTTACGAGAAGTGACTATCATGTTTTTGCACCACATAAGTTAGTGGTTTAATGAAAATATAATGCTGTATCATTCAGCTAGCTAGCTAATGATCAATATATCTCTCCATTATACATGGATGTGTGTGCAAAGACTAATGGTGCATGCATAGTTGAGAGAATTGATCTTGAGGCTCAGCATTTGCCAGAATGTCTTCTTCTGCAGGACGTGACTCTACTTTAACTATCAAATGATTGGTGCTTTGGATTATAACATCAAGGTTTGAAGTCATTGTGGGATGGAGAATGATTGGCAGCCATATTGTGTTTGTCAAATCTGAAGCTTTTCTTTCTTTAAAAGAATATAACTTTAATATACTTGTAGCTAGAGACACCATTCAAACATTAAAATGATCACAAGGCTTTGGACAAAAAAATACGTTTAGAAATCATTATGGGATGTCGACACAACCTAATGTTGGTGGCCTTTTTATGACAAAATCTGAAGCAAATATTGCAATAAACTTAATCCATGGCTGAAACTGAACAGATTGAAATTCACTGGATCTGGACATATAAGGAATGTGGGCGTGGTTAGCCAACAAACTTCGTTGCTAAGGACGTCCAAAGGTTTACTTTTTCCAATTTGTCTGAAACTGACGTCGATTTGTTCGTCATCCCATGCCGACCCAAACCTAAAATGGTTGCTATGGAGATAAAATTAATAGAAAAGCCGCCATTTTGAAAAAAGTGGATTTTCTGTCAACTTAGAACATGTAGCTTTTACCAATATGATACTCTTAAACAATTTGGTTTTTTGAGTCAGTTGATGATGCTGATGCTAGCAATTTTAGCCATATTAGCATCATCTTCAAATTTTCAACAGTACATCCATTTTTTCAACAATTTCAGCTTTAATGCTTAACTCCTTCTACAAACTTTGACCTATTTTAGCCATTCTACTATTACAATGTTCAACTTTTTCAGCTTATTCCTGCTAGGACTTTTGTACCTTTACCTTTTCAAGGTTTTTCCAGTACAGTTCAGCCATTTCTTCAGCTAATTCAGCTTTCATTCAGCACTACAGCATTCAACCCTGCATTTTCTTCTGGAAATGCAGCTCCTTCTAGTTGGTTGAATGCTGTAAAGCATTCAACCCTTTGTTTTCCTGTTTCTCTTTATTTATTATTCTTTACGCCTATCTTCCGCCGTTTTTCGGCACTTAACTCCTTCTACAATTTTTAACCGATTGTAACCATTCAACTTTTAAAATGTTCAGCTCTTTCAGCTCATTCCTGCTATGACTTTTGGTTTTTCAAATCCTTTTACTTTTTAAGATATTCCAGGTTTTCCGGGAATTTTTTTCTCCATTGAAATACATGGAGAATTTTTCGTTCAGAAGTTCACAGTTAAACTCCTTCTACAATTTTTCACCTATTTTAACCGTTTGACTATGAAAATGTTCAGCTCTTTCATCTTATTCTAGCTATGACATTTTGGTCCTTCAAATCCCTGAACTTTTCCATTTATTCCCGGATATTCCTGGATTTTCCAATCTTTTTGCTCCATTGGCCACACCTTTGCTTCTTTAAACAATTGTAACTTTAACATTCTTTTGGCTAGAGACACCGTTCAAATATTGAAATGTTCACAAGGTTTTGGACTTCAACATAAGGCTCAAAATTATTATGGGATGGCAACACCACCTACAGTTTGGCGGCCATTTTGTGCCAAAATGTGAGGCAATTTTAAACTTCTTCAAACTTTCACCTATTTTTACCATTCTACTATTACAATGTTCAACCCTTTCATCTTATTCCTTTCAGCTATGACTTTTTGTCCTTCAAATCTTTGAACTTTTCCAGATATTCCCGGATATTCCCAGATTTTCCAATGTTTTTGCTCCATTGGCCACACCTTTGCTTCTTTAAACAATTGTAACTTTAACATTCTTTTGGCTAGAGACACCGTTCAAATATTGAAATGTTCACAAGGTTTTGGACTTCAACATAAGGTTCAAAATTATTATGGGATGGCAACACCACCTACAGTTTGGCGGCCATTTTGTGCCAAAATGTGAGGCAATTTTAAACTTCTTCAAACTTTCACGTATTTTAATCCTTCTACTATTACAATGTTCAACCCTTTCAGCTTATTCCTTTCAGCTATGACTTTTAGTCTTTCAAATCTTTGAATTTTTCAAGATATTCCAAGATTTTCCAGGATTTTCCAAAATTTTTGCTTCATTTAAATACATGGAGAATCCTTGAAAACCTTTGTTGCTTTCAAGCATTATAACTTTAACAAGCTTTCAGCTAGAGGCACCGTTCAAACATTGAAATGCTCACAAGGCTTTGGACTTCAACATACGTTTTGAAATTATTATGGGATGGCAACACAACCTACTGTTTGGTGGCCATTTTTTGACAAAATCTGAAGCAAATGTTGCAATAAACTTCATCCATGGCTGGAACTGAACATATTGAAATTCACTGGATCTGGACATATAAGGAATGTGGGCGTGGTTAGCAAACAAAGCTCGTTGCTAAGGACGTCCAAAAGTTTACTTTTTCCGATTCATCTGAAACCGACGTTGATTTGTTCCTCATCTCCAGGCGACCCAAACATAAAATGGTTGCTATGGAGATAAAATCAATAGAAAAGCCGCCATTTTGAAAAAAGTGGATTTTCTGTCAACTTAGAACATGTAGCTTTTACCAACATGACACTCTTAAACAATGTGATTTTTTGAGTCAGTTGATGATGCTGATGCTAGCACTTTTAGCCATTTTAGCATCATCTTCAAATTTTCAACCGTACATCCATTTTTTCAACAATTTCAACTTTCATGCTTAACTCCGTCTACAAATTTTGATCCGTTTTGGTCATTCTACTTTTACAATGTTCACCTTTGACTTTTGGCCCTTAAGTTTTCAAAATATTCCAGGATTTTCCAGGACATTTCAGGCATTTTTTCAACAATTTTAGCTTTAATGCTTAACTCCTTCTACAATGTTTGACCTATTTTAGACATTCTACTTTTACAATGTTCAGCTTTTTCATAATATTTCTACTTTCATTCAGAAATACAGCATTCAACCCTGCATTTTCTTCTGGAAATGCAGCTCCTTCTAGTTTATTATTATTATTATTTATACTATCTTCCGCCGTTTTTTGACACTTAACTACTTCTACATTTTTTAACCTATTTTTACCATTCAACTTTTGAAATGTTCAGCTCTTTCAGCTTATTCTTGCTATGACTTTTGGTACTTCTAATCCTTGTACTTTTTAAGATATTCCAGTTTTTCCGGGAATTTTTGCCCTATTAAAATGCATTGGAAAGTTATGGTGCAAGAGGTTCCCGGATCGACACCCAGTTCGGACACTTGAAATTTTTATACCATTCACCTTTTTAAATGTTCAACTCTTTCAACTTATTCTTGCTATGACTTTTGGTACTTCTAATCCTTGTACTTTTTAAGATATTCCAGTTTTTCCGGGAATTTTTGCCCTATTAAAATGCATTGGAAAGTTATGGTGCAAGAGGTTCCCGGATCGACACCCAGTTCGGACACTTGAAATCTTTCTACCATTCACCTTTTTAAATGTTCAACTCTTTCAACTTATTACAGATATTACTTTTGGTCATTCAAATCATTGAACTTTTTAAGATATTCCAGGATTTTCCAGGATTTTTTGCTCCATTAAAATACATAGAGAATCCTTGTGCTAAACTTCTTTTATAGGTTTTTACTTACTTTAACCATTGTATGAAACAGTTCAGCTCATTCCTTTCCTTCAAATCTTCAAATTTTCATTAATTCAGCCATTTTTTAATAATTTCATGCCTTGTTTAACTGCTTTTACAATTTTTTTACCTCCAAAATTTTTTTTACCACCACTTTGGTCCTTCAAATCCTGCGACTTTTCAAAAGTGAAGGCTCATGGGAAAGTCTTGACTCCCAAACCATGAGTTAGGTGGCTGTTACGAGAAGTGACTATCATGTTTTTGCACCACATAAGTTAGTGGTTTAATGAAAATATAATGCTGTATCATTCAGCTAGCTAGCTAATGATCAATATATCTCTCCATTATACATGGATGTGTGTGCAAAGACTAATGGTGCATGCATAGTTGAGAGAATTGATCTTGAGGCTCAGCATTTGCCAGAATGTCTTCTTCTGCAGGACGTGACTCTACTTTAACTATCAAATGATTGGTGCTTTGGATTATAACATCAAGGTTTGAAGTCATTGTGGGATGGAGAATGATTGGCAGCCATATTGTGTTTGTCAAATCTGAAGCTTTTCTTTCTTTAAAAGAATATAACTTTAATATACTTGTAGCTAGAGACACCATTCAAACATTAAAATGATCACAAGGCTTTGGACAAAAAAATACGTTTAGAAATCATTATGGGATGTCGACACAACCTAATGTTGGTGGCCTTTTTATGACAAAATCTGAAGCAAATATTGCAATAAACTTAATCCATGGCTGAAACTGAACAGATTGAAATTCACTGGATCTGGACATATAAGGAATGTGGGCGTGGTTAGCCAACAAACTTCGTTGCTAAGGACGTCCAAAGGTTTACTTTTTCCAATTTGTCTGAAACTGACGTCGATTTGTTCGTCATCCCATGCCGACCCAAACCTAAAATGGTTGCTATGGAGATAAAATTAATAGAAAAGCCGCCATTTTGAAAAAAGTGGATTTTCTGTCAACTTAGAACATGTAGCTTTTACCAATATGATACTCTTAAACAATTTGGTTTTTTGAGTCAGTTGATGATGCTGATGCTAGCAATTTTAGCCATATTAGCATCATCTTCAAATTTTCAACAGTACATCCATTTTTTCAACAATTTCAGCTTTAATGCTTAACTCCTTCTACAAACTTTGACCTATTTTAGCCATTCTACTATTACAATGTTCAACTTTTTCAGCTTATTCCTGCTAGGACTTTTGTACCTTTACCTTTTCAAGGTTTTTCCAGTACAGTTCAGCCATTTCTTCAGCTAATTCAGCTTTCATTCAGCACTACAGCATTCAACCCTGCATTTTCTTCTGGAAATGCAGCTCCTTCTAGTTGGTTGAATGCTGTAAAGCATTCAACCCTTTGTTTTCCTGTTTCTCTTTATTGGTTGAATGCTGTAAAGCATTCAACCCTTTGTTTTCCTGTTTCTCTTTATTTATTATTTTTTACGCCTATCTTCCGCCGTTTTTCGCCGCTTAACTCCTTCTACAATTTTTAACCGATTGTAACCATTCAACTTTTAAAATGTTCAGCTCTTTGTGCTTATTTGTGCTATGACTTTTGGTTTTTCAAATCCTTTTACTTTTTAAGATATTCCAGGTTTTCCGGGAATTTTTGCTCCATTGAAATACATGGAGAATTTTTCGTGCAGAAGTTCACAGTTAAACTCCTTCTACAATTTTTCACCTATTTTAACCGTTCGACTATGAAAATGTTCAGCTCTTTCATCTTATTCTAGCTATGGCATTTTGTTCTTCAAATCCTTGAACTTTTCCAGATATTCCCGGATATTCCCGGATTTTCCAATTATTTTGCTCCATTGACCACACCTTTGCTTCTTTAAACCATTGTAACGTCAACATGCTTTCAGGTAGAGACACCGTTCAAACATTTAAATGTTCAAAAGGCTTTGGACTTCAACATAAGGCTCAAAATTATTATGGGATGGCAACACCACCTACAGTTTGGCGGCCATTTTGTGCCAAAATGTGAGGCAATTTTATACTTCTTCAAACTTTCACCTATTTTTACCATTCTACTATTACAATGTTCAACTCTTTCAGCTTATTCCTTTCAGCTATGACATTTGGTCCTTCAAATCCTTGAACTTTTCCAGATATTCCCGGATATTCCCAGATTTTCCAATGTTTTTGCTCCATTGGCCACACCTTTGCTTCTTTAAACAATTGTAACTTTAACATTCTTTTGGCTAGAGACACCGTTCAAATATTGAAATGTTCACAAGGTTTTGGACTTCAACATAAGGTTCAAAATTATTATGGGATGGCAACACCACCTACAGTTTGGCGGCCATTTTGTGCCAAAATGTGAGGCAATTTTAAACTTCTTCAAACTTTCACCTATTTTTACCATTCTACTATTACAATGTTCAACCCTTTCATCTTATTCCTTTCAGCTATGACTTTTGGTCCTTCAAATCTTTGAACTTTTCAAGATATTCCCGGATATTCCCAGATTTTCCAATGTTTTTGCTCCATTGGCCACACCTTTGCTTCTTTAAACAATTGTAACTTTAACATTCTTTTGGCTAGAGACACCGTTCAAATATTGAAATGTTCACAAGGTTTTGGACTTCAACATAAGGTTCAAAATTATTATGGGATGGCAACACCGCCTACAGTTTGGCGGCCATTTTGTGCCAAAATGTGAAGCAATTTTAAACTTCTTCAAACTTTCACGTATTTTAATCCTTCTACTATTACAATGTTCAACCCTTTCAGCTTATTCCTTTCAGCTACGACTTTTAGTCTTTCAAATCTTTGAACTTTTCAAGATATTCCAAGATTTTCCAGGATTTTCCAAGATTTTTGCTTCATTTAAATACATGGAGAATCCTTGAAAACCTTTGTTGCTTTCAAGCATTATAACTTTAACATGCTTTCAGCTAGAGGCACCGTTCAAACATTGAAATGCTCACAAGGCTTTGGACTTCAACATACATTTTGAAATTATTATGGGATGGCAACACAACCTACTGTTTGGTGGGCATTTTTTGACATCCCCAGGCGACCGAAACATAAAATGGTTGCTATGGAGATAAAATCAATAGGAAAGCCGCCATTTTGAAAAAAGTGGATTTTCTGTCAACTTAGAACATGTAGCTTTTACCAATATGATACTCTTAAACAATGTGGTTTTTTGAGTCAGTTGATGATGCTGATGCTAGCACTTTTAGCCATTTTAGCATCTTCAAATTTTCAACAGTACATCCATTTTTTCAACAATTTCAGCTTTCATGCTTAACTCCATCTACAAATTTTGACCTGTTTTGGTCAATCTACTTTTACAATGTTCACCTTTGACTTTTGGTCCTTTAATTTTTCAAAATATTCCAGGATTTTCCAGGACATTTCAGCCATTTTTTCAACAATTTTTTAGCTTTCATGCTTAACTCCTTCTACAATGTTTGACCTATTTTAGACATTCTACTTTTACAATGTTCAGCTTTTTCATCATATTTCTGCTTTCATTCAGCAATACAGCATTCAACCCTGCATTTTCTTTTGGAAATGCAGCTCCTTCTAGTTTATTATTCTTTACGCCTATCTTCCGCCGTTTTTCGCCGCTTAACTCCTTCTACAATTTTTAACCGATTGTAACCATTCAACTTTTAAAATGTTCAGCTCTCTGTGCTTATTTGTGCTATGACTTTTGGTTTTTCAAATCCTTTTACTTTTTAAGATATTCCAGGTTTTCCGGGAATTTTTGCTCCATTGAAATACATGGAGAATTTTTCGTGCAGAAGTTCACAGTTAAACTCCTTCTACAATTTTTCACCTATTTTAACCGTTCGACTATGAAAATGTTCAGCTCTTTCATCTTATTCTAGCTATGGCATTTTGTTCTTCAAATCCTTGAACTTTTCCAGATATTCCCGGATATTCCCGGATTTTCCAATTATTTTGCTCCATTGACCACACCTTTGCTTCTTTAAACCATTGTAACGTCAACATGCTTTCAGGTAGAGACACCGTTCAAACATTTAAATGTTCAAAAGGCTTTGGACTTCAACATAAGGCTCAAAATTATTATGGGATGGCAACACCACCTACAGTTTGGCGGCCATTTTGTGCCAAAATGTGAGGCAATTTTATACTTCTTCAAACTTTCACCTATTTTTACCATTCTACTATTACAATGTTCAACTCTTTCAGCTTATTCCTTTCAGCTATGACATTTGGTCCTTCAAATCCTTGAACTTTTCCAGATATTCCCGGATATTCCCAGATTTTCCAATCTTTTTGCTCCATTGGCCACACCTTTGCTTCTTTAAATAATTGTAACTTTAACATTCTTTTGGCTAGAGACACCGTTCAAATATTGAAATGTTCACAAGGTTTTGGACTTCAACATAAGGTTCAAAATTATTATGGGATGGCAACACCACCTACAGTTTGGCGGCCATTTTGTGCCAAAATGTGAGGCAATTTTAAACTTCTTCAAACTTTCACGTATTTTTACCATTCTACTATTACAATGTTCAACCCTTTCATCTTATTCCTTTCAGCTATGACTTTTGGTCCTTCAAATCTTTGAACTTTTCTAGATATTCCCGGATATTCACAGATTTTCCAATCTTTTTGCTCCATTGGCCACACCTTTGCTTCTTTAAACAATTGTAACTTTAACATTCTTTTGGCTAGAGACACCGTTCAAATAATAAAATGTTCACAAGGTTTTGGACTTCAACATAAGGTTCAAAATTATTATGGGATGGCAACACCACCTACAGTTTGGCGGCCATTTTGTGCCAAAATGTGAGGCAATTTTAAACTTCTTCAAACTTTCACGTATCTTAATCCTTCTACTATTACAATGTTCAACCCTTTCAGCTTATTCCATTCAGCTACGACTTTTAGTCTTTCAAATCTTTGAACTTTTCAAGATATTCCAAGATTTTCCAGGATTTTCCAAGATTTTTGTTTCATTGAAATACATGGAGAATCCTTGAAAACCTTTGTTGCTTTCAAGCATTATAACTTTAACATGCTTTCAGCTAGAGGCACCGTTCAAACATTGAAATGCTCACAAGGCTTTGGACTATAAAATACACTTAGAAATCATTATGGGATGTCGACACAAACTACTGTTTGGTGGCCATTTTATGACAAAATCTGAAGCAAATATTGCAATAAACTTCATCCATGGCTGGAACTGAACATATTGAAATTCACTGGATCTGGACATATATGGAATGTGGGCGTGGTTAGCAAACAAACTTCGTTGCTAAGGACGTCCAAAGGTTTAGTTTTTCCGATTCATCTGAAACTGACGTCAATCTGTTCGTCATCCCCAGGCGACCCAAACATAAAATGGTTGCTATGGAGATAAAATCAATAGAAAAGCCGCCATTTTGAAAAAAGTGGATTTTCTGTCCACTTAGAACATGTAGCTTTTACCAACATGACACTCTTAAACAATGTGTTTTTTTGAGTCAGTTGATGATGCTGATGCTAGCACTTTTAGCCATTTTAGCATCATCTTCAAATTTTCAACAGTACATCCATTTTTTCAACAATTTCAGCTTTCATGCTTAACTCCGTCTACAAATTTTGACCTGTTTTGGTCATTCTACTTTTACAATGTTTACCTTTGATTTTTGGTCCTTTAATTTTTCAAAATATTCCAGGATTTTCCAGGACATTTCAGCCATTTTTTCAACAATTTTTTAGCTTTCATGCTTAACTCCTTCTACAATGTTTGACCTATTTTAGACATTCTACTTTTACAATGTTCAGCTTTTTCATCATATTTCTGCTTTCATTCAGCAATACAGCATTCAACCCTGCATTTTCTTCTGGAAATGCAGCTCCTTCTAGTTGGTTGAATGCTGTAAAGCATTCAACCCTTTGTTTTCCTGTTTCTCTTTATTGGTTGAATGCTGTAAAGCATTCAACCCTTTGTTTTCCTGTTTCTCTTTATTTATTATTCTTTACGCCTATCTTCCGCCGTTTTTCGCCGCTTAACTCCTTCTACAATTTTTAACCGATTGTAACCATTCAACTTTTAAAATGTTCAGCTCTTTCTGCTTATTTGTGCTATGACTTTTGGTTTTTCAAATCCTTTTACTTTTTAAGATATTCCCGGTTTTCCGGGAATTTTTGCTCCATTGAAATACATGGAGAATTTTTCGTTCAGAAGTTCACAGCTAAACTCCTTCTACAATTTTTCACCTATTTTAACCGTTTGACTATGAAAATGTTCAGCTCTTTCATCTTATTCCAGCTATGACATTTTGTCCTTCAAATCCGTGAACTTTTCCAGATATTCCCGGATATTCCCGGATTTTCCAATTATTTTGCTCCATTGACCACACCTTTGCTTCTTTAAACAATTGTAACTTTAACATTCTTTTGGCTAGAGACACCGTTCAAACATTTAAATGTTCACAAGGCTTTGGACTTCAACATAAGGCTCAAAATTATTATGGGATGGCAACACCACCTACAGTTTGGCGGCCATTTTGTGCCAAAATGTGAGGCAATTTTAAACTTCTTCAAACTTTCACGTATTTTTACCATTCTACTATTACAATGTTCAACCCTTTCATCTTATTCCTTTCAGCTATGACTTTTGGTCCTTCAAATCCTTGAACTTTTCCAGATATTCCCAGATATTCCCAGATTTTCCAATCTTTTTGCTCCATTGGTCACACCTTTGCTTCTTTAAACAATTGTAACTTTAACATTCTTTTGGCTAGAGACACCGTTCAAATATTGAAATGTTCACAAGGTTTTGGACTTCAACATAAGGTTCAAAATTATTATGGGATGGCAACACCACCTACAGTTTGGCGGCCATTTTGTGCCAAAATGTGAGGCAATTTTAAACTTCTTCAAACTTTCACCTATTTTTACCATTCTACTATTACAATGTTCAACCTTTTCAGCTTATTCCTTTCAGCTATGACTTTTGGTCCTTCAAATCCTTGAACTTTTCCAGATATTCCCGGATATTCTCAGATTTTTCAATCTTTTTGCTCCATTGGCCACACCTTTGCTTCTTTAAACAATTGTAACTTTAACATTCTTTTGGCTAGAGACACTGTTCAAATATTGAAATGTTCACAAGGTTTTGGACTTCAACATAAGGTTTAAAAATTATTATGGGATGGCAACACCACCTACAGTTTGGCGGCCATTTTGTGCCAAAATGTGAGGCAATTTTAAACTTCTTCAAACTTTCACCTATTTTTACCATTCTACTATTACAATGTTCAACCCTTTCATCTTATTCCTTTCAGCTATGACTTTTGTCCTTCAAATCTTTGATTTTTTCCAGATATTCCCGGATATTCCCAGATTTTCCAATCTTTTTGCTCCATTGGCCACACCTTTGCTTCTTTAAACAATTGTAACTTTAACATTCTTTTGGCTAGAGACACCGTTCAAATATTGAAATGTTCACAAGGTTTTGGACTTCAACATAAAGTTCAAAATTATTATGGGATGGCAACACCACCTACAGTTTGGCGGCCATTTTGTGCCAAAATGTGAGGCAATTTTAAACTTCTTCAAACTTTCACCTGTTTTAACCATGCACCGTTCAAACATTGAAATGCTCACAAGGCTTTGGACTTCAACATACGTTTAGAAATAATTATGGGATGTCGACACAAACTACTGTTGGTGGCCTTTTTATGTCAAAATCTGAAGTAAATATTGCAATAAACTTCATCCATGCCTGGAACTGAACATATTGAAATTCACTGGATCTGGACATATAAGGAATGTGGGCGTGGTCAGCAAAGAAAAACTTTGTTGCTAAGGACGTCCAAAGGTTTACTTTTTCTGATTTGTCTGAAACTGACGTCAATCTGTTCGTCATCCCCAGGCGACCCACAAGTAAAATGGTTGCTATGGAGATAAAATTAATAGAAAAGCCGCCATTTTGAAAAAAGTGGATTTTCTGTCAACTAAGAACATGTAACTTTTACCAATATGATACTCTCAAACAATGTGTTTTTTTGAGTCAGTTGATGATGCTGATGCTAGCACTTTTAGCCATTTTAGCATCATCTTCATCATTTTCAACAGTACATCCATTTTTTCCACAATTTCAGTTTTCCTGCTTAACTCCGTCTACAAATTTTGACCTATTTTGGTCATTCTACCTTTACAATGTTCCCCTTTGACTTTTGGTCCTTTAACTTTTCAAAATATTCCAGGATTTTCCAAGACATTTCAGCCATTTTTTCAACAATTTTAGCTTTCATGCTTAACTCCTTCTACAATGTTTGACCTATTTTAGACATTCTACTTTTACAATGTTCCGCTTTTTCATCATATTTCTGCTTTCATTCAGCAATACAGCATTCAACCCTGCATTTTCTTCTGGAAATGCAGCTCCTTCTAGTTTATTATTATTATTATTTATACTATCTTCCGCCGTTTTTTGACACTTAACTACTTCTACAATTTTTAACCTATTTTTACCATTCAACTTTTAAAATGTTCATCTCTTTCAGCTTATTATTGCTATGACTTTTGGTACTTCTAATCCTTGTACTTTTTAAGATATTCCAGTTTTTCCGGGAATTTTTGCCCTATTAAAATGCATTGGAAAGTTATGGTGCAAGAGGTTCCCGGATCGACACCCGGTTCGGACACTTGAAATTTTTATACCATTCACCTTTTTAAATGTTCAACTCTTTCAACTTATTACAGATATTACTTTTGGTCATTCAAATCATTAAAATTTTTAAGATATTCCAAGATTTTGCAGGATTTTTGCTCCATTAAAATACATAGGGAATTCTTGTGCTTAACCTTTTTTACAGGTTTTCACCTTTTTTAACCATTTTACTTTTAAAATGTTGAGCTCTTTCAGCTCAGTTCAGCCATTTCTTTTACAAATTAAGCTTTCATTCAGCAATACAGCATTCAACCCTGCATTTTCTTCTGGAAATGCAGCTCCTTCTAGTTGGTTGAATGCTGTAAAGCATTCAACCCTTTGTTTTCCTGTTTCTCTTTATTTATTATTCTTTACGCCTATCTTCCGCCGTTTTTCGCCGCTTAACTCCTTCTACAATTTTTAACCGATTGTAACCATTCAACTTTTAAAATGTTCAGCTCTTTCTGCTTATTTGTGCTATGACTTTTGGTTTTTCAAATCCTTTTACTTTTTAAGATATTCCCGGTTTTCCGGGAATTTTTGCTCCATTGAAATACATGGAGAATTTTTCGTGCAGAAGTTCACAGTTAAACTCCTTCTACAATTTTTCACCTATTTTAACCGTTCGACTATGAAAATGTTCAGCTCTTTCATCTTATTCTAGCTATGGCATTTTGTTCTTCAAATCCTTGAACTTTTCCAGATATTCCCGGATATTCCCGGATTTTCCAATTATTTTGCTCCATTGACCACACCTTTGCTTCTTTAAACCATTGTAACGTCAACATGCTTTCAGGTAGAGACACCGTTCAAACATTTAAATGTTCAAAAGGCTTTGGACTTCAACATAAGGTTTAAAAATTATTATGGGATGGCAACACCACCTACAGTTTGGCGGCCATTTTGTGCCAAAATGTGAGGCAATTTTAAACTTCTTCAAACTTTCACCTATTTTTACCATTCTACTATTACAATGTTCAACCCTTTCATCTTATTCCTTTCAGCTATGACTTTTGGTCCTTCAAATCTTTGAACTTTTCCAGATATTCCCGGATATTCCCAGATTTTCCAATGTTTTTGCTCCATTGGCCACACCTTTGCTTCTTTAAACAATTGTAACTTTAACATTCTTTTGGCTAGAGACACCGTTCAAATATTGAAATGTTCACAAAGTTTTGGACTTCAACATAAGGTTCAAAATTATTATGGGATGGCAACACCACCTACAGTTTGGCGGCCATTTTGTGCCAAAATGTGAGGCAATTTTAAACTTCAAACTTTCACCTATTTTTACCATTCTACTATTACAATGTTCAACCCTTTCATCTTATTCCTTTCAGCTATGACTTTTGGTCCTTCAAATCTTTGAACTTTTCCAGATATTCCCGGATATTCCCAGATTTTCCAATGTTTTTGCTCCATTGGCCACACCTTTGCTTCTTTAAACAATTGTAACTTTAACATTCTTTTGGCTAGAGACACCGTTCAAATATTGAAATGTTCACAAGGTTTTGGACTTCAACATAAAGTTCAAAATTATTATGGGATGGCAACACCACCTACAGTTTGGCGGCCATTTTGTGCCAAAATGTGAGGCAATTTTAAACTTCTTCAAACTTTCACCTATTTTTACCATTCTACTATTACAATGTTCAACCCTTTCAGCTTATTCCTTTCAGCTACGACTTTTAGTCTTTCAAATCTTTGAACTTTTCAAGATATTCCAAGATTTTCCAGGATTTTCCAAGACTTTTGCTTCATTTAAATACATGGAGAATCCTTGAAAACCTTTGTTGCTTTCAAGCATTATAACTTTAACAAGCTTTCAGCTAGAGGCACCGTTCAAACATTGAAATGCTCACAAGGCTTTGGACTTCAACATACGTTTTGAAATTATTATGGGATGGCAACACAACCTACTGTTTGGTGGGCATTTTTTGACAAAATCTGAAGCAAATGTTGCAATAAACTTCATCCATGGCTGGAACTGAACATATTGAAATTCACTGGATCTGGACATATAAGGAATGTGGGCGTGGTTAGCAAACAAAGCTCGTTGCTAAGGACGTCCAAAAGTTTACTTTTTCCGATTCATCTGAAACCGACGTTGATTTGTTCCTCATCTACAGGCGACCCAAACATAAAATGGTTGCTATGGAGATAAAATCAATAGAAAAGCCGCCATTTTGAAAAGAGTGGATTTTCTATCAACTTAGAACATGTAGCTTTTACCAATATAATACTCTCAAACAACGTGTTTTTTGGAGTCAGTTGATGATGCTGATTCCAATGCTAGTACTTTTAGCCATTTTAGCAACATCTTCAAATTTTCAACAATTCAGCCATTTTTTCAACAATTTCAGCTTTAATGCTTAAGTCCTACAAATTTTGACCTATTTCAGCCATTCTACTATTACAATGTTCAACTTTTTCATCTTATTCCTGCTAGGACTTTTGCACCTTTAACTTTTCATGGTTCTTCCAGTACAGTTCAGCCATTTCTTCAGCTAATTCAGCTTTCATTCAGCAGTACAGCATTCAACCCTGCATTTTCTTCTGGAAATGCAGCTCCTTCTAGTTTATTGGTTGAATGCTGTATAGCATTCAACCCTTTGTTTTCCTCTTACGCTATCTTCCGCTGTTTTTCGGCACTTAACTCCTTCTACAATTTTCAACCTATTTTAACCATTCAACTATTAAACTGTTCAGCTCTTTCAGCTTATTACTGCTATGACTTTTGGTTTTTCAAATCCTTGAACTTTTTAAGATATTCCAGGATTTTCCATGATTTTTTCTCCATTGAAATACATGGAGAATTTTTCGTGCAGAAGTTCACAGTTAAACTTCTTCTACAATTTTTCACCTATTTTAACCATTCAACTATTAAAATGTTCAGCTCTTTCATCTTATTCCAGCTATGACATTTTGTCCTTCAAATCTTTGAACTTTTCCAGATAGTCCCGGTTATTCCCGCATTTTCCAATCTTTTTGCTCCATTGGCCACACCTTTGCTTCTTTAAACAATTGTAACTTTAACATTCTTTTGGCTAGAGACACCGTTCAAACATTGAAATGTTCACAAGGTTTTGGACTTCAATATAAGGCTCAAAATTATTATGGGATGGCAACACCACCTACAGTTTGGCGGCCATTTTTTGCCAAAATGTGAGGCAATTTTAAACTTCTTCAAACTTTCACCTATTTCAATCATTCTACTATTTCAATGTTCAACTCCTTCAGCTTATTCCTTTCAGCTATGACTTTTGGTCCTTCAAATCTTTGAACTTTTCAAGATATTCCAAGATTTTCCAGGATTTTCCAAGATTTTCGCTCCATTTAAATACATTGAGAATCCTTGAAAACCTTTGGTTCTTTCAACCCTTGTAACTTCAACATGCCTTTAGCTAGAGATACCGTTCGAACGTTAAATTGATCACAAGGCTTTGGACTATAAAATAGGTTTAGAAATCATTATGGGATGTCGACACAACCTACTGTTTGGTGGCCATTTTTTGACCAAATCTGAAGCAAATATTGCATTTAACTTCATCCATGGCTGGAACTGAACATATTGAAATTCACTGGATCTGGACATATAAGGAATGTGGGCGTGGTTAGCAAACAAACTTCGTTGCTATGGACGTCCAAAGGTTTACTTTTTCTGATTTGTCTGAAACTGACGTCGATTGGTTCGTCATCCCCAGGCGACCCAAACATAAAATGGTTGCTATGGAGATAGAATTAATAGAAAAGCCGCCATTTTGAAAAAAGTGGATTTTCTATCAACTTAGACATGTAGCTTTTACCAATATGATACTCTCAAGCAATGTGTTTTTTTGAGTCGGTTGATGATGCTGATTTCAATGCTAGCACTTTTAGCCATTTTAGCAACATCTTCAAATTTTCAACAGTTCAGCCATTTTTTCAACAATTTCAGCTTTAATGCTTAACTCCTTCTACAAATTTTGACCTATTTTAGACATTCTACTATTACAATGTTCACCTTTTTCAGCTTATTCCTACTAGGACTTTTGATCATTTAACTTTTCAAGGTTTTTCCAGTACAGTTCAGACATTTCTTCAGCAAATTTAGCTTTCATTCAGCAGTACAGCATTCAACCCTGCATTTTCTTCTGGAAATGCAGCTCCTTCTAGTTATTATTATTATTATTATAGTATCTTCCGCCGTTTTTTGGCGTTTAACTACTTCTACAATTTTTAACCTATTTTAACCATTCTACTTTTAAAATGTTCATCTCTTTCATCTTATTTCTGCTATGACTTTTGGTTTTTCAAATCCTTTTACTTTTTAAGATATTCCAGGTTTTCCGGGAATTTTTGCTCCATTGAAATACATGGAGAATTTTTCGTTCAGAAGTTCACAGTTAAACTCCTTCTACAATTTTTCACCTATTTTAACCGTTCGACTATGAAAATGTTCAGCTCTTTCATCTTATTCTAGCTATGACATTTTGGTCCTTCAAATCTTTGAACTTTTCCAGATATTCCCGGATATTCCCAGATTTTCCAATCTTTTTGCTCCATTGGCCACACCTTTGCTTCTTTAAACAATTGTAACTTTAACATTCTTTTGGCTAGAGACACCGTTCAAATATTGAAATGTTCACAAGGTTTTGGACTTCAACATAAGGCTCAAAATTATTATGGGATGGCAACACCACCTACAGTTTGGCGGCCATTTTGTGCCAAAATGTGAGGCAATTTTAAACTTCTTCAAACTTTCACCTATTTTTACCATTCTACTATTACAATGTTCAACCCTTTCAGCTTATTCCTTTCAGCTATGACTTTTGGTCCTTCAAAATTTTGAACTTTTCCAGATAGTCCCGGATATTCCCAGATTTTCCAATCTTTTTGCTCCATTGGCCACATCTTTGCTTCTTTAAACAATTGTAACTTTAACATTCTTTTGGCTAGAGACACCGTTCAAATATTGAAATGTTCACAAGGTTTTGGACTTCAACATAAAGTTCAAAATTATTATGGGATGGCAACACCACCTACAGTTTGGCGGCCATTTTGTGCCAAAATGTGAGGCAATTTTAAACTTCTTCAAACTTTCACGTATTTTAATCCTTCTACTATTACAATGTTCAACCCTTTCAGCTTATTCCTTTCAGCTACGACTTTTAGTCTTTCAAATCTTTGAACTTTTCAAGATATTCCAAGATTTTCCAGGATTTTCCAAGATTTTTGCTTCATTTAAATACATGGAGAATCCTTGAAAACCTTTGTTGCTTTCAAGCATTATAACTTTAACAAGCTTTCAGCTAGAGGCACCGTTCAAACATTGAAATGCTCACAAGGCTTTGGACTTCAACATACGTTTTGAAATTATTATGGGATGGCAACACAACCTACTGTTTGGTGGGCATTTTTTGACAAAATCTGAAGCAAATGTTGCAATAAACTTCATCCATGGCTGGAACTGAACATATTGAAATTCACTGGATCTGGACATATAAGGAATGTGGGCGTGGTTAGCAAACAAAGCTCGTTGCTAAGGACGTCCAAAAGTTTACTTTTTCCGATTCATCTGAAACCGACGTTGATTTGTTCCTCATCTCCAGGCGACCGAAACATAAAATGGTTGCTATGGAGATAAAATCAATAGAAAAGCCGCCATTTTGAAAAGAGTGGATTTTCTATCAACTTAGAACATGTAGCTTTTACCAATATAATACTCTCAAACAACGTGTTTTTTGGATTCAGTTGATGATGCTGATTCCAATGCTAGTACTTTTAGCCATTTTAGCAACATCTTCAAATTTTCAACAATTCAGCCATTTTTTCAACAATTTCAGCTTTCATGCTTAAGTCCTACAAATTTTGACCTATTTCAGCCATTCTACTTTTACAATGTTCAACTTTTTCAGCTTATTCCTGCTAGGACTTTTGCACCTTTAACTTTTCATGGTTCTTCCAGTACAGTTCAGTCATTTCTTCAGCTAATTCAGCTTTCATTCAGCAGTACAGCATTCAACCCTGCATTTTCTTCTGGAAATGCAGCTCCTTCTAGTTATTCTTTACACCTATCTTCCGCCGTTTTTCGCCGCTTAACTCCTTCTACAATTTTTAACCGATTGTAACCATTCAACTTTTAAAATGTTCAGCTCTTTCTGCTTATTTGTGCTATGACTTTTGGTTTTTCAAATCCTTTTACTTTTTAAGATATTCCAGGTTTTCCGGGAATTTTTGCTCCATTGAAATACATGGAGAATTTTTCGTTCAGAAGTTCACAGTTAAACTCCTTCTACAATTTTTCACCTATTTTAACCGTTTGACTATGAAAATGTTCAGCTCTTTCATGTTATTTTAGCTATGACATTTTGGTTCTTCAAATCCCTGAACTTTTCCACATATTCCCGGTTATTCCCAGATTTTCCAATCTTTTTGCTCCATTGGCCACACCTTTGCTTCTTTAAACAATTGTAACTTTAACATTCTTTTGGCTAGAGACACCGTTCAAATATTGAAATGTTCACAAGGTTTTGGACTTCAACATAAAATTCAAAATTATTATGGGATGGCAACACCACCTACAGTTTGGCAGCCATTTTGTGCCAAAATGTGAGGCAATTTTAAACTTCTTCAAACTTTCACGTATTTTAATCCTTCTACTATTACAATGTTCAACCCTTTCAGCTTATTCCTTTCAGCTACGACTTTTAGTCTTTCAAATCTTTGAACTTTTCAAGATATTCCAAGATTTTCCAGGATTTTCCAAGATTTTTGCTTCATTTAAATACATGGAGAATCCTTGAAAACCTTTGTTGCTTTCAAGCATTATAACTTTAACAAGCTTTCAGCTAGAGGCACCGTTCAAACATTGAAATGCTCACAAGGCTTTGGACTTCAACATATGTTTTGAAATTATTATGGGATGGCAACACAACCTACTGTTTGGTGGGCATTTTTTGACAAAATCTGAAGCAAATGTTGCAATAAACTTCATCCATGGCTGGAACTGAACATATTGAAATTCACTGGATCTGGACATATAAGGAATGTGGGAGTGGTTAGCAAACAAAGCTCGTTGCTAAGGACGTCCAAAAGTTTACTTTTTCCGATTCATCTGAAACCGACGTTGATTTGTTCCTCATCTCCAGGCGACCCAAACATAAACTGGTTGCTATGGAGATAAAATCAATAGAAAAGCCGCCATTTTGAAAAGAGTGGAATTTCTATCAACTTAGAACATGTAGCTTTTACCAATATAATACTCTCAAACAACGTGTTTTTTGGAGTCAGTTGATGATGCTGATTCCAATGCTAGTACTTTTAGCCATTTTAGCAACATCTTCAAATTTTCAACAATTCAGCCATTTTTTCAACAATTTCTGCTTTCATGCTTAAGTCCTACAAATTTTGACCTATTTTATCCATTCTACTATTACAATGTTCAACTTTTTCAGCTTATTCCTGCTAGGACTTTTGCACCTTTAACTTTTCATGGTTCTTCCAGTACAGTTGAGCCATTTCTTCAGCTAATTCAGCTTTCATTCAGCAGTACAGCATTCAACCCTGCATTTTCTTCTGGAAATGCAGCTCCTTCTAGTTGGTTGAATGCTGTAAAGCATTCAACCCTTTGTTTTCCTGTTTCTCTTTATTTATTGGTTGAATGCTGTAAAGCATTCAACCCTTTGTTTTCCTGTTTCTCTTTATTTATTGGTTGAATGCTGTAAAGCATTCAACCCTTTGTTTTCCTGTTTCTCTTTATTTATTATTCTTTACGCCTATCTTCCGCCGTTTTTCGCCGCTTAACTCCTTCTACAATTTTTAACCGATTGTAACCATTCAACTTTTAAAATGTTCATCTCTTTCATCTTATTTCTGCTATGACTTTTGGTTTTTCAAATCCTTTTACTTTTTAAGATATTCCAGGTTTTCCGGGAATTTTTGCTCCATTGAAATACATGGAGAATTTTTCGTTCAGAAGTTCACAGTTAAACTCCTTCTACAATTTTTCACCTATTTTAACCGTTTGACTATGAAAATGTTCAGCTCTTTCATCTTATTCTAGCTATGACATTTTGTCCTTCAAATCCGTGAACTTTTCCAGATATTCCCAGATATTCCCGGATTTTCCAATGTTTTTGCTCCATTGACCACACCTTTGCTTCTTTAAACAATTGTAACTTTAACATTCTTTTGGCTAGAGACACCGTTCAAACATTGAAATGTTCACAAGGCTTTGGACTTCAACATAAGGCTCAAAATTATTATGGGATGGCAACACCACCTACAGTTTGGCGGCCATTTTGTGCCAAAATGTGAGGCAATTTTAAACTTCTTCAAACTTTCACCTATTTTTACCATTCTACTATTACAATGTTCAACCCTTTCAGCTTATTCCTTTCAGCTATGACTTTTGGTCCTTCAAATCCTTGAACTTTTCCAGATATTCCCGGATATTCCCAGATTTTCCAATCTTTTTGCTCCATTGGCCACACCTTTGCTACTTTAAACAATTGTAACTTTAACATTCTTTTGGCTAGAGACACCGTTCAAATATTGAAATGTTCACAAGGTTTTGGACTTCAACATAAGGTTCAAAATTATTATGGGATGGCAACACCACCTACAGTTTGGCGGCCATTTTGTGCCAAAATGTGAGGCAATTTTAAACTTCTTCAAACTTTCACCTATTTTTACCATTCTACTATTACAATGTTCAACCCTTTCAGCTTATTCCTTTCAGCTATGACTTTTGGTCCTTCAAATCCTTGAACTTTTCCAGATATTCCTGGATATTCCCAGATTTTCCAATGTTTTTGCTCCATTGGCCACACCTTTTCTTCTTTAAACAATTGTAACTTTAACATTCTTTTGGCTACAGACACCGTTCAAATATTGAAATGTTCACAAGGTTTTGGACTTCAACATAAGGTTCAAAATTATTATGGGATGGCAACACCACCTACAGTTTGGCGGCCATTTTGTGCCAAAATGTGAGGCAATTTTAAACTTCTTCAAACTTTCACGTATTTTAATCCTTCTACTATTACAATGTTCAACCCTTTCAGCTTATTCCTTTCAGCTACAACTTTTAGTCTTTCAAATCTTTGAACTTTTCAAGATATTCCAAGATTTTCCAGGATTTTCCAAGATTTTTGCTTCATTTAAATACATGGAGAATCCTTGAAAACCTTTGTTGCTTTCAAGCATTATAACTTTAACATGCTTTCAGCTAGAGGCACCGTTCAAACATTGAAATGCTCACAAGGCTTTGGACTTCAACATACGTTTTGAAATTATTATGGGATGGCAACACAACCTACTGTTTGGTGGGCATTTTTTGACAAAATCTGAAGCAAATGTTGCAATAAACTTCATCCATGGCTGGAACTGAACATATTGAAATTCACGGGATCTGGACATATAAGGAATGTGGGCGTGGTTAGCAAACAAAGCTTGTTGCTAAGGACGTCCAAAAGTTTACTTTTTCCGATTCATTTGAAACCGACGTTGATTTGTTCCTCATCTCCAGGCGACCCAAACATAAAATGGTTGCTATGGAGATAAAATCAATAGAAAAGCCGCCATTTTGAAAAGAGTGGATATTCTATCAACTTAGAACATGTAGCTTTTACCAATATAATACTCTCAAACAACGTGTTTTTTGGAGTCAGTTGATGATGCTGATTCCAATGCTAGTACTTTTAGCCATTTTAGCAACATCTTCAAATTTTCAACAATTCAGCCATTTTTTCAACAATTTCAGCTTTCATGCTTAAGACCTACAAATTTTGACCTATTTCAGCCATTCTACTATTACAATGTTCAACTTTTTCAGCTTATTCCTGCTAGGACTTTTGCACCTTTAACTTTTCATGGTTCTTCCAGTACAGTTGAGCCATTTCTTCAGCTAATTCAGCTTTCATTCAGCAGTACAGCATTCAACCCTGCATTTTCTTCTGGAAATGCAGCTCCTTCTAGTGTTACATTTGTTTTCCTCTTATGCTATCTTCCGCCGTTTTTCGGCACTTAACTCCTTCTACAATTCTTAACCTATTTTAACCGTTCAAATTTTAAAATGTTCAGCTCTTTCATATTATTACTGCTATGACTTTTGGATTTTCAAATCCTTGTACTTTTTAAGATATTTTAGGATATTTCAGGATTTTTTGCTTCATTGAAACACATTGAAAATCCTAGCCCCGCCCACGGCCGCTAAGGCTCATGGGAAGTGTTGATTCCCACACCATGAGTTAGGTGGCTGTTACGAGAAGTGAGTATCATGTTGTTTTACCATACACGTTAGTGATTAAATGACAAAAATAATGCTGTGTCATTCAGCTAGTAAGCTGACTGTCCATATATCTCTCCATTGTATATGGATGAGTGTGCTGACATCGATGGCACTTGCATAGTTGACAGAATTGAAGCTTTTGAAGCTCAGCATTTGCCAGGATGCCCCTTACTGGAGGAGGTGACTCCACTTTTTCTGTCAAATGATCTGTGCTTTGTAGTACAACATCATGGTTTGAAGTCATTATGGGATGGAGACTGTTTGTCAGCCATTTTGTGTTTTTCAAATCTGAAGCCTTTGTTTCTTTAAACAAATATAACTTCAACATACTTGTAGCTTCAGACACCGTTCAAACATTAAAATGATCACAAGGCTTTGGACTATAGAATACGTTTAGTAATCATTATGGGATGTCGACACAACCTATTGTTGGTGGCCATTTTATGACACAATCTGAAGCAAATATTGCAGTTAACTTCATCCATGGCTGGAACTGAACATATTGAAATTCACTGGATCTGGACATATAAGGAATGTGGGCGTGGTTAGCAAACAAACTTCGTTGCTAAGGACGTCCAAAGGTTTACTTTTTCCGATTTGTCTGAAACTGACATCGATTGGTTTGTCATCCCCCGATGACCCAAAAATAAAATGGTTGCTATGGAGATAAAATTAATAGAGAAGCCGCCATTTTGAAAAAAGTGGATTTTTTATCAACCTAGAACATGTAGCGTTTACCAATATGATACTATCAAACAATGTGTTTTTTGAGTCAGTTGATGATGCTGATTCCAATCCTAGCACTTTTAGCCATTTTAGCAACATCTTTAAAATTTCAACAGTTCAGCCATTTATTCATCAACTTAAGCTTTCATGCTTAACTCCTTCTACATTTTTGACCTATTTTAGCCATTCTACTATTACAATGTTCAACTTTTTCAGCTTATTCTTTCTATGACTTTTGATCCTTTAGTTTTTCAAGATTTTCAAGCAAAGTTAAGCCATTTCTTCAGCAAATTCAGCTTTCATTCAGCAGTACAGCATTCAACCCTGCATTTTCTTCTGGAAATGCAGCTCCTTCTAGTGTTACATTTGTTTTTCTTCTTATGCTATCTTCCGCCGTTTTTCGGCACTTAACTCCTCCTACAATTTTTAACCTATTTTAACCGTTCAACTTTTAAAATGTTCAGCTCTTTCATCTTATTACTGCTATGACTTTTGGTTTTTCAAATCCTTGTACTTTTTAAGATATTTTAGGATATTTCAGAATTTTTTGCTTCATTGAAATACATTGAAAAACATCCTTGCAAACCTTTGTTTCTTTCAACCATTATAACTTCAACATACTTGTAGCTAGAGACACCGTTCAAACATTAAAATGATCACAAGGCTTTGGACTATAAAATACGTTTAGAAATCATTATGGGATGTTGACACAACTTACTGTTTGGTGGCCATTTTATGACAAAATCTGAAGCAAATATTGCAATAAACTTCATCCATGGCTGGAACTGAACATATTGAAATTCACTGGATCTGGACATCTATGGAATGTGGGCGTGGTTAGCAAACAAACTTCGTTGCTAAGGACGTCCAGAGGTTTACTTTTTCCGATTTGTCTGAAACTGACGTCAATTTGTTTGTTATCCCCAGGCGACCCAAACATAAAATGGTTGCTATGGAGATAAAATCAATAGAAAAGCCGCCATTTTGAAAAAAGTGGATTTTCTGTGAACTTAGAACATGTAGCTTTTACCAACATTATACTCTTAAACAATGTGATTTTTTGAGTCAGTTGATGAGGCTGATGCTAGCACTTTTAGCCATTTTAGCATCATCTTCAAATTTTCAACAGTACATCCATTTTTTCAACAATTTCAACTTTCATGCTTAACTCCTTCTACAAACTACAAACCGTCTACAAATTTTGACCCGTTTTGGTCATTCTACTTTTACAATGTTCACCTTTGACTTTTGGCCCTTAAGTTTTCAAAATATTCCAGGATTTTCCAGGACATTTCAGCCATTTTTTCAACAATTTTAGCTTTCATGCTTAACTCCTTCTACAATGTTTGACCTATTTTAGACATTCTACTTTTACAATGTTCAGCTTTTTCATAATATTTCTGCTTTCATTCAGCAATACAGCATTCAACCCTGCATTTTCTTCTGGAAATGCAGCTCCTTCTAGTTATTCTTTACGCCTATCTTCCGCCGTTTTTCGCCGCTTAACTCCTTCTACAATTTTTAACCGATTGTAACCATTCAACTTTTAAAATGTTCATCTCTTTCATCTTATTTCTGCTATGACTTTTGGTTTTTCAAATCCTTTTACTTTTTAAGATATTCCAGGTTTTCCAGGAATTTTTGCTCCATTGAAATACATGGAGAATTTTTCGTACAGAAGTTCACAGTTAAACTCCTTCTACAATTTTTCACCTATTTTAACCGTTCGACTATGAAAATGTTCAGCTCTTTCATCTTATTCTAGCTATGACATTTTGGTCCTTCAAATCTTTGAACTTTTCCAGATATTCCCGGATATTCCCAGATTTTCCAATCTTTTTGCTCCATTGGCCACACCTTTGCTTCTTTAAACAATTGTAACTTTAACATTCTTTTGGCTAGAGACACCGTTCAAATATTGAAATGTTCACAAGGTTTTGGACTTCAACATAAGGTTCAAAATTATTATGGGATGGCAACACCACCTACAGTTTGGCGGCCATTTTGTGCCAAAATGTGAGGCAATTTTAAACTTCTTCAAACTTTCACCTATTTTTACCATTCTACTATTACAATGTTCAACCCTTTCATCTTATTCCTTTCAGCTACGACTTTTGGTCCTTCAAATCTTTGAACTTTTCCAGATATTCCCGGATATTCCCAGATTTTCCAATGTTTTTGCTCCATTGGCCACACCTTTGCTTCTTTAAACAATTGTAACTTTCACATTCTTTTGGCTAGAGACACCGTTCAAATATTGAAATGTTCACAAGGTTTTGGACTTCAACATAAAGTTCAAAATTATTATGGGATGGCAACACCACCTACAGTTTGGCGGCCATTTTGTGCCAAAATGTGAGGCAATTTTAAACTTCTTCAAACTTTCACGTATTTTAATCATTCTACTATTACAATGTTCAACCCTTTCAGCTTATTCCTTTCAGCTACGACTTTTAGTCTTTCAAATCTTTGAACTTTTCAAGATATTCCAAGATTTTCCAGGATTTTCCAAGATTTTTGCTTCATTTAAATACATGGAGAATCCTTGAAAACCTTTGTTGCTTTCAAGCATTATAACTTTAACAAGCTTTCAGCTAGAGGCACCGTTCAAACATTGAAATGCTCACAAGACTTTGGACTTCAACATACGTTTTGAAATTATTATGGGATGGCAACACAACCTACTGTTTGGTGGGCATTTTTTTACAAAATCTGAAGAAAATATTGCACAAAACGTCATCCATGGCTGGAACTGAACATATTGAAATTCACTGGATCTGGACATATAAGGAATGTGGGCGTGGTTAGCAAACAAAGTTCGTTGCTAAGGACTTCCAAAAGTTTACTTTTTCCGATTCATCTGAAACCGACGTTGATTTTTTCCTCATCTCCAGGCGACCCAAACATAAAATGGTTGCTATGGAGATAAAATCAATAGAAAAGCCGCCATTTTGAAAAGACTGGATTTTCTATCAACTTAGAACATGTAGCTTTTACCAATATGATACTCTCAAACAATGTGTTTTTTGGAGTCAGTTAATGATGCTGATTCCAATGCTAGCACATTTAGCCATTTTAGCAACATCTTCAAATTTTCAAAAGTTCAGCCATTTTTTCAACAATTTCAGCTTTCATGCTTAACTCCTTCAACAAATTTTGACCTATTTTAGCCATTCTACTATTACAATGTTCAACTTTTTTAGCTTATTCCCGCTATGACTTTTTTTCTCAAATCTTTGAACTTTTAAAGATATTCGAGGATTTTTGCTTCAATAAAATACATGGGAAATCTTATAGCTTAACTTCTTATACAGTTTTTTACCCACTTTGACCATTCTACGTTTAAAATGTTGAGCTCTTCCAGCTTTGTTCAGCCATTTCTTTAGCAAATTCAGCTTTCATTCAGCAATACAGCATTCAACCCTGCATTTTCTTCTGGAAATGCAGCCTCTTCTAGTTGGTTGAATGCTGTAAAGCATTCAACCCTTTGTTTTCCTGTTTCTCTTTATTTATTATTATTATTATAGTATCTTCCGCCGTTTTTTGGCGTTTAACTCCTTCTACAATTTTTAACCTATTTTAACCATTCTACTTTTAAAATTTTCAGCTCTTTTACCTTTTTTCTGCTATGACTTTTGGTTTTTCAAATCCTTTTACTTTTTAAGATATTCCAGGTTTTCCGGGAATTTTTGCTCCATTGAAATACATGGAGAATTTTTCGTTCAGAAGTTCACAGTTAAACTCCTTCTACAATTTTTCACCTATTTTAACCGTTCGACTATGAAAATGTTCAGCTCTTTCATCTTATTCTAGCTATGACATTTTGGTCCTTCAAATCCCTGAACTTTTCCATTTATTCCCGGATATTCCTGGATTTTCCAATCTTTTTGCTCCATTGGCCACACCTTTGCTTCTTTAAACAATTGTAACTTTAACATTCTTTTGGCTAGAGACACCGTTCAAATATTTAAATGTTCACAAGGTTTTGGACTTCAACATAAGGTTCAAAATTATTATGGGATGGCAACACCACCTACAGTTTGGCGGCCATTTTGTGCCAAAATGTGAGGCAATTTTAAACTTCTTCAAACTTTCACCTATTTTTACCATTATACTATTACAATGTTCAACCTTTTCATCTTATTCCTTTCAGCTATGACTTTTGGTCCTTCAAATCCTTGAACTTTTCCAGATATTCCTGGATATTCCCAGATTTTCCAATCTTTTTGCTCCATTGGCCACACCTTTGCTTCTTTAAACAATTGTAACTTTAACATTCTTTTGGCTAGAGACACCGTTCAAATATTGAAATGTTCACAAGGTTTTGGACTTCAACATAAGGTTCAAAATTATTATGGGATGGCAACACCACCTACAGTTTGGCGGCCATTTTGTGCCAAAATGTGAGGCAATTTTAAACTTCTTCAAACTTTCACGTATTTTAATCCTTCTACTATTACAATGTTCAACCCTTTCAGCTTATTCCTTTCAGCTACAACTTTTAGTCTTTCAAATCTTTGAACTTTTCAAGATATTCCAAGATTTTACAGGATTTTCCAAGATTTTTGCTTCATTTAAATACATGGAGAATCCTTGAAAACCTTTGTTGCTTTCAAGCATTATAACTTTAACATGCTTTCAGCTAGAGGCACCGTTCAAACATTGAAATGCTCACAAGGCTTTGGACTTCAACATACGTTTTGAAATTATTATGGGATGGCAACACAACCTACTGTTTGGTGGGCATTTTTTGACAAAATCTGAAGCAAATGTTGCAATAAACTTCATCCATGGCTGGAACTGAACATATTGAAATTCACTGGATCTGGACATATAAGGAATGTGGGCGTGGTTAGCAAACAAAGCTCGTTGCTAAGGACGTCCAAAAATTTACTTTTTCCGATTCATCTGAAACCGACGTTGATTTGTTCCTCATCTCCAGGCGACCCAAACATAAAATGGTTGCTATGGAGATAAAATCAATAGAAAAGCCGCCATTTTGAAAAGAGTGGATTTTCTATCAACTTAGAACATGTAGCTTTTACCAATATAATACTCTCAAACAACGTGTTTTTTGGAGTCAGTTGATGATGCTGATTCCAATGCTAGTACTTTTAGCCATTTTAGCAACATCTTCAAATTTTCAACAATTCAGCCATTTTTTCAACAATTTCAGCTTTCATGCTTAAGACCTACAAATTTTGACCTATTTCAGCCATTCTACTATTACAATGTTCAACTTTTTCAGCTTATTCCTGCTAGGACTTTTGCACCTTTAACTTTTCATGGTTCTTCCAGTACAGTTGAGCCATTTCTTCAGCTAATTCAGCTTTCATTCAGCAGTACAGCATTCAACCCTGCATTTTCTTCTGGAAATGCAGCTCCTTCTAGTTCTTATAGTATCTTCCGCCGTTTTTTGGCGTTTAACTACTTCTACAATTTTTAACCTATTTTAACCATTCTACTATTAAAATGTTCATCTCTTTCATCTTATTTCTGCTATGACTTTTGGTTTTTCAAATCCTTTTACTTTTTAAGATATTCCAGGTTTTCCGGGAATTTTTGCTCCATTGAAATACATGGAGAATTTTTCGTTCAGAAGTTCACAGTTAAACTCCTTCTACAATTTTTCACCTATTTTAACCGTTCCACTATGAAAATGTTCAGCTCTTTCATATTATTCTAGCTATGACATTTTGGTCCTTCAAATCTTTGAACTTTTCCAGATATTCCCGGATATTCCCAGATTTTCCAATCTTTTTGCTCCATTGGCCACACCTTTGCTTCTTTAAACAATTGTAACTTTAACATTCTTTTGGCTAGAGACACAGTTCAAATATTGAAATGTTCACAAGGTTTTGGACTTCAACATAAGGTTCAAAATTATTATGGGATGGCAACACCACCTACAGTTTGGCGGCCATTTTGTGCCAAAATGTGAGGCAATTTTAAACTTCTTCAAACTTTCACCTATTTTTACCATTCTACTATTACAATGTTCAACCTTTTCAGCTTATTCCTTTCAGCTATGACTTTTGGTCCTTCAAATCCTTGAACTTTTCCAGATATTCCTGGATATTCCCAGATTTTCCAATCTTTTTGCTCCATTGGCCACACCTTTGCTTCTTTAAACAATTGTAACTTTAACATTCTTTTGGCTAGAGACACCGTTCAAATATTGAAATGTTCACAAGGTTTTGGACTTCAACATAAGGTTCAAAATTATTATGGGATGGCAACACCACCTACAGTTTGGCGGCCATTTTGTGCCAAAATGTGAGGCAATTTTAAACTTCTTCAAACTTTCACCTATTACAATGTTCAACCCTTTCAGCTTATTCCTTTCAGCTATGACTTTTGGTCCTTCAAATCTTTGAACTTTTCCAGATATTCCCGGATATTCCCAGATTTTCCAATGTTTTTGCTCCATTGGCCACACCTTTGCTTCTTTAAACAATTGTAACTTTAACATTCTTTTGGATAGAGACACCGTTCAAATATTGAAATGTTCACAAGGTTTTGGACTTCAACATAAAGTTCAAAATTATTATGGGATGGCAACACCACCTACAGTTTGGCGGCCATTTTGTGCCAAAATGTGAGGCAATTTTAAACTTCTTCAAACTTTCACGTATTTTAATCCTTCTACTATTACGATGTTCAACCCTTTCAGCTTATTCCTTTCAGCTACGACTTTTAGTCTTTCAAATCTTTGAACTTTTCAAGATATTCCAAGATTTTCCAGGATTTTCCAAGATTTTTGCTTCATTTAAATACATGGAGAATCCTTGAAAACCTTTGTTGCTTTCAAGCATTATAACTTTAACAAGCTTTCAGCTAGAGGCACCGTTCAAACATTGAAATGCTCACAAGGCTTTGGACTTCAACATACGTTTTGAAATTATTATGGGATGGCAACACAACCTACTGTTTGTTGGGCATTTTTTGACAAAATCTGAAGCAAATGTTGCAATAAACTTCATCCATGGCTGGAACTGAACATATTGAAATTCACTGGATCTGGACATATAAGGAATGTGGGCGTGGTTAGCAAACAAAGCTCGTTGCTAAGGACGTCCAAAAATTTACTTTTTCCGATTCATCTGAAACCGACGTTGATTTGTTCCTCATCTCCAGGCGACCCAAACATAAAATGGTTGCTATGGAGATAAAATCAATAGAAAAGCCGCCATTTTGAAAAAAGTGGATTTTCTGTCAACTTATAACATGTAGCTTTTACCAATATAATACTCTCAAACAACGTGTTTTTTGGAGTCAGTTGATGATGCCGATTCCAATGCTAGTACTTTTAGCCATTTTAGCAACATCTTCAAATTTTCAACAATTCAGCCATTTTTTCAACAATTTCAGCTTTCATGCTTAAGTCCTACAAATTTTGACCTATTTCAACCATTCTACTATTACAATGTTCAACTTTTTCAGCTTATTCCTGCTAGGACTTTTGCACCTTTAACTTTTCATGGTTCTTCCAGTACAGTTCAGCCATTTCTTCAGCTAATTCAGCTTTCATTCAGCAGTACAGCATTCAACCCTGCATTTCTTCTGGAAATGCAGCTCCTTCTAGTTGGTTGAATGCTGTAAAGCATTCAACCCTTTGTTTTCCTGTTTCTCTTTATTTATTATTCTTTACGCCTATCTTCCGCCGTTTTTCGCCGCTTAACTCCTTCTACAATTTTTAACCGATTGTAACCATTCAACTTTTAAAATGTTCAGCTCTTTCTGCTTATTTGTGCTATGACTTTTGGTTTTTCAAATCCTTTTACTTTTTAAGATATTCCCGGTTTTCCGGGAATTTTTGCTCCATTGAAATACATGGAGAATTTTTCGTGCAGAAGTTCACAGTTAAACTCCTTCTACAATTTTTCACCTATTTTAACCGTTCGACTATGGAAATGTTCAGCTCTTTCATCTTATTCTAGCTATGACATTTTGTTCTTCAAATCCTTGGACTTTTCCAGATATTCCCGGATATTCCCGGATTTTCCAATTATTTTGCTCCATTGACCACACCTTTGCTTTTTTAAACAATTGTAACTTTAACATTCTTTTGGCTAGAGACACCGTTCAAATATTGAAATATTCACAAGGCTTTGGACTTCAACATAAGGCTCAAAATTATTATGGGATGGCAACACCACCTACAGTTTGGCGGCCATTTTGTGCCAAAATGTGAGGCAATTTTAAACTTCTTCAAACTTTCACCTATTTTTACCATTCTACTATTACAATGTTCAACCCTTTCAGCTTATTCCATTCAGCTACGGCTTTTAGTCTTTCAAATCTTTGAACTTTTCAAGATATTCCAAGATTTTCCAGGATTTTCCAAGATTTTTGCTTCATTTAAATACATGGAGAATCCTTGAAAACCTTTGTTGCTTTCAAGCATTATAACTTTAACATGCTTTCAGCTAGAGGCACCGTTCAAACATTGAAATGCTCACAAGGCTTTGGACTTCAACATACGTTTTGAAATTATTATGGGATGGCAACACTACCTACTGTTTGGTGGGCATTTTTTGACAAAATCTGAAGAAAATATTGCAATAAACTTCATCCATGGCTGGAACTGAACATATTGAAATTCACTGGATCTGGACATATAAGGAATGTGGGCGTGGTTAGCAAACAAAGTTCGTTGCTAAGGACGTCCAAAAGTTTACTTTTTCCGATTCATATGAAACCGACGTTGATTTGTTCCTCATCTCCAGGCGACCCAAACATAAAATGGTTGCTATGGAGATAAAATCAATAGAAAAGCTGCCATTTTGAAAAGACTGGATTTTCTATCAACTTAGAACATGTAGCTTTGACCAATATGATACTCTCAAACAATGTGTTTTTTGGAGTCAGTTGATGATGCTGATTCCAATGCTAGCACTTTTGGCCATTTTAGCAACATCTTCAAATTTTCAAAAGTTCAGCCATTTTTTCAACAATTTCAGCTTTCATGCTTAACTCCTTCTACAAACTTTGACCTATTTTAGCCATTCTACTATTACAATGTTCAACTTTTTTAGCTTATTCCTGCTATGACTTTTTTTCTCAAATCTTTGAACTTTTAAATATATTCGAGGATTTTTGCTTCATTAAAATACATGGGAAATCTTATAGCTTAACTTCTTATACAGTTTTTTACCCACTTTGACCATTCTACGTTTAAAATGTTGAGCTCTTCCAGCTCTGTTCAGCCATTTCTTTAGCAAATTCTGCTTTCATTCAGCAATACAGCATTCAACCCTGCATTTTCTTCTGGAAATGCAGCTCCTTCTAGTTATTCTTTACGCCTATCTTCCGCCGTTTTTCGCCGCTTAACTCCTTCTACAATTTTTAACCGATTGTAACCATTCAACTTTTAAAATGTTCAGCTCTTTTTGCTTACTTGTGCTATGACTTTTGGTTTTTCAAATCCTTTTACTTTTTAAGATATTCCAGGTTTTCCGGGAATTTTTGCTCCATTGAAATACATGGAGAATTTTTCGTTCAGAAGTTCACAGTTAAACTCCTTCTACAATTTTTCACCTATTTTAACTGTTCGACTATGAAAATGTTCAGCTCTTTCATCTTATTCTAGTTATGACATTTTGGTCCTTCAAATCTTAGAACTTTTCCAGATATTCCCGGATATTCCCAGATTTTCCAATGTTTTTGCTCCATTGGCCACACCTTTGCTTCTTTAAACAATTGTAACTTTAACATTCTTTTGGCTAGAGACACCGTTCAAATATTGAAATTTTCACAAGGTTTTGGACTTCAACATAAGGTTTAAAAATTATTATGGGATGGCAACACCACCTACAGTTTGGCGGCCATTTTGTGCCAAAATGTGAGGCAATTTTAAACTTCTTCAAACTTTCACCTATTTTTACCATTCTACTATTACAATGTTCAACCCTTTCATCTTATTCCTTTCAGCTATGACTTTTGGTCCTTCAAATCTTAGAACTTTTCCAGATATTCCCGGATATTCCCAGATTTTCCAATGTTTTTGCTCCATTGGCCACACCTTTGCTTTTTTAAACAATTGTAACTTTAACATTCTTTTGGCTAGAGACACCGTTCAAATATTGAAATTTTCACAAGGTTTTGGACTTCAACATAAGGTTTAAAAATTATTATGGGATGGCAACACCACCTACAGTTTGGCGGCCATTTTGTGCCAAAATGTGAGGCAATTTTAAACTTCTTCAAACTTTCACGTATTTTAATCCTTCTACTATTACAATGTTCAACCCTTTCAGCTTATTCCTTTCAGCTACGACTTTTAGTCTTTCAAATCTTTGAACTTTTCAAGATATTCCAAGATTTTCCAGGATTTTCCAAGATTTTTGCTTCATTTAAATACATGGAGAATCCTTGAAAACCTTTGTTGCTTTCAAGCATTATAACTTTAACATGCTTTCAGCTAGAGGCACCGTTCAAACATTGAAATGCTCACAAGGCTTTGGACTTCAACATACGTTTTGAAATTATTATGGGATGGCAACACAACCTACTGTTTGGTGGGCATTTTTTGACAAAATCTGAAGCAAATGTTGCAATAAACTTCATCCATGGCTGGAACTGAACATATTGAAATTCACTGGATCTGGACATATAAGGAATGTGGGCGTGGTTAGCAAACAAAGCTCGTTGCTAAGGACGTCCAAAAATTTACTTTTTCCGATTCATCTGAAACCGACGTTGATTTGTTCCTCATCTCCAGGCGACCCAAACATAAAATGGTTGCTATGGAGATAAAATCAATAGAAAAGCCGCCATTTTGAAAAGAGTGGATTTTCTATCAACTTAGAACATGTAGCTTTTACCAATATAATACTCTCAAACAACGTGTTTTTTGGAGTCAGTTGATGATGCTGATTCCAATGCTAGTACTTTTAGCCATTTTAGCAACATCTTCAAATTTTTAACAATTAAGCCATTTTTTCAACAATTTCAGCTTTCATGCTTAAGTCCTACAAATTTTGACCTATTTCAGCCATTCTACTATTACAATGTTCAACTTTTTCAGCTTATTCCTGCTAGGACTTTTGCACCTTTAACTTTTCATGGTTCTTCCAGTACAGTTCAGCCATTTCTTCAGCTAATTCAGCTTTCATTCAGCAGTACAGCATTCAACCCTGCATTTTCTTCTGGAAATGCAGCTCCTTCTAGTTATTCTTTACACCTATCTTCCGCCGTTTTTCGCCGCTTAACTCCTTCTACAATTTCTAACCGATTGTAACCATTCAACTTTTAAAATGTTCAGCTCTTTCTGCTTATTTGTGCTATGACTTTTGGTTTTTCAAATCCTTTTACTTTTTAAGATATTCCAGGTTTTCCGGGAATTTTTGCTCCATTGAAATACATGGAGAATTTTTCGTTCAGAAGTTCACAGTTAAACTCCTTCTACAATTTTTCACCTATTTTAACCGTTCGACTATGAAAATGTTCAGCTCTTTCATCTTATTCTAGCTATGACATTTTGGTTCTTCAAATCCCTGAACTTTTCCATTTATTCCCGGATATTCCTGAATTTTCCAATCTTTTTGCTCCATTGGCCACACCTCTGCTTCTTTAAACAATTGTAACTTTAACATTCTTTTGGCTAGAGACACCGTTCAAATATTGAAATGTTCACAAGGTTTTGGACTTCAACATAAGGTTTAAAAATTATTATGGGATGGCAACACCACCTACAGTTTGGCGGCCATTTTGTGCCAAAATGTGAGGCAATTTTAAACTTCTTCAAACTTTCACCTATTTTTACCATTCTACTATTACAATGTTCAACCCTTTCATCTTATTCCTTTCAGCTATGACTTTTGGTCCTTCAAATCTTTGAACTTTTCCAGATATTCCCGGATATTCCCAGATTTTCCAATCTTTTTGCTCCATTGGCCACACCTTTGCTTCTTTAAACAATTGTAACTTTAACATTCTTTTGGCTAGAGACACCGTTCAAATATTGAAATGTTCACAAGGTTTTGGACTTCAACATAAGGCTCAAAATTATTATGGGATGGCAACACCACCTACAGTTTGGCGGCCATTTTGTGCCAAAATGTGAGGCAATTTTAAACTTCTTCAAACTTTCACGTATCTTAATCCTTCTACTATTACAATGTTCAACCCTTTCAGCTTATTCCTTTCAGCTACGACTTTTAGTCTTTCAAATCTTTGAACTTTTCAAGATATTCCAAGATTTTCCAGGATTTTCCAAGATTTTTGCTTCATTTAAATACATGGAGAATCCTTGAAAACCTTTGTTGCTTTCAAGCATTATAACTTTAACAAGCTTTCAGCTAGAGGCACCGTTCAAACATTGAAATGCTCACAAGGCTTTGGACTTCAACATACGTTTTGAAATTATTATGGGATGGCAACACAACCTACTGTTTGGTGGGCATTTTTTGACAAAATCTGAAGAAAATATTGCAATAAACGTCATCCATGCCTGGAACTGAACATATTGAAATTCACTGGATCTGGACATATAAGGAATGTGGGCGTGGTTAGCAAACAAACTTCGTTGCTAAGGACGTCCAAAGGTTTACTTTTTCCGATTTGTCTGAAACTAACGTCGATTTGTTCGTCATCCCCAGGCGACCCACACGTAAAATGGTTGCTATGGAGATAAAATTAATAGAAAAGCCGCCATTTTGAAAAAAGTGGATTTTCTGTCAACTTAGAACATGTAGCTTTTACCAATATGATACTCTTAAACAATGTGGTTTTTTGAGTCAGTTGATGATGCTGATGCTAGCACTTTTAGCCATTTTAGCATCATCTTCAAATTTTCAACAGTACATCCATTTTTTCAACAATTTCAGCTTTCATGCTTAACTCCATCTACAAATTTTGACCTGTTTTGGTCAATCTACTTTTACAATGTTCACCTTTGACTTTTGGTCCTTTAATTTTTCAAAATATTCCAGGATTTTCCAGGACATTTCAGCCATTTTTTCAACAATTTTTTAGCTTTCATGCTTAACTCCTTCTACAATGTTTGACCTATTTTAGACATTCTACTTTTACAATGTTCAGCTTTTTCATCATATTTCTGCTTTCATTCAGCAATACAGCATTCAACCCTGCATTTTCTTTTGGAAATGCAGCTCCTTCTAGTTATTAATATATCCATTCAGAATAAGGACTTTTGCATCGCCAGTATCTATGGTCCTAATGTTGACGACTCTTCCTTCTTTCACAGATTCTTCACCTCACTCTCAGCTCACTCTGACTCCACAATCATTATAGGAGGAGACGTCAACCTTGTTTTGGACCCTGAACTTGACAGACTCAGCACAGCAGCAAACCAGCGTACATGGCAGTCTGCAAGTATTCTAAAGCAGTACATGAATGATCTGGGTCTCTGCGACGCTTGGCGCTCATGTCATCCAAGCACTAAGGGGTTCACCTTTTTTTCTCCAGTTCACCATTCACACTCTCGTTTAGATTATTTATTAGTCAGTAACTCCCTTTTGAAAGAAATTAAAAGTTCCAACATTCATCCAATTATTATCAGTGACCATGCACCAGTTTCTGTTACTATTTCAAGGGAAGTACCCAGACCCTCGGGTTCAACCTGGAGGTTTAATAGATCTCTGTTAAAAGACCAGGAATTTATTGAATTCTTTAAAAAAGAGTGGGCAACCTTCTTAGAATTCAACAATACTTCTGAAATATCACCAAGTATTCTTTGGGAAGCAGCAAAAGCAGTCATGAGAGGGAAAATCATTTCTTATTCAACGCATAAAAACGCAAAGAGAAAGCAGATTTATTAGAATTAGAAAATAAAATAAAAACTCTGGAGACTGCTTATGCTGCTTCTGCACAGGAACACATACTGGGCGACCTGAAAAATTTAAAGCTGCAGTTAAATGACATCATCAATAAACAAACACAATTCCAGATACAAAGGCTTCGACTGGAAAGATATGAAAACTCAAATAAATCTGGCAAATTTCTAGCTAATCAGCTTAAAATTAATAAAGAAAAATCAACAATCACTTCTATTATGGACCAAACAGGGAATTTCACCCATGACCCGGTAAAAATTAATAATGCGTTTAAAGACTTTTATCAAAACTTATACACTCCACAGATCAATCCATCAGAACAAAGCATCAACTCATTTCTCAACAATATAAACCTGCCCAAGTTAAACGAAGATCAAATCACAAATTTAGACTCTCCGCTCTCGCTGTCTGAGCTTCATGAAGCTCTGTCACTTATGCCTAATGGTAAAGCACCAGGGCCTGACGGCTTTCCTGCAGAGTTTTATAAAGAATTCTGGGAACAACTGGCACCAACGTTTAATAAAACGGTAAAATTTATCAATGAAAGCCAATCTCTACCACCTAACATGAACTCTGCCAACATTATCCTTCTTCTAAAACCAGACAAAGACCCCACGAGTCCTTCAAGCTATCGCCCCATTTCTTTAATTAATGCAGATGTAAAAATTATCTGCAAAGCACAGAGAATAGAAAAAGCCTGTCATGGCCTGGCAGCTACTCCCTCCTCCCCCCTCCTTCCTGTGTTGGACGCGACCAGCTGGATTCACTCACCTCATCTACACCTTCCTTCATAAGCTCCTCCTGGATCATCAGCCGGTGCCAGTTCGTTGTTCCTCCTATGGTGCATAGTCTGGTCAGCTCATGTTTATGTCTCACGTCTCATTGCCTCACGCTCATAGTGTTTTTTCTCGCTCTGCCTCAGGACTTAAACCTATTGGATCCTCACCTGGTCGCTGTCCTCCTACGCTGCTGTCTATCCGCCTCAAGAAACCTCCAGCCAGCCGCCTCTCCTCGCCATGGTTCAAGCCTCGCCCACGCCGCAGAACTCCCTCAAGGAAATTCCTCCTCAAGATTTCTCCAGCTAGCCTTAGCTCTTTGACTAGAGATAAACCTGTCAAGACCTATTTCAGATTAAACCACTTGAAACTTACCATTGAGTCCTAGCCTCCTTCCGGGTTCCAGCATCTGGGTCATTCTGAACTCACGTCCGCATCATGACAGAACGAACTGGCCAAACCTCTGACCCAGCTGACCCGGAAGGGCTCCGCCATGCAGTTACCCAACAAGGTATTTTTCTGGGACTTCAGTCTAACTTACTCACTCGTATTACGTCTGTACAAGAGGATCTGGTTTCTCGCATAAACGGTATCACTCGGACTCTTAATGAATTTTCTGGTCAAACTTCAAGGCCCACAGTCTCTGCTCCGCCTCCTATTTCCGGCAACAACGCTACATCCGCTTCCACCCTCATCCCGGAAAATGTTCGACTACAGCCGGAACCTTTTTTCGGGGATGTTTCTGCCTGCGGAGGGTTCCTTCTGCAATGTGAACTGATTTTCCAACAAGCCCCCAGGTATTATCAAGCCGATCACACTCGTATCTCACTAATCATGAACTCTCTCCGTAGTAAGGCGCTGCAATGGGCTCAAGCTTTCCTGGCCTCCCATCCTATCTCGCATCTCCCTTTCGAACACTTCCTGGGAGAGTTCCGCCTCGTCTTCGACCGGCCTCGAAAGCAGGAGGAAGCCACCCGACGGTTGCTAGGTCTCAGGCAGGGTAACCGTCCGGTGAGTGAACATCTCATTGACTTCCGGATTTTTGCTGTCGAGGCTGGATGGCCAGATCCCGCACTCAAGGGGATTTTTTACCAGTCACTGAATGAGCGCATTAAGGATCATCTTTGCACCCAGCCCGAAGCAGGCACTTTCGAAGAACTTGTCACGGCCGCCCTGAGGTCGGACATCCGCCTCCGGGAACGCCTCGCTGAGCAGAAATGTAAGCCACCTCCATCCCTTGACTATCCCGTTCGCGACTTACCCCTGGCGGCTCCAGCGAGCCTAGCTTCGCCCCCCGTCAAAACTGATGAACCCATGCAAATAGGCCACTCCAAGCTCTCTCTAGAGGAGAGAAAGAAGCGTCGTGATGGGGGGTTATGTTTTTACTGTGGTCAGGCGGGCCATCAGGTCTCTCAATGCACCGCTCGTTTGGACTCCAGAAGCCCCTCGTTTAGGGACGGGCCACGGGGGGGTGACCCTGAACCTTCTCACGTTTCCAAGTTTTTACTTGTTCCTGTCAAGATTTGCAATAAGAACCAAGTTTTTGAATTTAAAGCTCTTGTTGACTCTGGGGCCGAACATAGTTTAATGGATCAAAGTCTCGTTCATGAACTCTCTCTCCCGGTTGAAGTCCTCGATAACGCTGTTAATGCTGCGGGTCTGGGGGGAAAACAACTTTCACGCATTACCAAACGCACCGGTCCGGTTCTCGTTATTACCTCCGGTAACCACAGGGAATACCATAATTTCTTTATCACTCAATGTCCGCAGACGCCGTTAATTCTCGGGTTTTCTTGGCTTCAGAAGCACAATCCCAGTATTGACTGGAGTTCGTCTCGCATTTCCAACTGGAGCACTTTCTGTATGGCAAACTGCCTGCAGTCTGCTGTTCCCCTCACCAAGTTACCTGACTCAGGACCCGATAAAGAAATAGATCTGTCTAACATACCCTCCTGTTATCATGACCTACGTTCCGTATTCAGTAAATCTAGGGCTAGTGCTTTACCGCCACATCGACCATACGACTGCGCTATCGAATTGCTAAATGGAGCTCCTCTTCCAAAGAGTAAATTGTACAATCTTTCCGGTCCTGAAAAGAGCTCCATGGAGGCCTATATTCAGGAGGCTCTTTCCCTGGGTCACATACGTCCTTCCTCTTCCCCAGTCGCTGCCGGGTTTTTTTTTGTGGAGAAGAAGGATAAGACGTTGCGACCATGCATCGATTTTCGAGAGTTGAATCAGATCACGGTCAAGGATAAATACACCCTACCATTATTAGAATCTGTTTTCGACTCTGTCCAACATGCTAAAATCTTCTCGAAACTTGATCTCAGGAACGCTTACCACCTTGTACGCATGCGCGAAGGTGACGAGTGGAAGACGGCTTTCAACACCCCGTTGGGCCATTTCGAGTACCTTGTGATGCCGTTTGGGCTTACCAACGCCCCCGCAGTGTTCCAGCGTTTGGTAAATGATGTCCTCAGGGACTTTCTTGATCGTTTTGTCTTCGTGTATCTTGACGATATTCTTGTTTTTTCCTCCAATGAAACACAACACGAACATCATGTCCGTCTTGTCCTAGAACGGCTTCTCGCCAATCAGTTGTATGTCAAGGCTGAGAAGTGTGCGTTTCATGTGTCCTCCGTCCCGTTCTTGGGTTATATTATCGAAGCTGGCAATATCCGTCCTGACCCCGCTAAGATCGAGGCTGTCGCTCAGTGGGAGACTCCACAAACCCGCAAGAAGCTCCAACAATTCCTGGGGTTTTCCAACTTCTATCGCCGTTTCATTCGTGATTACAGCAGTATTGCAGCCCCTCTCACGCAACTCACCTCCATCAATCGCCCTTTTGTCTGGAACTCTGCCGCTGATGCCGCTTTCAAACGTTTAAAGTCCCTGTTTGTTTCCGCACCTATCCTCATCCAACCCGACGTGGCTAAGCAATTCATTGTGGAAGTCGACGCCTCTGACTCGGGGGTGGGCGCTGTTTTGTCCCAATGCGAGGACGGCACGGGGAAACTTAAGCCCTGTGCGTTCTTTTCCCGCAAACTAAGTCCGGCTGAGCGGAACTAAGATGTGGGCAATCGTGAGTTGCTAGCCATCAAGCTCGCGTTGGAAGAATGGCGTCACTGGCTGGAGGGGGCGGAACAACAATTTATAGTTTGGACAGACCACAAGAACTTGGCATATTTACGCAGTGCAAAACGGCTCAACTCCCGTCAAGCCAGGTGGTGCTTATTTTTTGATCGATTCGACTTCGCCATCACATATCGTCCAGGCAGCCGTAATGTCAAGCCAGACGCCCTCTCACGCAAATACTCCAGGTCTGACGACAACTCTGTCTCCACCATTCTACCAACGTCCTGTTTTATAGGCAATCTCACGTGGGAGATTGAGAACAGGGTCCAGCAGGCCCAGAGCGAGATCCCTGCCGGTATCACAAACCCTCCTGGCACCCTCTATGTTCCAGACTCCCTCAGGTCCGAGGTCCTCACCTCACGTCTCGCCTGCCACGGAGGGGTTTTTCGGACTATTCGACTCCTTAAGCGTCGCTTTTTCTGGCCCACCTTGGAACGTGACGTCAAGGAGTACATAGCTGCTTGTAGTACTTGCGCTCGCTCCAAGACGTCTAACCGACCTCCTTCTGGTCTCCTGCTGCCGCTGCCCATCCCTAGCCGTCCCTGGTCCCACATTGCTGTGGACTTTGTCACAGGACTCCCACCTTCACAGGGCCATACGGTCATACTAACCGTCATAGACCGATTCTCCAAAGCCGCCCAGTTTGTTCCACTCCCTCAACTTCCCACGGCCACTGAGACCGCCGACGCCCTCGTCAACCACGTATTCCGACATCATGGGATCCCTTGTGACATCGTGTCAGATCGTGGCCCCCAGTTTACATCCCAAGTTTGGAAAGCATTCTGCTCCGCCCTGGGGGCCACGGTCAGTTTGACTTCAGGGTACCATCCTCAGGCTAACGGTCAAGCGGAGCGGGCGAACCAAGAGCTAGAGGCCGCCCTCAGATGCTTGGCAGCTCAGAACCATGCTGACTGGTCCAAGTATCTGATTTGGGCAGAATATGCCCATAATTCCCACACCTCTACAGCCACGGGACGGTCACCTTTTGAAGCCTCGCTGGGCTACTCACCCCCCTTGTTTCCTTCCCAGGAATTGGATCTGGCGGTTCCCTCTATCCAGCTCCATCTGCAGCGCTGTCAGGAGATCTGGCTGCAGACCAAGGCCGCTCTCGTCCGCACCGCTGAGAATAACCGCCAGATTGCCAACCGTCACAGGGGGGTGAGTCCCGAATACCAACCAGGTCAAAGGGTGTGGCTGTCCTCCCGTAATGTCCCTCTCCAGGGGTCCTCTCGCAAGCTGTCGCCCAAGTTCATTGGGCCTTATACGATCGACCGGGTCATTAATCCGACCTGTGTTCGACTTCGTCTGCCGGCGGCTCTGCAGATACACCCCACATTCCATGTGTCACAGATCAAGCCTGTTTCCGAGAGCCCTTTGTGCCCGCCGGCCGCTTCCCCGCCACCCGCCCGTACCATCGATGGGGCCCCCGCCTTCACTGTCTCCAAGATCTTGGACGTTCGGCGTCGGGGTCGCGGGGTCCAGTTCTTGGTGGATTGGGAGGGGTATGGTCCAGAGGAACGTTCGTGGATCTCGCGTTCGCTCGTCCTGGACCGTACCCTCATCGACGACTTCTATGCTGCCCATCCTGATCGTCGCCCTGGACCGCCTGGTGGCGGTCGTTGAGGGGGGGGTACTGTCATGGCCTGGCAGCTACTCCCTCCTCCCCCCTCCTTCCTGTGTTGGACGCGACCAGCTGGATTCACTCACCTCATCTACACCTTCCTTCATAAGCTCCTCCTGGATCATCAGCCGGTGCCAGTTCGTTGTTCCTCCTATGGTGCATAGTCTGGTCAGCTCATGTTTATGTCTCACGTCTCATTGCCTCACGCTCATAGTGTTTTTTCTCGCTCTGCCTCAGGACTTAAACCTATTGGATCCTCACCTGGTCGCTGTCCTCCTACGCTGCTGTCTATCCGCCTCAAGAAACCTCCAGCCAGCCGCCTCTCCTCGCCATGGTTCAAGCCTCGCCCACGCCGCAGAACTCCCTCAAGGAAATTCCTCCTCAAGATTTCTCCAGCTAGCCTTAGCTCTTTGACTAGAGATAAACCTGTCAAGACCTATTTCAGATTAAACCACTTGAAACTTACCATTGAGTCCTAGCCTCCTTCCGGGTTCCAGCATCTGGGTCATTCTGAACTCACGTCCGCATCATGACAAAGCCACTCCTCACATAATTGACTTTGATCAAACTGGATTCATCAAAGGCAGACACTCGGATGACAATGTCCGCAGACTCGTTAACATAATAGACTTTGCCACCATCAAAAACCAGGAAATGACTATACTATCACTGGATGCTGAAAAAGCCTTTGATAGAGTAAATTGGAAGTTCCTCATTGCTGCCCTCCATAAGTTTGGGTTTGGAGAATCATTCATCAATTGGATCAAAATATTATATCACAACCCCAATGCATCAGTTAGAACTAATAAACAGACTTCCAATAGGTTTTTTCTTGGAAGAGGAACTAGACAGGGTTGCCCACTCTCCCCCTCTCTTTTTGCAATATTTATCGAGCCTCTAGCTGCAGCAATAAGACAGAATGAGAGCATTAAAGGAATTAAAACCAAACACAGCCATCATAAAATTAGTCTATATGCAGATGACATATTACTGTTTTTAAGTAATATACATTCTGTAAATGAAACGGCAACAATCATTAATGAATTCTCTTCTATATCAGACTATTCCATTAATTGGAATAAATCTGTTTTATTACCACTGAACAGTAATGCGGAGCAAGGACTCACAATACCAGTCAAATCAGGCAATATAAAATATCTAGGTATTTATTTTTCCCCCAAAATATCAGAACTGGTGCAGCTAAACTACACCCCATTACTGAAAAACATACAGGACGATCTAACACGCTGGACCAACCTGCCTTTGTCCCTTATGGGCAAGGTAGCCACGGTAAAAATGAAAATCTTACCCAAAGTTAATTATCTCTTCTCAATGATTCCCACACAACCGCCATTAAAATGGTTCAAAACATTAGACTCATCCATATCAAGCTTTCTATGGAACAATAAACCTGCAAGAATTAGTCTAAAAACTTTAAAATCTGCAAAAAGCTGTGGAGGATTAGAATTACCTAACTTCCACAATTACTTTCTTGCAAATAGATTACAATACATCTTAAAATGGTTAAAAAATAATCCAGAAACCAACTCATGGTTAGACTTGGAACAGGCGTTATGTGGAAAGATCAACCTGTCAGATCTTCCATTTATTAGCCAAATAGTTAAAAAACAGGATTGTTTCAAAAGTATTAATATAAATGCTACTTTAACAGCCTGGTGGGAATTTCTGAAAATATCGAAATCATCAATTCAACCGTGCAAAATGACACCCATCTGGAACAACCCAGACATCCTCATAAACAAAAAAATTATCCACTTCCCAGCTTGGCAAGCAGGGGGCATAAAACAACTAGAGCACATAATTATTGATAGAAGATTCATAACTCCCCAGGAACTTCAAGACAAACATGGAATATATAACTTCTTGGAATATCAGCAACTTAAATCAATTATTACTAAAAAGTTTAAATACAGAGACAACGATTTAAAGCTACCAGATGTAGTTACCACTCTGATCAATTTCTCAATGAATAAAACTCTCCAAAATATACAAACTTTTATGCAATTTAGATAACAATATTTCACTTCCGACAACAAAATGGGATGCAGATTTGAGCATCAGCACAGATGAAAGCTTCTGGTCAGAACTTTGTCTAAACACCTTTAAAATGACAAAAAGTCCAAATCTGCAGCTAATCCATTTCAAAACTCTTCACAGAATTTACTACACTGGACAGAGGATGTTCAAGATGGGTCTCAGTAACTCAGACATTTGTCAGCACTGTGACAGTAATCTACCCGATAATTACATGCATGCACTGTGGTTCTGCACGCCTGTCCAGGCTCTCTGGCAGCAGGTATGTGCCGATCTATCAGTCTGGCTTAAGGTTTCAATCACAGCTTCACCGTCACTTTGTGTGCTTGGTGACATGAGTGCCATCGATGTAGAAGGAGGATTAGGCTCTATCATTTTCATAACTCTTTGCATTGCTAAAAAAACTATTTTAATAAATTGGAAAAGCAAGAAAAATATAAATATAACTCAACACAGAAATCTGCTGCTTGATCATATCAGCTTGGAAAAAATGTCAGCCCAAGGTTCAAGTAACTTCGAAAGAATTTGGTTTCTCTGGTCTCCCATAGCTAACTCCGTGACTTAGGGGGTGGGGGGGGCCTGGTCGTCGCTGCTCCTTGCCCTTCTGCCGTAGGCCGGGGTGGGGGTCGGGGCTTCCGGGGCCTGGCGGGGGGTGGTGGGGGCTCCGTTGGTCGGGGGGGTCGGGTCCGGCGCCTGGGTGGGGCGGGCTGGGGCGCTGCGTGGTCCTCTGGGCTTGGGTGTGGGGGTGCGTGGTGGGGGGGTGGGGTGTTGTTCTGGCTTGGCTTGGGGGGGTGGTCCCTTTGCCTGTGCTGGGGGGGGTTGGCGGGGGGCGCTGCTCGGGGGGGGGGGGGGGGCCCAGCGGCGCTGGATGGGCTCCCCATCTACACCTGGGGCTGGGATCGGCCCTTCCCTGGCTCTGGGGCGGGACGGGACAACCCTCTCGGGGCCCCCGGTCGCTCTGGGTGTCATCCGCTTCGGCTGCCGGGTCTGGGGGGTGGGGTGGGGGGTCTTGCCGGCCCTGTCCTGTGGGGGGGCATTCTGGGGGAGGGGGGGGGGCACTATTGGTACGGGGCAGGGGGGGTTGACGGGTCGGGGTCTCCGCTGAGGCCATCGGCGGTTTCCCCGGCCGGTTGGCTGCCTCGGTCCCGTCGAGGCCTGACCAGAGCTCTTCTAGGGCCGGCGTTTGGGGGTGGGGGCCTGGGCTTGCTCCGGGGGGGGGGCAACGCTTTCTGGCTCCTCTCTCTCTGTGTGGGGGGGGTGGTGCTGGGCCTGGGGTGTCGGCGCCTCCGGGGGTGGGGCCCCTGGGCTGGGTGGGCCTGGCCCCCTTGTTGGGGGGGGGGCGGGGGACAGCTGTTTGACCACCGGGGGACAGTCTATCAGCTGTCCCCAACTTACCCCCTTCCTCATATAACCTCATAACAGGGTGAGGGGGTGGGGGGCTTAGCCTGCGATGAGCCTGGGGGGGGGGGTTACTAGGCAGTGGCCCCCCTCCTATGGTTGCCGTATGGAGTGGGCCCCCTCTTTCGGTTTTATTTGCACTTTAAACATGTAGGGCCCTTGGTAGGGGGGGTGCTTGGACATCACTGCCAGCAAGCAGCAGATGTCCTCCTAGCACCGTACCCGCCAATTTTAACCGCACCTTAGACATTTAGGGCCCCTTGGTGGGCTGGGTGAGGGGACGTCACTGTGAGTAATCAGGAGATGTCCCCTTAGTGCCCTACCCGCCAATTTTAACTGCACCCCCCTTAGTACATACACCCCCCCCCCTCAATATATACATCCCAACATAAACACACTCATGCACACACACACTCTCTCAAACACACATACACGCACACACATTTTGCAAGGAAGGTGGGACCTAGGACCATCTGTCCCCTGCCTCTTCCCTGGTGGGGGGTACGGGCCCCTTTGCAACGGCGGCCGTGTCCCCGGGGTGCCGGCTTCCTGGGCCCGGCGGTGCTCTCTCCGCGCGGTGGGGGGGTTCACATTACATCTGAGCCGGGGGTGTCTGGTCCCTGGGGGGTGGGTTCTGGTCCTTGCTCCTGAGTGCTGGGCCCCGCCAAATTTCCAACTGTGGCCGAGCCTGGTCGGGCCATATTTACAACACCCCTTGTGGGCCCTCTTTTTTCCCCGGGGTTCCCCCCTCCTGGGCGGGGGCGGCGGGCCCCTGCCTCGCTCTTCCCTGGACCAACCGTGGGCCGGGCGGATGGCTGCCTGGAGTGCGGAGCGGGTCTCCCTTGGGGGGTCCTGGCTCGTACCTGGGGTTGGGGCGGGGGGATGCCCGGAACTCCTGGGTGGTGGTGGGGTGCTCGTCTGGGGCTGTGGGCGTCCTTCTCCGGTGGGGCCCTGCGTTGGGTTCTCCCGGCGCGGCGGGGGGGCTGCTCTCCTGGTCGGGCTGGGGCGGCGCTCTCTTTCCCTCCGTGCCTCCCTGCTCTCTGGCTCTGGGGGCCTTGCGGCGGCCCTGCTGGCCCTGGCCTGGGTGGCGGGCTTGGTCGCCCGGGCGGCGGTTGTTCCCTGTCGGTTCCCGTGTGGCGTTGGGGGGATTCCGGCTGCCGCTGCTGGTGCGGTGGGGGTCTGGGTGTGGGGGTGGCTGGGCACTCTCCCTCCTTCTTTTCACGTTCCACCATCCATTTTAGAAGAACATAAACACTCACCTGGGCACAGGTGTTAGCTCACCTTTGCACTAACAGTTTGCATGACTGAATGACTGAAATATTTCACATTAGTTGGATTTAAGGCATAAGTATGCGTGTGTGAACACTTTCTGTTTTGTGTACATGTTGACAGGTGGAGATTTTTGCAACTAACAGGTGTGTTTATAACATTTGAGTGTGTGTGTGGACAGGCTCCGCCCTTTTTGTACTACATTTGAACCTTACCGTAATGATTAACAACCAGTAAACTTGTTGCTTTATGCTGCTTCATGGTCTTACCCCCCTTCCCCTCCTATTATCACCCCCTACCCCCCCTCTCTCTATCACCCCCCCTCTCTAACGTCCCTCTCTCTTCTTCCCCTCTTTCCTTTTCCGTCCGGTCCAACACCAAAGATTTTCAGACATGTTTGAAATTAATAAAGGTTGGCCTCAATTACAAAAGGGGTTTATTCAGGCATACCTTTGGTTTGTCTGAAGATTAATAACTCCTCTTGTTAAAGTAAAATATGTCCAACCCAAGAGGCCCTCAGCTCTCATCTGACTGCCCAGTTGTTGGACAGGACAAGTTGAAAAAAAAAAAAAAAAAAAAAAAGAAGAAAGTCACTCCAATGAGAATGATGGAAAGTTTTGGTCCAATCAGGGGAGATCAAATCCTCTTTTCTCATGGCACCAACCGGTCAGCAGGGGGCGCTATATTACTGAATCATTTTAGTTACAAACCGAGATGGTTCTGGTCACTGGTTACTTTGATAAATGTGTTATTCTGGGAAATGTATATGAATATAACTCTGCAGCACAAAACCAAATCCTGTTTTCAGACTTTACAAACTCTGTTAAAGAACCAAAGATATCCTAGCAGTAATCTCATCATTGGAGGTGATTTTAACATGGTGGAAGATGAATACCTCGACAGATTTCCTTCAGCATTTCTAAACCATCCTTATAATCTTACTGTTAACCTTTACAGACATTTAGGAAGAGCAGTTTCTGTTGGTCATAAAGGAAAGGATCCTTCCATCCACCATGAAGCAGGACGTCATCACCCTGATCCCTAAACCTGATCCTGAGGGATCATTTCAGACCAACATCCCTCCTCAGTAGAGATGATAAAACATTTCTGCATCTAGATTAAATGGCGTATACTTATATAGCGCCTTTCTTCCTACAAGGACAAAGCGCTTTACAGTCACAGACCCATTCACACACACAGTCTCACACTGGTGGTCGCTCCGCTGCCAAACACAGGCGCCCGCCTACCACCAGAGGCAAGGTGGGGTTCAGTGTCTTGCCCAAGGACACTTCGACTCATGGGCGTGCAAGGCGGGAATCGAACCTGCAACCTTACGATCATGGGACGACCGCCCTACCGCTGCACCACGGCCGATTAAAAACAGGACTGAATCAGATCATCTCACACACACAATCAGGGTTTTTAAAAGACGATCAATTCACAATAATAGCTTAGTTATTGATCTGATAGACTAGTCAGTTAATTGAAGATGATGGCTTCATTTTATTTTCAGATTTCTTTAAAGCCTTTGACACGGTTGAACACAAATTTATGTTTCAGACTTTAGAATTATTTGGATTTGGACCTAATTTCATAAGTTTTGTTCAAACAATCTATGATAATGATAGTAACAGTGTAGTTATTTTACCAAATGGCATTTTTATAATAATCAACAAAGGAATTAAACAAGGTTGTCCACTTTCACCGTTACTTTTTATAACAGCAACAGAAATGTTATCAATACTTGTAGAAAACTCTGGTTTCTGTAAACTCCATGTCCTGGAGAACAGTTATTGATGAGTCAGCTGGCAGACGACACGCCCACATTCATGATCAATAATCAGGATCACAGTGAAGGTGGACTTAAAGCCATAGACTTTCAACGTTTGGATGCTATGATTCAAATGAATTGGCTTAGGTCTTTTCTGCAAAATGAAAGAAATATTTGGTTTCATATTCCCTCAAACATCTTATCTCATCTGGGGGGCATTGAGTTGCTCCTAAAATGAGATTTTGATGACAGAAAACTTCCTATTAAACTTTCTACTCATCATCAGCTGCTGTTCCTGTATGGAAACTCCTATTCAAACTGAACTGTAGTCCACACAACACTCCATGTGGAACTGTGGGGATATTTGATGTAGGAACACATCCATATTTGACAAACATTGGATGATAACGGTATCTGGTCATTACTACATATAATGAATGATAATGGAAACATTATCTCATCTAAAACTTTTTCCAGTGACAAAAGCACATTATATTATTTGGATAGTTTATGGTGATAATCTATTTGATTTGACATTCAATACTTTATTCATATCTGGGAAATATTTCATTCACAAGAGCAGATTTTAAAAACCAAACCATTATTCAATACATTTCATAAAGAGATCAGTTTATATTTTAAATCTCTGAAATTTATAAAAAACAAAAATGCAATAAAAGTGTCTATTTTCATTGAAGATCACATGCTGTATGACAAATCCCTAGTATTGTAAACTACAATTCTAATGTTATTTTTCCTTTATTTGTTTTTTCTCTCTTCTTTGTGCTGTCACTATGTGTATGCGTTTGTTTAAAGTTCAAATAAAAAAAAACCTTCATTCACATCCTGGTACGCTCTCCGTCCATCTTGCTGTGCTACTTCTGCCGCGTCGAAATGCATCTTGGGATATTGCTGACATCCGGGTGTGATGCTAGGAGCTAAGAGCTAAGTCCGATAGGCGAAGCAGCCAGCCTAACCTTATGATATTTTTCTGATTCTGGTGTGGGGGCGTCCGTCTCCTCGCGTCTGCCCCTCCTTTTTCGGCTAACAGCTGTCCCTGCGCGTCTCTGCAGAGAAGCGTCCTGCAGCATTCGGGTTGTCGGTGGCGTTAGATCGGGAGACTTTTTGGCCTTCTTGAGTGCCGTGATCGCCAGAATCTCTTGGTGAGCGGCGTGCTGCCATCTTGTTACCTTGGCCTCCTCCTCAGCTCTTGGGAACCATTCCTTTAAAAGATCCACATGAAGCACTCTGCTGGAACGTGCATGATCTGGAGTAGACACCTGGTAAGTCGTGGCTCCAAGTTTTTTGTGCACCACAAAAGGACCTTGCCATTTGGCCAGCAGTTTACTGTCGCTTGTTGGGAGCATCACAAGAACCTTCTGACCTGGGAGGAAGCTTTTGTGTCGTGCTTTCCTGTCATACCAGGTCTTCTGGTACCGCTGAGCATCAGCCATGTGGTCTTGAGCCAGCTCACTCATCTTCTGCAGTTTTCCTCTCATCTGTAGGACATAGGAAACTACATTAACAGGTCCCTCCCTCCCCTGATCTTTGCCCCAGGTCTCCCTCAGCAAGGTCAGAGGTCCCCTTACTTCAAAACCATATAGAAGTTCAAATGGGGAAAACCCAGTTGAGGCCTGAGGAACCTCCCTGTAGGCAAAAAGGAGGTAGGGAAGCCACTGATCCCAGTCAGAACCAGTATCATTAACAAACTTACGGAGCATCTGCTTGAGTGTTTGGTTAAACCGATCAGTCAGTCCGTCCGTCTGTGGATGACAGGGGGTTGTTGGAATACTCTTTATGCCCAGGAGCTGGTAAACCTGTTTAAGCAGTGTAGACATAAAGTTAGTCCCCCGGTCTGTTAAGATTTCTTTAGGGAAACCCACTCTTGAGAAAAACTGCACCAGAGAGAATGCAACAGCTTTTGCCTTGACACATTTCAAAGCAAAGACTTCTGGGTATTTTGTAGCATAATTGGTAATGACCAGCGTGTAAGGATTTCCAGCTCTGCTTCTTTCCTCAGGTTCAACCATATCCATGCCCAAACGTTCAAAGGTTGTCCCAATAATTGGAAGAGGCTGAACTTTTCACGGATGTCTTCTGGCACTGAGGGCAACTCTTACAGTTTTTGTCAATGTCTGCATGCAAACCAGGCCAGTAAAAGTGTTTAACAATGCGAGCAGTAGTCTTGTGCTTCCCCAAGTGGCCAGCCCAGGGAATAGAGTGGCCCAAGTTGAGAATTACATCTCGGACACTCTGAGGGACCACTAGCTGCTTTGTTTGACCACGCTGATGATATAGAACACCATCATGCGGAAAAAACTCCCTCCTTTTCTTAGACTCAGTCAATTCTTTAGCTTTCAGAAAACAGAACAACAGTGTTGGATCATCCTGCTGCATTTTACTGATGTCACTCGGCAACTCAAAACCCAAAGCACTGTCTGGAGTTGTTTCAGTTGTTGGCTTCACAGCTGTGTGCTTAAATTTCTCTTGCCTCCGTTGACTACGTGGCTTGCGAGACTTTCCCGGGTTTGTCTCTAGCTCAGCATCATAGAACGGCAAAGCACTGAGGAGTTGGGATTGCTCCTCCTCAACTTGAGTCTGCGCCCTTGTAACTGCAACATTGCTATTTCCTTTTGTGTCCAACAAGTCAAAAAGAACAGGAAGGTCATGACCTAGGACCGCTGGAAAAGGCAGATCATCCACAACACCAACATTTAACAAATGTCTGGCCTTGGACTTCAATATAAAGTTCAGCAGTGGGGTATATTTTCCTATTCCCATGCACACAGCAGATTGAGATGGTCTCACGGGTACAAATAATATTAGCTGGTACATGCCGTCTCTGCACGAGAGTGTGTGCTGCCAGTGTCCACAAGAGCCTTATGACTCTTCCCATTAATTCTTACTGTGGTCAATGACATAGATTCACCTTCTTGGGTTTCTGGTGGAAGCCTTTGGTATGGAACAAGGCACATTTGAGTGAGCTTCACTGGATTTTTTGGACATAATGGTTTAATGTGTCCTTCCTGCCCACACAAATAACAAATCTGTGTTTTACTGGAAGGCTTTGCTGGTCTGGTCTGTTTATCTTCCCCCAAAGGAGTTCTATTCGTACCTGGGGCAGACCTCTGGTGGTATTGATGGTTTGCTGACCTTCGAGAGTCTTTGAAGGCCTGCCATGCAATGTTGCTCCATGGAAGCTTTTTCTTTCTCCCTCTGCCAGGGAGGCCACTTCAGCTGCCGAGTTAGGACCATGTTCCTTTATCCAAATCTGAGGCTCAGGTGACACCATTCTTAAATATTGTTCCATGATTATTATTTCAGCCATTTCTTTTGTTTTTTTACTTTTAGGCTGAATCCACTTGTCATACAGCTCTTTCAGTCTGGCATACAGCTCTTTGGGAGTCTCCTCAGGTCCAACTTCCAAGGAGCAAAACCGTTGCCTGTAAGACTGGCAGTTTTCACTTTGTCATAATACTTTGAGTCATCAAAATCCATGCCAACATAAGCACTCCTAGCCTTACCAGTGACCAATGGAATAAGGCGGAAAGCCCAATCAGATCTGGACCACTTGCAAGCTGTAGCCATTCTTTCAAAAGTTACGAGGAAATGTTCAACATCATCATTTTCTGAGAGTTTTTCCAACCATTGCTCTCTAGAAAAATGAGGCTGACTAGGTGCTGGTGGTTCACATTCTGGGGCAGATGTTGGTGGTGAAGGTTGATTGTCAAAGTTTGACACATCTGGAGGATCAGGTGCTGATGAAGTGAGTGTAGCACCTATGCTATTAGGCAGAGGTAGTCAGGCTACTGGAGCAGATATAGGTTCGCACGGAGTGGTGTGTATTGAATAAAAGAGCCAAGAGTCAATATAAAGGTAGCATGGAAAAAGCCGGCAGTTTACTGAACAATTGATAAACAACAATAAATATACAAATTTGGTTCTTAAGTTATGTTAAGACACCTCTTAAACACCCTTTATGTTGTTTTTTCCTTTACTTTTTCTGTTAAAGTTCAAATAAAAGGTTTTGTTCAAGTTAATTTCAGTTTCAATCTATTTTACTTAAAGATGACCGGTCATTTGGTTTAAAGGGATTTTAGTCACAGAACTAAATTTGTTTAACTTAAATTTAGTTTAAGCTTTCTTTTGAGTTCACTATATTTACCCTTTTCACTTTTTTGTAAATCAGTTTTGTCACTTTAAATTTACACCAAAAGTATCCTTTAAAGTTACAAAATATCAGATATCAAACAAAAGACAATTCAATATGCAAAGCAAACAAAGAACTGTTTTTCTAAATGTCCAATTGCTTAGTAAATCCTTTAAAGTTTGTTAGCAGATGTATCCAGTTTTTGGTAGTGCTCCTTTAAAGTGTATTGGATCCACAGTTAGTGTTCAATCTCCTACCGCGACCTTGGCAGAGATTTTGTAGTAGTGAGTTAAAGTAAAGGACCACGTGATGCTCTACAGGCAGTCCGGATTATCGTGCTCCTTGGGTAGGCTCGCCATCCATGGATCAGGAGAAGTCCAGAACGATCCGGTCCGGAACAGTCTCCCAATTACTCTCGGGGGGACTCAAAAACCTGGCCTGCAGGACAGGCCATAAAAATAATTTTAGTCCATATGCAAAATAAAAACCACTCCAAAATGAAAGCGGAGCCGCACTAGAAGGCTACGTGACTCTTTAGAAACTTAAAATGGCGGCTGCTCTTTTTTCTTTTTCATACATCCAACTCTACTTGCAGAATTAGCTTCTTTTCACACAAAATATACCCAAAATACATCAAATAAAATACATTCATGTTTCGAAGTGTCAAAGAAAGTTATAAATAACTCAAAAGTACTGTTTTGTCGTCTTTTCACAACTTAAATTGGTCTCAACTGGGCTCGCCTCATCACGGCAAAACCCACGCCACAAAACGACGCTGAAGTTGGCTTCCGATTCACAGCTTCCGATTCGCGAAGGCACTAAAGAAACATTCCGCTGCATTTTTCGCATTAAGATCACCCAAAACCGGGTCCTGTTCAAAAACCACTGGACCTGGACTGCTCAAACCTGGATTAAATTATACATTAGATACTAAAGAACACATTAAATACAGTTTCTGATTTGTGAAACCTTCCTCTGATTTGTGAAAATGTGAAATAGGTTGATTTTTTTTATCGCATTTTACGCACTGAGTCCACTTCAGACCAGGTCCTGTTCAAAAACCACTGGACCTGGACTGCTCAAACCTGGATTAAATTATACATTAGATACTAAAGAATACATTAAATACAGTTTCTGATTTGTGAAACCTTCCTCTGATTTGTGAAAATCTGAAATAGATTGCTTTTTATCGCATTTTACGCACTGAGTCCACCTTAGACCAGGTCCTGTTCAAAAACCACTGGACCTGGACTGCTCAAACCTGGATTAAATTATACATTAGATACTAAAGAATACATTAAATACAGTTTCTGATTTGTGAAACCTTCCTCTGATTTGTGAAAATCTGAAATAGATTGCTTTTTATCGCATTTTACGCACTGAGTCCACCTTAGACCAGGTCCTGTTCAAAAACCGCAGGACCTGGACTGCTCAAACCTGGATTAAATTATAATTTAGATAGTAAAGAACACATTAAACACAGTTTCTGATTTGTGAAACCTTCCTCTGATTTGTGAAAATGTGAAATAGGTTGATTTTTATCCCATTTTACACACTTAGTTCACTTCAGACCAGGTCCTGTTCCAAAACCGCAGGACCTGGACTGCTCAAACCTGGATTAAATTATAATTTAGATAGTAAAGAACACATTAAACACAGTTTCTGATTTGTGAAACCTTCCTCTGATTTGTGAAAATGTGAAATAGGTTGATTTTTATCCCATTTTACACACTTAGTTCACTTCAGACCAGGTCCTGTTCCAAAACCGCAGGACCTGGACTGCTCAAACCTGGATTAAATTATAATTTAGATAGTAAAGAACACGTTAAACCCAGTTGCTGATTTGTGAAACCTTCCTCTGATTTGTGAAAATGTGAAATAGGTTGATTTTTAATCGCATTTTACGCACTGAGTCCACTTCAGGACGGGTCCTGTTCAAACACCACTGTGGGAAAAAGTATCATTTCATCGAATTTTATGCAATTTAAGGATAATGGGGACAAGGGAAGGACAACTTTAAGGAAAACACCATAACAGGAACTTTAAAGTAAATCAGAAAACAGACCAAGAAATATTGAACAAAAAAACAAAACTTAAGTCAGGGGTACATGCTAACCATGACCATAACTATTTGTCCAATCTGACATCTGTTTCCCAGTTTCTTTTGTATGTTCAGATTTTGAGACTCCGTGCGTAAAATGCTATAAAAATCAATCTATTTCACATTTTCACAAATCAGAGGAAGGTTTCACAAATCAGCAACTGGGTTTAACGTGTTCTTTACTATCTAAATTATAATTTAATCCAGGTTTGAGCAGTCCAGGTCCTGCGGTTTTGGAACAGGACCTGGTCTGAAGTGGACTAAGTGTGTAAAATGGGATAAAAATCTACCTATTTCACATTTTCACAAATCAGAAGAAGGTTTCACAAATCAGAAACTGTGTTTAATGTGTTCTTTAGTATCTAAATTATAATTTAATCCAGGTTTGAGCAGTCCAGGTCCAGCGGTTTTTGAACAGGACCCGGTTTTAGGGTGGTCTTAGTGCGAAAACTGCAGCGGAATGTTTCTTTAGTGCCCTCGCGAATCGGAAGCTGTGAATCGGAAGCCAACTTCAGCGTCGTCGCCAAAAAAGTAGGCAAAATACAAAACAAAACTCACCAAAACTCGTCTCGTAATGGTATAAAATCTTATTTGGCTCACACCCCTCTTCCGGTCTGGCTAGACAACAGGTTTGCACCGTTATTTTAGTTTTTCACCGTAGTTTTTCAGCTAATGGCTACTCTGCTGCGCGTGCTTGCTGTCTCTGCCCTAAACAGGCCTCTCTCTCCGCTACGCACCGCACAGGTTGGGGGGGCTCTTGAAAAACTTTAAACTTTATCGACAACAAAAACAATTTCTCTTTTTAAACAAAAATAGTAATAAAACCTATAAATTATTAATGTGAATACTATTTATATTTTTATCCTCAGAACCTTTAGCTGTTTTTATCATGTTGTTTATTAATATTTATTGACCTTTTTATATCATTGTAAAATGCTCTATTATTACTGGGGTTACATGAGTTCTGGGATAGGAGAAGTACGGGCCTGCACCTCCATCTGAAGAAGCTGAAACTGGTGCTGCAGAGCTTTGAGACGATGTTCTTGCCGTTTAGCTTCCTCCTGAAGTTGCAGGTCTCTGGCTTACTGTTTTCCCATGAAAGCCTGGAGAATATCAGTCAGATTTCTCAATATTGGCTCATGTGTGTCTTCACCCGTCAGTACCTGGTGCAACCCCTGTAGCTCCACGTTCCTCCTCTTCACGGTCTCAAGTCCCCTATTCATGTCCTTGTTCTCTGGTCTCACTACTCTTCCTCCACGATGCATGGTATACTCCACAATAAACTGCAGGTGTCAAAAAAGGGGAGAAAAAAAATTCTGTGTCCTCAATTGCTGATCCCACTTCTGACACCACATGTGATGGATCGAGCGGCCAAAGAGGACAACAGAAGTTTATCAAAAATGAAAGTTTTAATTTTCTCATAAAATGTAAAAAGATTTACAAACTGGGCCCTTAAAAGAGGTCAACAGAAACATAATGAACTCAGACAACAAACTTAACTTTAACTTAACCAACTGAACAGACCAAGTAACAGAAACAAACTGACCTAACCAAAGACACAACAAGGGAACATATATAGTGGCTGATCAGACCACCTGAGAAACATGGGGGGAAACTAACATGACTACACAAACCTTTAACAAAGACTATAAAGACAAGACTAAACACAAAAGTTCGTCTCTTAGTGGTAAAGAAAATCATCAATAGTAGAATAAAATTTATAATAACCAACACCAGCAAAACAACTAAACTTTAAATAAGTCCATTGGTTTTTTCCCCTTGGAGGCTTCTGTAGATGGCGCCTGCCCAATTGTCTGACTGGAGTATTTAAAGGCTGTGAAGACTTGACCTTCTTTTTTTTGTAGGTGGCGGTAATGTACCTTCACGCTGGTGCCTCCCACCAATAAATCACAAGAAGAAGAAGAAGAACTCCTCTTTTGCGCGTCCTCCCAGCACAGCTCCAGGGGGGTATTCCAGAAAGCAGGTTCTGCTAGCTCCCACAGTAAGTTTGAGGCTAAGGAAGTTGATAATCTCAGCTTTCAGTTCCAGAAATGGAGGTATGTTTCAGGGTAGGTCAGGTTGCCATAGCAACTCATGCTCTGAACATAACCTGGTCTGGAGCAGGTTTAGTTGAAGGTTAGTTTGTTTACAGAGAGGTGAAGCAGCATGGCGTGTCCATTTGAAGATGATTTAGTGGATGAAGAAGCTCAGATAATACTTTTTCCACCATGAGAGGGTGATAAGACCACATATGGATGTTGGAAAGAGAAACTTTTACTTTGATCTAACTCAGTTATTTGCTTCAGTTTAGATAAATTATTTTTTGTTAAGTCAGTTTAAAAATAACACGTAGTTATCAGACAATTATTTTACTTTCATTTAAATTAATTCAATTAAGTAGGTGTAACTTTGGTGCTGCTGTTAGAGCGGCACCGCAAGGGATTGTGGGATATCATTCCCTTTGCCTGTCTGGACGGATTTGGGCTTAAGTGTGGGTTTTTGACCAAATGTGTTTAGTTGTTTAGCTGTTTTACTGTGTTTTGCCGAGTTATTTGTCCTACTATGCTCTAGTCTCTGCACCATGAGTGAGAGGTAGGGAGAGGATGATGAGTTTATATAGCACCACTACCAAATTACTCCTGTGATGACAATGATGATAAATTCTTTTTAATAAGTTATGCACGCCGCACATTTTTTCCCGTTGTTAACAGGTTGATTGTCCAATGGGTGTGCTCCCAATTATTGAGAATTCTTCTCAGGTGTTTTCCCTGTGGTCATGCCATGTCCCTGCCTATTTAAACAAACACCAATAAACAATTGATTGTATGTTCTGACTGCAGACTGTGTCCCAGTGTGTGCTTTTGCTCCCCTTTGGAAAGCCACGTTTAACAGGTTATGGGCCCAGATGTGCTGATATATGCCCAGACATGGTGTGAGTAGCAAAACAGTTTGATGAGCTATCATTTCAAACTTTTGGAGTGCCAGCACCATGAGGAAAGGTTGAGTGAAAGGTCACGTTGGTCTCGTCTTGTGTTTGATGGAGATGAAAAGAATTATGAACTCTGGGAGACAAAGTTTTTGGGACATCTGCGGTTACAGGAACTGAAGGATGCAATTCTAAATGAACCTGCCACAGATGGGGATGAAGACACACTGGCTGAGGATGCAGCGAAAAATGCTGAAGCATATGCTGAACTTATTCAATTCCTTGATGACAAAAGTTTGTCTCTGGTCATGCGAGAGGCCGCTGATGATGGCCGTGGCGCTCTCAAGATATTGCAAGACTATTATGCTGGCAAGGGGAAGCCCAGAATTGTGAGTCTCTACACTGAATTAACTTCCCTGCAAAAGTTAAGTGGTGAAAGTGTGACTGATTACGTCATACGTGCTAAGACTTCAATCACAGCGCTGAGGAACGCCAGAGAAGTTTTGAGTGATGGACTACTGGTTGCAATGGTCTTAAAGGGGTTGCCAGAATCATTCAAGCCTTTTTCAATTTTTGTCACTCAAAGCGATGAGACCCTCTCTTTTGCAGATTTTAAGATCAAATTGCGCAGTTATGAGAACACTGAAAGCATGCGTACAGCTGTGACCAAGGACAATGTCATGGGTGCCCAGGCACGGAAAACTAGTGCCCTGTCGGGTGCAAGGATGCGAAATGTAGAGAACAGAGACATTGAGTGTTTCCGTTGTGGTCAGAGAGGACACAAGGCAAGACAGTGTCAGCGTGGTCAGCAGTGGTAGAGGCAAGGCAAGAGCAACACACGGCGAGGAGGTCGGAAGCAGCAGCGACAGGACAACGCACGCGGAGTATCCGAGGAGACGGATAACACCTTTGCCTTCTTGGTGACAACTGATTATCAGCCGGGGAGCGACATCACCAGAAAAGGGTTAATGGTGGACACTGGTGCAACATCGCATATCATTACAGATCTTGCTAGGTTTAAGAGCTTTGACGATCAATTCCAGGCTGAAATGCACTGTGTAGAACTGTCTGATGGGACAAGGTGCAAGGGGGTTGCGGAGCGCAGAGGAGAAGCAGCGGCGTGGCTGGTTGACAGTGGGGGAGGTCATATTTGTGCCACACTGAAGGAGGCGCTATATATCCCCTCCTATCCCCAAGGCATCTTCTCCATGAGAGGTGCAACTTCCAACGGAGCAACAGTAATCTTCAAGGAGGGAGAAGACGTCCTGAAGTACAAAGACGGTACATGTTTTCTTATTCATGAAGACAATAGACTGTTCTATTTGCCTACGGTTCCTGAGAACAATAACTGTGATCAATTTATGAGTTGCCATGACATTCAGACGTGGCATGAGATTTTTGGACATTGCAATTATAATGATGTTCAGAAGTTGGAATGTATTGTTGATGGCATGTCAATTAAGGGTAAAGTACCTAAATCTATGCAATGTGAAGTGTGTGTTCAAGGTAAATTCATTCAAAGTAGGAACAGGAAGTCTGATGTAAGGGCAAAGTTGGCATTAGAGTTGGTACATACTGACTTGGCAGGGCCCATTAACCCAGAGTCCAGAGAAGGTTATAGGTATGCACTTTCCTTTTCCGATGACTACTCCAGTGCAGTGTTTGTGTATTTTTTAAAGCACAAAAGTGATACTGTGGAAGCTAGAGAGAGATTTCTATGGAGTTAATTCAGTCTCAATAATCAGAAATGCACACAACCGGTTTTACAAATACACACGCTCCGATTCACAAATGTCATTTTATGCAAACGTGAAAAATAAATTCGGAAATACACACCCTGTGTTTCACAAACACACACATTGTGTTTCACAAATGCACACTAAATGTTTTACAAATGCACAATAAGTGTTTCTCACAAATGTGCACACTGTTTTTCACAAAAACATTTTAGAAATTCACAATAAATGTATCAGAAATACACAGTAGGTGCTTCACAAACATGATTTTTAGTTACACATGTGGTGTGAACTCACAGATCATTCGAATTGCAGACTGTGCATTCAAAATCCCGTTCTCGTTTGTGAATCTCCCCGTGTGTGTGACAGATTTTTCTACGGTGAATATTGAGACTCATCTGACGGAGCGGGTCAACTAATGTCACCATTGGCTAGTGAATCTGTCAATCAAACTCATCGGCAAAGCAGGCGGGTTCGCTTTTAGCCAATCGAATGGCCCCTTACACTTTCTCTACGCTTTCTGCAGGTGGCAAAAGCCCCGCCCATGTTTGATTCTGTACCAGTCGGTCGTTAGCGTGTTAGCCTTAGCATGGCTTGTCGGTTTATTTGCCTTCGGTTGTCAAAATTTACTGGCTTGTGCAACTTTTCAGTGGACCTGGGAGCAAGGCAACAGTGGTTGAATGCAGTTGACATTGAATCCATCGAACTCTGTACTGGTCATGAGATTTAAAATGAATGTTTCACTCGGGATTGTTTGTACGTTATCCTTCTCTTAGCTTTCATGCTAGCATCATTTCAACACTCAGACACGGTTCCCTTCGGTCTTGATCATCTGAAGGTGGAGGAGAAAAATCTTTAACTTCCACAGTAGGTTCTGTGGAGAAACTGGCATCACTTTGCTCCGTACCACGCAGTGGGACTACATTTCCTCAAGTTCATCTCACTGTCAATCACAGATACCCAATACACCTGCTCAGCCCGAAGTCACTTTGCTGGACCTTAATTTTATTTTTTTAATAACTCAAATGTCATTGATTTTATATTGTAACCATATACATATACACCTCTTGGCCAGGTCACCCTTGTAAAAAAGATCCTCATCTCTCTGGGTTTTATAGCTGGTTAAATACTACACAACAAAAGATGGTCATAGAACAACAAAGTGCAAACATTCACCCTTTATTGCAGAGTAAAATTCAGAGAAAACATGGACAGATTAAAACATCAAAATTTAAGCAAATGTGGGATCTCTACTGATTTGAATTTTATTTAAACTGGAACTAATTTTCATAACTTCCTTACATACAATGAAGTCCCTTGAACAATACAGCAGTATTGATTTGAACTTTGTCTTCCTCCCCTCAGTCTCTCTTCTTCTGTATGTAATTATGTCGCCTAAATTAAGTTCTAAACACACTGGACAGTAAAGATGTAGGTCCACTCCCAAACGGTCTGAATTCCACAATGGATTGATGTCGTCTTGCAGTTCCAACATTTGTGGACCCAAAAGAGGACTGTCCCATACCGGGACATTGATCCCAGGATGAGGCTCAGTCATGGATCCACTCTCCTCCCATTCAATCTCTGGAACCAGCATACTCTGACAAAAAATAAAAATAACGATACTGTTTATGAACAGCACTGTTTTTTTTAATGTTTTAGATTATGTAGGAACAGTGACCGACTAATAATAACTTATATTGTTGCTTGCAGGCAGACCTCATGTCTCCATAACTGTTTATAATTTGCAAATAAGTGAACCTTAACAAAGTAGTGACATTAGTACATCTGATGGCTCATAAGGCCATGCATTGTGATGCATTTTGAACTTGCAGATGTGCTATTCTTCCTACAAACAAACAATTTAGGGAAATTGTTTGCACCACACAACAATAATCCTTTTCATTCATTTTCGATGAAAATTCACTGTAGTCATTATGATTTCATGATACTCTTCTTGATACTTTCCACTTTAGTCAAACTGCACACAAATCAGTTGTCCAGTACAGTGAGATTAAATAAAGCATTTACCCGGGGATCAGAAACAGGGTTCTGGGTCAAGCCCAACTGCCACAGCTGATTTGGTGTCATGCTTTGCTCCGTCCTGATTGGATGGCTGTCCCACGCGTCACTAAAGACATCCAAACTGGCCTGAATGCGTGGTAGGAAAATATAGTGGCAGCAGAATACGTGATGTTACCGATATTGAGCAAGTCTTGGTCCTCAGGAGAGTGCAGGATGTTGTAATATAAACCAGTAACACTCACGAAGACATCACACCAGAGGAGCTCAATCCTGTATTTGGAAAAAAGCAAAAAGAAATATTATATTGTCAGATTTATTTTTAATACATCATTCACTTTTATTTATATATTAAAGCGTCTAAAACTAGGTTCAACTCACCGTTGATTGTGTGTGCTTCAATGAAGCTGTTTGTGTCAGTTCTACGTACTGTGAGCATTTACTCGGCTATGCCCGCATGTTCTCCTCCATGATCTCCTCTCACCCTGACAATAACATGAAAATCATGTCTCAAACACATAATTACAAATGCATCGGCAATACGGTACACATCAATTTAAAATGTAATGTTCTTATGTATGATGCCAATAAGTAGAATTTCTAGGTTAGATAAATTGCAGGAGTGGGTTACATGTATCACTGGGGAAAAAATTGAGGTGAGAGACTGAGGGGGGGGGGGGTAAAATGTTATTCATGACGGGAAAGAGTTTTAGAGTTGCCTTTGTTTTCAGAGAGGAGTCTAAAAAAAGTTATTTTATTTTTGTACAAATAACCAAGTACTTATCCTGCCTGATATGTGAATAAAAGATTTCTTTATGAATAACATGAATACCTCAGAGGAAAGCCATACACGTTCACAGCGTCACTGAAGAAGGCCAAGTGGGTGTCTGCACAGTTGTTGTCTGCCATCTTCAGGTGCAAGATCTATGGAATACAAGTACAAATACTTTCAACTGACAGATATTTACAGGGGCAAAAATGCTAAATTCCCAATTGATAAAACAGTAATACAATAGGATGATAAAATATGAAATAGAAGGGTATTTAATAATCCCTGAGGAAATTTTTTAAAAATGGCCATCTTAAAAAAACACATAAACACACATGCATTACAAATAGAAATATCACAAAATAAAAAGATTGATAAAAAAGGTAAATAATTGGAAAATCAGTGGGTAAAATTAAAAGAAATTACTTGTAAGATGCCCTGCCAGAGAGTTGTATTGCCTGAGGAACAAAAGATTGTCACGCTGTCACGCTTCAGTAATTCCTAGAGAATAAATAAAAACATGACAAACATGGATTAGATCATTTAGCTGTCTGAGATTAAATTACATAATTTTCAAATATTAGAAAGGGGAATTTTTTTAAAACACTCTTGCTATGATAACTTGAGCTTGTAGTAAAGAACAGCGTTAAAAAAAAAATCAGAGACTAGACACTGATCACAGGAAGCCTGTGTGTAATATTTACAGTAACGTCTACTCAAATCACTGTTGACAGCTGATTTCTCCCATCCACCCTTTCTGTGACTACTTATCGACTACAAAACAGCCTAAAAACATAATGTTTGGGATTCTTGTCATTACGTCATTGGAAGTAAAGATAGGGGGATTTTAGTGGCTGTCACTCTGATCTTTTTTTTTTTTTTTTTTTTAACTTGTCCTGTCCAACAGCTAGGCAAACAGATGAGAGCTGAGGGCCTCTTGTGTTGGACATATTTTACTTTAACAAGAGGGGTTATTCATCTTCAGACAAACCAAAGGTATGTCTGAATAAACCCCTTTTGTAATTGAGGCCAAACTTTATTAATTTCAATCATGTTTGAAGATCTTTGGTGTTGGACCGGACGGAAAAGGAAAGAGGGGAAGAAGAGAGAGGGACGTTAGAGAGAGGGGGGGTAGGGGGGTGATAATAGGAGGGGAAGGGGGGTAAGACCATGAAGCAGCATACAGCAACAAGTTTACTGGTTGTTAATCATTATGGTAAGGTTCAAATGTAGTACAAAAAGGGCGGAGCCTGTCCACACACACACTAAAATATTATCAACACACCTGCTAGCCGCAAAAATGTCCACATGTCAACATGCACACAAAACAGATAGTGTTCACGAACGCATACCTATGCCTTTAAACCAACTAGTGTGAAATCTTTCATTCATTCAATCATGCAAACTATTAGTGCAAAGGTGAGCTAACACCTGTGCTCAGGTGAGTGTTTATATTCTTCTAAAATGGATGGTGGAATGTGAAAAGAAGGAGGAGGAGCGCCCAGCCACCCCCACACCCAGACCCCCGCCGCAGCAGCAGCGGCAGCCGGAATTCCCCCAACGCCACACGGGAACAGGCAGGGAACAACCGACGCCCGGGCGACCAAGACCGCCACCCAGGCCAGGGCCAGCAGGACCGCCGCGAGGCCCCCAGAGCCAGAGAGCAGGGAGGCGCAGAGGGAAAGAGAGCGCCGCCCCAGCCCAGCCAGGAAAGCAGCCCCCCGCCGCGCCGGAAGAGCCCAACGCAGGGCCCCACCGGAGAGGGACGCCCACAGCCCCAGACGAGCACCCCACCACCACCCAGGAGTTCCGGGCATCCCCCCGCCCCGACCCCAGGTACGAGCCAGGACCCCCCAAGGGAGACCCGCTCCGCACTCCAGGCAGCCACCCACCCGGCCCACGGTTGGTCCAGGTAGGAGCAAGGCAGGGGCCCGCCGCCCCCGCCCAGGAGGGGGGAACCCCGGGGAAAAAAGGGCGGCCCACAAGGGATGTTATAAATATGGCCCGACCAGGCTCGGCCATGTTGGAAGTTTGGCGGGGCCCAGCGCTCAGGGGCAAGGACCAGGACCCACCCCCCAGGGACACGAACACCCCCGGCTCTGGTGTTGCTGTCACTCTGATCTGACACAATCTCACAGGGCTGGTCATCACAATACGGGTTCTAACGTTAGAAACTTAAATGAGGCTTCTCATTCAACAGTGGATTCACGTCTGTTATATATAAAAAATGCCGTTTTCATGAATGTCATATGAATTAACTTTGTTGCACAATCCACCCCGTCTTAAAGTCTGGGTTGTGAAAATGCTGTGTCTAACTTTAACCCGGATCGCGTTTACATAAAGGCAGCACACGGAACAGCTAACTTACTAGTTAGCATAGCATCAGTGTTTAACAACATCCCCGTCTCCAAAACAATACTTTTTATTAAACTTTCATTGCTGCTGTAAATCCGGCACGCTTTTCCCCTTAGTTCTATCTGAATCATGTTAAGAACCTACAGATCATTGGCTACAGACGCTAGCTTGTACCGACACCGGCTTGAACTTCACTCACACAGGCAGACACAACTTGAGTCGAAAGCCGGCTAGTTTCGAGGCCCCTGGTTGGTTGTAGTTACTCGTGTTGTGTGAAGAGCTGGTATGCCAAGTATAAAACTTGACAAAACCATCATAAGTCCTCCCCCGCTTTCATAAAAAATATGACCGCACAGGCTAAGCTAAGCTAATATGCGGTGGGGGTACTCTGCAAACGACTCGGCTGAAGTGTTCATAAAGCATTCACACATGTCACTTGGCTAACTTAGTATTCAATAACATTACAGGACGTACAACGAGGGAATAATAATCAAATAAGTGCATTACTTACGGGCTGAGACTGATCCCGTTCAGAAGACCTCTCCGCCATGTTTGCCGCCCGCGTCCTCCCAACTGCTGTGCAGAACAGCTCCCTCCCTCGTCACTTTGAAAGTGAGGAGTGTAAGGGGCCATTTGATTGGCTAAAAGCGAACCCGCCTGCTTTGCAATGAGTTTGATTGACAGATTCACTAGCCAATGGTGACATTAGTCGACCCGCTCCGTCAGAGGAGTCTCAATATTCACCGTAGAAAAATCTGTCACACACACGGGGAGATTCACAAACGAGAACGGGATTTTGAATGCACAGTCTGCAATTCGAATGATCTGTGAGTTCACATCACATGTGTAACTAAAAATCACGTTTGTGAAGCACTTACTGTGCATTTCTGATACATTTATTGTGAATTTCTAAGATGTTTTTGAGAAAAACAGTGTGCACATTTGTGAGAAACACTTATTGTGCATTTGTAAAACATTTAGTGTGCATTTGTGAAACACAATGTGTGTGTTTGTGAAACACAGGGTGTGTATTTCCGAATTTATTTTTCACGTTTGCATAAAATGACATTTGTGAATCGGAGAGTGTGTATTTGTAAAACCAGTTGTGTGCATTTCTGATTATTGAGACTGAAATAACTCCATAAATTCCTACCACAACCATCACAGAAACCAATGAACTGGTTTACACTTCAGCAGCAGTGATCCTTGAGATGCTTGGCTATAAGAGCAACCATGGAAGAAAACAGTACCCACCATGGAAGCAACGGTTAGAGGCCAAAATCAAGGCAACTCGGAAGAATGTGAGTAAACTGACAGAGGCTCAAAGAGGTACAATGAGAAAGCAAGTACCTAAGAGATACAGCCAGATGCCCATACCTGAAGCACTGGAAACTGAAAAACAAAGGCTCTTAGCCTTGAGCAGCCGCCTAAACACAAGAGAAAATGAAGCCAGACGAATAAACAGGCTATTCGCAGCTCAACCTGCAAAAGTGTACGCTCAGTAAAAGTGTACGCTCAGTGGCAGGGTCAAAACAGCTGAGCAGACCCCCTAGGCTAGAAACTGAACAGTACTAGAAAAGTATATGGGAGAAAGAGACAGCACATAACAGCAATGCCCAGTGGCTGGTCTCTCTGAGAAAAGAACATAGCAACCTCCCTGAACAGAATCCAGTAACCATCACAGTGGCAGACATCCAAGAAAGAGTCTCAGGTATGAAGAACTGGACCGCACCGGGCCCTGACATGATACATGCCTACTGGCTGAAGAAGCTTACCGCACTCCACGAGCGCCTGGCAGCACAAATGAACCAGCTGCTAAGAGATGGGACTCACCCCGAATGGCTAACAGAAGGGCGAACAATCCTGATCCAGAAGGATCCCTGAAAGGGTGCAGTCCCATCCAACTACCGACCAATAATCTGTCTTCCACAACATGGAAGCTCATGTCAGGCATCATTGCAACCAAGATAAATAGGCACATGGATCAATACATGAGTAACACACAGAAGGGCATTGGTAGAGACTCCAAAGGAACCAAACACCAACTCCTGGTCGACAGAACAGTCGCTCAAGACTACAGGTCACGACACACCAACCTGTGCACAGCCTGGATTGATTACAAGAAGGCCTATGACTCAATGCCACACACATGGATCACTGAATGCTTGGAGCTGTACAACATCAACAGGACTCTAAGAGCCTTCATAGGAAACTCAATGAAGCTGTGGAAAACCACCCTTGAAGCCAATGGGAAGCCACTTGCACAATTGACTCCTGGATCCACACCACCAGGATATACAGTTCTGACATTGGGAAGTCATTCGGGCTCGAGAAATGCAGCCGGAAACACAAAAGCTCCTCACCATGCATGGAGGGTTCCATCCCAAATCCAGCACCCTGAGCCGCAAGGAAGGAGGCCGAGGACTAGTGAGCGTGTAAGCAGTAACCCCCAAGCTGGAGGAGTGGCTACAACAGATACCTGGAAAGACCTCAGACCTCTCAGTCCAGAAAAGAACAGGAACAGCTGAGATACTGCAGGACCCTCAAGCTCCCAGGCCTCTGGTAGAGGACCCCAGCTTGGAGGAGAAACCACCCACGGAAGGGGGAGGGGGGCATTTTATATATATATGCCTTACAATGAAGATATAAATACTTTGTCTGTTCTTTTTCTCCAAGCAGAAACTCTTTCTTTTGCAGCCGTTTTACTTTTTTGATGGACGTATAACCTTCATACGCTGTCATTAATCTCAGACTCCGTCTCACTGAAGTATAGCTCTCTTTTTTTTTCTCCATGCGTTTCCATGGTGACTCCGTAAATCGGTGATCTATTGAGAATGTCTTTATGTACCTGCTGTGCACGTGCATTAACCCAGGGTTACCAAGAGGAGCGTAATTACGCCAACTCATATCCGGTCTTCTGGAACCGACATACCCAGAGTAAACAAGTTCAGGAGGATTTCAGCCAGAGTTCAGGGTTAAAGTCAAGCTAGTTTAAACATGCTTCCTGGAATACCCCCCCCTGGTGTCTCAGGCTCGGGGAGGGGTTTTCCTTTCCAATGTTTTTCGTTTTTGGTCCCAAGTATACGGTCCATGGGGAACATGCACACCTTTCTCAGTTTAAGTTTTGCAACGGCTAAACTTACAATTTGGTTAACGAGGAAGAATCTTCCTTCTGATGGATGTGCGGACGTTCCTTTATGTTTTTCTCTTCTGAAGAGTCGTGTGGATGTTGACTGTTTAAAGTTGATCGTGACCTTCAAAAGTCTGACAGCATGTGGACTCTGGAGGGAGTTCTGTGTATGACTGGGATGATAACAACAGTGTGTTTCAGTTTTGATTGATTACTGGTTTACAAGCTGTGTTTCCATTTTTGATGATTGCTTTTTCTCTTCAATTAAGTATTTTTTTTTTACTTTCAGTGAAGCCTTGTTGTAATATGACTCATGAAAGTACTGTGGAAAATAAAAGTTCCACTTTTCTTCCTCCTCTATTGTGGGAGGCAGTGGCTCAGGTGGTTGAGCAGGACGACCACTGATCGCTGGTTCGATCCCCCCAGTCAACTGTCGTTGTGCCCTTGGGCAAGACACACCCCCCCCCCCCCCCCCCCCACTGCCTCCAGCGTGTCTCCACTATGTGTGAATGTCCCGGTGACGGTTAGAGGGGCGGCCACGCCTCTGTCAGTCTGCTCCAGGGCAGCTGTGGTCCATCAGTAGAGACCATCAGCAAGAATGAATGAATGAATGAATGATGGACACACTGGAAGAACGTTAGTGTCTGGAAAAGCAGATCCATCCATTATTATTATTATTTTATTGTGAAGAACCTGGATTTTCTAGAAAGGACTGTATTCAATTTTAGTTCGTACCCCGTCAGTTTCTTACACACAGAAATAATGAATAACGACTCAGAGACAGTTACTTATCTTTTGTGGAGGTTTTACTTCGTCCAAACACGAAGGGGACAGACATGAACATGGTACATTCAAAGTCCGAACCAACGAGCTCAGGGATGGGCTTTGGTATAAAAACCCTGCATTTGCATATTCAGAATATCGTCCGATGGACCTCGTGTGAAAATCACGCCCACAGGTTACTGCTGGAGAGGAGCTCCAAGGCTAAAGTGAAGATAAGTATGAGGCCTCCTCAGCAGAAAACATGCACAGAAAAGAGGGAGTATGGGAAGAAACTGTTAGAACAATAGTTTGGCTGTGCTTTCTTCAAATGTAATATAATTTTGAGATGACAATACATGCTCAGTGAATTAAGTTTAAACCATTAGTGTAATAAAAGTTAAAGGCAGTTTCTAACTATTCTTCACATTTATCCATTCTTTACTGGAACATAGAAAACATCTCTGGCTAGTTATCAAATAAAACGTTTCAAATTTTGACAGTAATCTTCTTCATCTTCATCAGAATCCTTACAGGATCTAAAATCAGCAGAGCAGCATGGACTCTCTGACCTTTCACCTCACACAGGTGGGTAACAACTGAGACAAGCCCTGCCCCTTGGGGGGCAGTTAGCATGGTTACTTTCTCTGTGATGTCTCTGCAGCGCTCTGAGGAACCGTCTGAGGAAGAGGAGGAAGAGGGGTTGGCGTTGACGGAGGAGCTTAGATTTGAAACTCTTGAGGAAGGGGAGGGGTCAGGTCTCCAGCTGAGTTATCGCCATGGTTACAGGAGAGGCTGCTTACTGCTGAGTGTGGGCGGAGTCATTATCTTTACTGCAGGTAAATGCACACACGTGCACACACACGTGCACTAACACACTAAGATTGGACCAGTTCAGTCACATGACCTCAGGACTCCCCCTCAGCGTTCCTGCTGGCCTTCTCCATCCTCACTGGGGGGTTTCGCTGCTCTAAGGTGGGGGGACTAGGGGAGGGGGACCAAGAGGGCGGAGCTAACACATCCCCAGAAGGAGGGGGGGGGCTTTACCTCGGTGAGCTGAGAGAAATGATGAGGAGGTTTCTGAGAGATGAAGATATCCACAAGACTGTCAGGTATGTTCCTGTTGTCAGTTAACCAGGGTTACCATGGTAACCAGTTTAACCAGGTTAACCAGTTCACCAGTCTGGTTAGAGGACAGACTCTAGCAAAACTACACCAGTCAGCAGAAATATTAAAGCTTTATTTTCTCTCATCTGTTTTATTTATTTAGACTTTTAGTGTGAAATGGACAGGAAATGGATGGAAACCATTTTCAAAATAAAAGCAAGGATTAGTTCCAGATCACTGAAGGTTTCTGTAGAAGTTCTGCTGCAGGAAGCGTCTCTCCTCTGATCAGAATACAAACACACTGAAAGCTTCGTCTGCATGATGGATTCATTAAACATTTACATAAATAAAGTGATGGATTATTTTAGGAAACTAATAATTAGAGTTAGTAAATCTCTAACATCCCATTTACTTTTAGTGACAACAAAGCTGAACAAACAGAGTAACATGTTCACAAAAATATATGTTTCTATAGGTTAAATAAGACTCCAGAAACCAAAATAAAAGAATGAGATCATTATTATCATTATTATTGAAAATTGTTCAGACATAAACATTATAAACAAACGTTGCAGTGATGCAATTATGTCTCAATAATGTCAACTGAGCCATAGATGTTAGTATCTAAAATGAATTATGGCTACATTTGAACCTCAGAACCCGATTTCTGTCAGCAGCAATTAGAATATTTACAATAAAAAGAAAAATGTGAGTTCTGGAATGAAAACAATCCTAAAAATGATGACACGTCATTTATTAAACAAAGTTAACTGATGAAGAACTAATTTTTAGACTCTTCTTCCTCTTCTCAGAAACTCCACAGGTATGTTCTCAGGACCAGTAGTCATTCCACTCTTCATCCTCATCTTCCTCACTGGTTGTTGCTGCTTCCTGCTCCTCATCATCCTCCTCTTCTTCTCTGTGTTCTCTAACTTGTTCCTCGTTCATCGGTTCTCCAAACTTCTCCTTTCATCTCTCCATCAGTCTTTTCCTCCTAAGCCCTGTCAACATAAAAACCTTCCTTTACCCGAGCTTTTACTCTGAAACTTCAGACTCTGAGCTCTCATTGGCTGAGTCAGACACAGGTGTGTTTGTTCTCAGTCGGGTCAGCGCGGCGCCTCATCCTCCAGGTTCCTCTGAAGGAACCCTGCTGGCCTCTGAGATCCTGAAGAGCTTCAGGCAGCTGGACATGGACCACACCTGGACCGAGTCTCTGTACGCCACGCTGCAGTTCCCCGACAGGTGAGAGCCCCGCCCCTTCACAGGAGACACCTGTGTCACATGACCAGGAGCATTACAGGGGTTCCATTAGCCCCGCCTTCAGTTCCACCTGTAAGTAACTCAGAACAGAGAACAGGAACACGCTCACCTGTGCACACCTGCAGACCCGGTCAGGTCAAATCCTGGTTCAGATGATCCGCGTGTTGAGGTTCCAGAGACCACTGCAGGTCTGTGTGGAACCGGCTGAACGTCTGCCATCATCAGGAACCAGTCTCATCAGGTCTTCATCAGTTCAGACAGAACAGGGTCTGAGAGACCCGACCCACAGAGGTTCTGGCTCTGAGGAAGTAGGTCAGCCTTCAGACAGGTACCTGGAGCTCTGCTGAAGCAGGATCATCTGTGTGACCCCCGACCTCTGGGGGGCGCTGTGGACTCGTCTGAAGCAGGATCATCTGTGTGACCCCTGACCTCTGGGGGGCGCTGTGGACTCGTCTGAAGCAGGATCATCTGTGTGACCCCTGACCTCTGGGGGGCGCTGTGGACTCGTCTGAAGCAGGATCATCTGTGTGACCCCTGACCTCTGGGGGGCGCTGTGGACTCGTCTGAAGCAGGATCATCTGTGTGACCCCTGACCTCTGGGGGGCGCTGTGGACTCGTCTGAAGCAGGATCATCTGTGTGACCCCTGACCTCTGGGGGGCGCTGTGGACTCGTCTGAAGCAGGGTCATCTGTGTGACCCCTGACCTCTGGGGGGCGCTGTGGGCTCGTCTGAAGCAGGATCATCTGTGTGACCCTTGACCTCTGGGGGGCGCTGTGGGCTCGTCTGAAGCAGGGTCATCTGTGTGACCCCTGACCTCTGGGGGGCGCTGTGGGCTCGTCTGAAGCAGGATCATCTGTGTGACCCCTGACCTCTGGGGGGCGCTGTGGGCTCGTCTGAAGCAGGATCATCTGTGTGACCCCTGACCTCTGGGGGGCGCTGTGGGCTCGTCTGAAGCAGGATCATCTGTGTGACCCTTGACCTCTGGGGGGCGCTGTGGACTCCCTCTCCTGTGTGTTTGCAGGTCTCACAGGAGTTCTCTGCAGCTGCTGGACTCTGCTGGTCTGGTCTCAGAACCACTTCCTCTGAACCCTCTGGACTACTGTCCCTACAGCGCCACGGGGAACTTCACGGTGGGTGGAGCCTGAGCAGGAGTCTGTTTCCATGGTGACCCCCTCCGGCTCATATCTGTGTCTCTGAAGGGGGGGCTGGTTTACGCTAACTACGGACGCCCGGAGGACTTTGCGTGGCTGAGGAGTGTGGGCGTGTCTGCCGCCGGCTGTGTGGTGGTGATGCGTGTCGGGGGTGGAGTCAGCTTTGCTGAAAAGGTCTGGTTGGCTCAGAGGAACGGGGGAGGCGGGGCTTTGATCTACCCTGACCCAGCCGACCTGCCCCAGGACCCCCGCCGTCTCGGTCTGAACTCCCAAACGGCCGTGTCCGAGCACGTACGTGCACACGCACGCTTGACATCTGACCCGGAGCTGTTGACCAATCACAGCTTCTCTGCAGGTGCACCTGGGCTCAGGTGACCCCTTCACCCCCGGCTTCCCCTCCCTAAATCACACCAAGTTCCCCCCCATTCCGTCCTCGGGCCTGCCCCTCATCCCGGCCCTCCCCATCACCGCCGCTGTGGCTGCCAGACTGCTGAGGTGAAGCTCCGCCTCCTCAGGTACCGCTCAGGTGTTGCTATGACCTCACAGACCTGTGTGCTTCAGCCAGCTGGTGGGCCGGTCCTGCCCCCCCTCCTGGCGGGGTCGGTTACCATACGTGGGCTGTGTGCTCGGTCCTGACTTCAGTTTGGGGCGCCAGGTCCGGGTCTCGGTCCACGGCGTCATGAGACCCGTCCTGCTGAACAACATCTTCTCCTCTCTGGAGGGGCGGGTTGAGCCAGGTACGGTTGGACAGGTATGGACAGGTGAGGGGTGGTTCGTCTGCAGCACAGGTAACCCCCCCCTTCCCCACAGACCAGTACATCATCCTGGGGGCTCAGAGGGACTCTCTGGGACCAGGAGCCGTCAAGTCCGGGGTAGGAACCGCCATCCTCCTGCAGATGGCCAGAACCTTCTCAGCCATGACAAAGACGGGTAGGATCACCTGGACAGGTGAGGTTGTGAGTGACAGCAGGCCTGTCGGTAACGCCCTGTTTTTCAGGCTTCAGTCCCAGACGCAGCCTCCTCTTCGTCAGCTGGGATGCAGGAGACTTTGGGAGCGTCGGAGCGACCGAGTGGCTGGAGGTTGGTCAGAATGAAGGTTCAAAGGTTAGAACGGTTCTGACTGTGACCCCGCTGAACAGGGTTACCTGTCCATGCTGCACCTGAAGGCCGTCGCCTACTTCAGTCTGGACCAGGCCATCATGGGTAACCTGGAGCTCTCAGCCAATCAGAATCCAGCTTTCTAACCAATCACAGAGAGGGATGAAGGTTCACCTGTCTGTCTCTGAGCAGGTGATGACGTTCTGTCGGCGTACACCAGCCCCCTACTGGTCGACCTGCTGGACGCCGCCATCAGACAGGTACCTGTACACAATTACACACACAAATGTTTACCAACACACACACACAAATACACACACACTGTCACACACTGACAAACACACACACACATACACATAGACACACATACATCAGCATCATTCACGCCTCCCTTAGGACCGGAACAGTCCCCACTGCTCTCAAATCAGCAGTAGTCCCCCCAGACTAAAAACACCTGGTTCAGACCCCTCCAACCTCAACAACTTAACCCAATATCAAACGTCCCATTCATCTCAAAAATCCTTGAAAAAACTGTAGCTGCTCAACTCCATGCTCATCTCTCCAGCAATAATCTATCTGAACAGCTCCAGTCTGGTTTCCGTCCCCCCCACAGAACTGTGCAGCGTTTGACCCCATCTCCCACCCCGGCCTTCTGGACAGACTTTCCAACATTGGCATCACCAACCCACCCCTAAGCTGTTGCATTCATGTCTCTCAGGTCGCACCCAGTTCATCCGGTTACAATCATTCACCTCTCCCGTGACTCCAATCACCACAGGTGTGCCCCAGGGCTGTGTCCTGGGGCCCCTGCTCTTCATCGTCTACCTCCTCCCCCTCAGTCACATTTTTCAGAAAAACAACATACATTTTCACTGATATGCGGACGACACCCAGCTCTACATCTCCAAACCTGGCTCCACTTTTCCACCTTCTTCCTTCTCCAATTGTCTTTCTGAAGTCAAATCCTGGTACACCGCAAATTTCCTTAGATTAAATTGCAATAAGACTGAATTTCCTGTTGTTCTTTATAAGAAACCAAGAGTTTTCTTGTTATTCTGCTGGAATAATAACCCAAACCCCCTCCATTCACCACGAAACACCTGTCTTACAGCAGCTTCATTGGTTACCAGAACCTCACTGGATCACCTTCAAAATCCTCATCCTCACCTTTAAAGCCCTCCACAACCTCGCCCCTCCGTATCTCTCAGAGCTCCTAACAGTTGCTACCCCCACTCGCTCCCTCAGATCCTCTTCGTCCCTTCGACTGTCTGTTCCACGAACACGACTAATTACCATGGGGGGTAGAGCATTCAGCAGCTCTGCCCCACAACCCTGGAACTCCCCCCCTCTGATCTACAAAATATGGACCCACTCACAGTTTTCCAAACACCTCAAAACTCACCTTTTCGTCATGGATTCAACACATAATATTGATGCGTGCGTGTGTGCGTGTGTGTGCGTGCGTGTCGTAGGTGGAGCATCCCAGACATGTCGGACAGAGTATCTACAGTCATGCAGAAAAGGAAGGAGGCAGCTGGAGGATGTGAGTTGAACCTCATATCTTTAGAATCTTCAGGTTATACAAACCATCCAGATGTTCAGGTTCCGTAGACCATCCGCATGTTCAGGTTCTGTAGACCATCCAGATGTTCAGGTGCTGCATCTGTTTCCTCAGAATGAAGCCTCTCTTCCTGAACAGTGGAGCTTACAGCTTCACCGCCTTCGCTGGAGTTCCAGCCATGGAACTCAGGTTCTCTGAGGTGAGATCTACTGAGGACACGTGCACGCTCACATGCATGCTCACATGCACACTCAGTCTGTTTGAATCAGTCTGTGATATCAGACTCATGTTCATGATCCACACAAACATAAATAATTCTCTACTGACATCACTCTTTAAGTCTTGACAGATTCATTTATTAATGAAGTTTAAAACTAAAGATGTTCTACACAAAACAGAACATTTTGATTCAGGACTGGCAGAAATAAATAAAAGCAAGAAAATAATGTTTCATGAATCCCCTCCCTCCTCTCTGGAAGGGGGGGTTAGAGCATGTGGGGGCGTGCTTTCCACTGCTGCTCAGGCGGCCACCCACCAGACCCACGGTTGGTCCAGAAAGGTGCAAGGCAGGGGCCAGCCGCCCCTGCCCAGGAGGGGGGCACCCCAGGGAGAAGGGGGCCCACAAAGGTTGTTGTAGACATGGCCCAACCAGGCTCGGCCACAGATGGAAATTGGCGAGGCCCAGCACCCGGCGGCAAGGACCAGAGCCCCCTGCTTGGAGAGAGCTCCGCCGGGCCCAGGAAGCCGGCACCCGGGGGACACGGCCGCCGTTGCCAAGGGCCCCGCACGCCCCACCAGGGATGGGGTAGGGGACAGATGGTCCTACGTCCCACCTTCCTTGCGAAATGAGGGTGTGTGTGTGTGTGTGTTAGTGAGGGTGTGTGTGTGCATGTGTGTGTGTTTATGTTGGAATGTTTATTTTGAGGGGGGAGGGGTGTGTGTACTAAGGGGGGTGCAGTTAAAATTGGCGGGTAGGGCACTGAGGGGACATCTCCTGATTACTCACAGTGACGTCCCCTCACCCTCCCCACCAAGGGGCCCTAAATGTCTAAGGTGCGGTTAAAATTGGCGGGTAGGGTGCTAGGAGGACATCTGCTGCTTGCTGGCAGTGACGTCCAAGCACCCCCCCCTACCAAGGGCCCTACATGTCTAAGGTGCAAATAAAACCGAAAGAGGGGGGGCCATTCCATACGGCAACCATGGGAGGGGGACCACTGCCAGGTAACTCCCCCCCCAAGGCGCAACGCAGGCTAAACCCCCCACCACTCACCCTAATATGAGATTATATTAGGAAGGGGGTAAGTTGGGGACAGCTGGTAGACTGTGCCCCGGTGGTCAAACAGCCGTCCCCCAGCCCCCCCCAGCAAACGCGCCCTGGACCCCCAGCCCCGTGGGTGAATACTTGATTCTGATTGGCTGCTGGGTGTGAATTTAAAAGTGATAATGCACGGCTAAAAACTATGTTCCGGTCACATAGCTTAAATGTTTTGCATCACTGTGCCGGCGTCTATCTTATCTAGACAAAAACAAGCGGTAAGAGGAGAACTTTCTCTCTGATCTGATGTTTTATTCAACACATTGTGGGCAGATAGAATTCTCTGTAATGAAGGCTGAGTGGCATAAACAATACTTCACACTGAGTGAGGCTCAGTGCAGAGTCAGACATCCAGGACGGACACGCTGGGGTTGCTGGGAGATGTGTCCAGAGCTCTGGAGATGGTTTCCCGCTGGGGACCAGAGGGGGAGACAGAGTTCTGACTTCTGACAACAGTAACGGAGGTAAGTTGTTCAAATCTTTTATTGTATTAGAAAACTATCAAACGTGGTACTCTATGTAACCGGAGGACGCCAGCACAGTCAGATGAGGAGCTCCACAGCAGCTGCTAGTGTAAATGGATGTTAGAAAGTAAGACGTTGCATGAAAACCTATCACCATTCATTGTAAACAATGCTCTCCTGTGCTGGCAGTGCTAGTGTAGCCCTTGTGCTATCTTTGATGACCCCCCCCCCCCTTCCATTGAGGTGTTCTCCCTACCATGACAAAGGTGGATAAAGGTGGAAAGATTTCCTGTAATCCATGGACACCAGTGAAGATCACAAATCATTGAAGAAAAAAGGTTCAGAGCACTGTCTAGTGGGTCTAGATGACCCCACTCCCAATGTTAACATGTCTAGGATAGAACAAGGGTTAATGCTAGATAAACAACAGATAAACAAAGTCGATTTTTACGACAGTGTCAGGATCCGTCATGACAAACCTGGGAATAATAATTACCTGTGAATTGTCACTAGGATTAGTCAAAAAGTCAAGAACTCAACAAATGTGTAAAACTAAGGTTTCTCAACATTTCCTTTAGGCATTACAGAGGGAATGGAACAACATAGCAACAGACTGCTCTGCCAGAATAATGGAAGTTGTAAATTAACAGTCACTTGAACATACATGCAGTAACAATAGGGAGTCACATCCATGAGATGCATGTTCCTGTTAACTTTCACTGATGTATGTTATGTTCTTGGAGCTATGCGAGTGACACCTTTCTCATCAAGTTCATCCCTTAAAAAATAAAGTACATTCAGCTGCTGAGTATCATTCCTCTCCTCTGTTCTTCATCATTTATTTATCATTTATGTTTAGTGCAGTGGGATTCATGTGTCCTTTCTCCTGATTCCAGATTGCAGTTGTTTCATCCGTGCTCCTGTTCCTGACCGTCTACCTCGTCTCTGCTCCTGCTCCTACACCTGGATGTGGTTCCTGTCTATGGCTCGACTCCGGGCCCCCTAGCGGCCCCCCCAGCTCCACCTGGATGAAGCTCGTCTGCTGGACTTTATATATGTAGTTGTAGATTTAGATAAGTTAATTCTTCTCTAAGAGTTCTGGTAAATCGCCTGTCCGTCCTGGGGGAGGATCCCTCCTTCATGTGGCCCCCCCTGAGGTTTCCTCGTTTTTTAGGAGTTTTTCCTCACAGAGAAGGGGGGTCTAAGGGCAGAGATACCAGTTTAATTCAGTTTAGTTTAGCAGTCAGCTGTTGTATTTTATAACTGATTGTATAATTGCTGATGTGAAGCCCGTTGAGACAACTGTGTTGTAATATTGGGCTATAGAAATACTATTGAATTATTGATTATTCATTATTGAATTATTGATTTCACCCTTCAGACACTTTGGTTCAAATCTTTTTGCTCTCAGTTCATTCTTGCTAAATTCCTTCACATTTTTGTCATTTTCAGCAGTTTCTCCATCTCTTCATCTTAAGAGTGTGTGTCGTCATTAACAGCAAACTTTATTGTGTTTACATATTAATATTTATTTATTTATTTATTTATTTATTCGGAGCCCCATTAGCTTCCACAAAGTGGTCGCTAGTCTTCCTGGGGTCCATACGCAAAAAATACATACATTTTACCAATTTCACAAAAACCAAAACTGATTTCACAAAATACAGTGACCAATTCATCATATTTACCTTAAAAGCTTCACATGATAAAATAAGTTAAAACAATTTCATTTTTGTACCAGCATATCAAAACACAGAGCAACATAACATTAACAATAATACATTTCATAACAGCAAATCATTCAAATTGTTAGTTATTGTAAGTATTGTAAGTAATATCATCTCCATGTCTGCCTCCCTTCATCTTCCCAACATCAACCATCTTTGCCCCCCTCTCCCCCACTGTCTTCTTTCTCAAATCTGATGTTTTATACGTAGATTTTCACAATATTTTAGCAGCTCCATTTTTACTGCAGTGAAACAAGAATTCTTCTCAAATAATAAAATTTGTCTGAGACTGAGTCTTGCGACTGAGTCCTGTCACAGCTTCACAGCTGCTGTTGTCTTTGTGTCCAGGAGAGGGCGTACCCTTTTGTCAACACACCTCTGGATAACGTTTCCCGCCTGCAAGAAGTGCTGGGGGGTCGTCTCGGGGTCACTGGGAGGGTCTTGGGGGAGTTGGTGGGGGAGATGGTGCTGAGGTTGGCCCATGACCACATCCTGCCATTACACATCACTTCCTACGCACAGGCAGTGCTGCAGTTCAGTGCACAGCTCAACAAACACTCAGCTGAACTGCAGGTAGCTCACCTGTACAGATGGATCCTTCCACCTGTTACCCTCCTCTGATGTCATGACTGTCACCTGTTCAGGCCAGGGGCGTGTCCCCCCAGTGGCTGTTCAGCGCTCGAGGAGACTACAGTCGAGCCGCAGAGACGCTGCAAAGGGCCATTGACTACAGCGACCTGCATGACCCTACCACAGCACGCTTCTACAACACCCGCATTATGAAGGTACTGGTACTGCAATACACACAATATGAAGGTACAAATACCACAACACCCACATTATGAACGTACAGGTACTGCAATACACACAATATGAAGGTACAAATACCACAACACCTGCATTATGACTGTACAAGTACTACAACACCTGCAATATGAAGGTACAAATACTACAACACCCGCATTATCAAGGTACAATTACTACAACACCTGCATTATGACTGTACAAGTACTACAACACCTGAAATATGAAGGTACAAATACTACAACCCCCGCATTATGAAGGTACAAGTACTACAACACCCGCATTATGAAGGTACAAGTACTACAACACCCACATTATGAAGGTACTGGTACTACAACACCCACATTATGAAGGTACTGGTACTACAACACCTGAATTATGCAGGTACAGGTATTACAACACCTGCATCATGACTGTACAAGTACTAGAACACCAACATTATGAATGTACAGGTACTGCAATACACGCAAAACGAATACAAAAGTACTACAACACCTGCAATATGAAGGTACAATTACTACAACAACCGCATTATGAAGGTACAAGAACTACAACAACCGCATTATGAAGGTACAAGTATTACAACACCCGCATTATGAAAGTTCAATTACTTCAACACCCACATTGTGAAGGTACAAGTACTTCAACACCCGTATTATGAAGGTACTGGTACTACAACTTCCCACATTATGAAGGTACAGGTACTGCAATACACTCAATATGAAGGAACAAATACTACAACACCCGCATTATGTAGTTACTGGTACTATAACACCCGCATTATGAAGGTACAGGTACTGCAACACCTGCATCATGACTGTACAAGTACTAGAACACCCACATTTTGAAGGTACAGATACTGCAATACACGCAAAACTAATGCAAAAGTACTACAACACCTGCAATTTAAAGGTACAAGTACTAGAAAACCCGCATTATGAAGGTACTGGTACTACAACATCCCACATTATGAAGGTACAGGTACTGCAATACAAGCCATTTGATGGTAAAAATACTACAACAACTGCATTATGAAGGAACAAGTACTGCAATGCACGCAAAAGGAATGTACAAGTACTACAACACCTGCATTATGACTGTATAAGTACTACAACACCTGCAATATGAAGGTACAAATACTACAACACCTGCAATATGAAAGTGCAACTACAACAACACCCGCATTATCAAGGTATAATTACTAAAACACCTGCATTATGACTGTACAAATACTACAACACCTGCAATATGAAGGTGCAACTACAACAACACCGCATAATGAAGGTACAAGTACTACAAAACCTGCATTATGATGGTACAAGTACTGCAACACCTGCATTATGAAGGTATAAGTACTACAACACCCGCAATATAAAGGTAAAAGTACTACAGCGACCTGCATTATGAGGGTACAAGTACCGCAACACCTGCAATATGAAGGTCAAAATAATACAACATTCGCATTATGACGGTACAAGCATTGCAACACCTGCAATATGAAGGGACAAGTACTGCAAGATACGTATTATGAAGGTACTACAGTACCTTCATAATACGTATCCTTCGTAAAAGAAGAATTACAACACTGGACCCTCTGGATTTTTCCATGAGGTTTATTCCTGAAGCTTTTTTTTAGATGGAGTAATTTAGCCACAAGGCAGCAGAGGTTTTTGCAGTACCTGGTATTTCCAGGCTGTCTCCCATCCAAGTACTAACCAGGCCCGATCCTGCTAAGCTCAGATATTAGATAAGCGGGTGTGTTCAGTGGGCTATGGTACTGCAACACCCATTAACATTGATCATAAAATATGCCAAATCTGAGTCTCTGATTGGTTGAAGGACGTGTCGTCTTTCTTCAGATTTTTAAACTCTGAACGAGCCGCGCAAATCATGCTACTGCCGGACGGCCACGCCCGAAGCCCAGATTGCTACGCAGGACCTCTGACTTCTGATAAAATCCAGAGTTCTTCAAAGAAGTACTCATGCTTTTATTTTGTTAGGTCAGAACAGCCTGATGAAGCAGAACCTCCGTCTGTCTTCTAAAGTTTACGTCGTCAGCTGTTCACCTCAATAAAGTTTAATGAAAACATGAACAGGAAGAAAATCCTGAGGTCCAGTCTGTAACTGGATCTGCCTCCAAAACATGAGGAACCTTAAGGTTCTAGACTTCAGTTCTTGGGGGTCAGATACAGTTGGGGGGGGCGGGGCCTGTATAATTCATGAATTTGTAGTTTTGAAACATTTTGTGTCCACAGGTGGAGTCTCACTTCCTGTCTCAGTACGTGTCCACAATGGAGTCTCCATTCCGTCATGTGATCCATGGGCGTGGAAACCATACTCTGAGCGCGCTCACTGAGCACTTGGCCCTGCTGACCTCTGACCCCGGACGATTTGACGAGAACCGCTTCAGACGCCAGCTAGCTCTGTTCACCTGGACGCTGCAGGGCGCCGCCAACGCCCTGAAGGGGAACGTGTGGACCATTCACAACACCAACAACTACGCAAACCCATAAACAACACACAACTGCACACTGATGAACAACACATAACGACATAAACCCATAAACAATACACACAACTACACAAACCCATAAACAATACACAACGGCACACTGATAAACAACACACACAACTACACAAACCCATAAACAATACACAACGGCACACTGATAAACAACACACACAACTACACAAACCCATAAACAATACACAACGGCACACTGATAAACAACACACACAACTACATAAACCCATAAACAATACACACAACTACACAAACCCATAAACAATACACAACTGCAAACTGATGAACAACACACACAACTACACAAACCCATAAACAATACACAACTGCACACTGATAAACAACACACACAACTACACAAATCTAATAAACAATACACAACTGCACACTGATAAACAACACACACAACTACATAAACCCATAAACAATACACACAACTACACAAACCCATAAACAATACACAACTGCAAACTGATGAACAACACACACAACTACACAAACCCATAAACAATACACAACTGCACACTGATAAACAACACACACAACTACACAAACCCATAAACAATACACAACTGCACACTGATAAACAACACACACAACTACATAAACCCATAAACAATACACACAACTACACAAACCCATAAACAATACACAACTGCAAACTGATGAACAACACACACAACTACACAAACCCATAAACAATACACAACTGCACACTGATAAACAACACACACAACTACACAAACCCATAAACAATACACAACTGCACACTGATAAACAACACACACAACTACGCAAACCCATAAACAACACACAACTACACACTGATAAACAACACACACAACTACATAAACCCATAAACAATACACACAACTACACAAACCCATAAACAATACACAACTGCACACTGATAAACAACACACACAACTACACAAACCCATAAACAATACACAACTGCACACTGATAAACAACACACACAACTACACAAACCCATAAACAATACACAACGGCACACTGATAAACAACACACACAACTACACAAACCCATAAACAATACACAACTGCACACTGATAAACAACACACACAACTACACAAACCCAGAAAGAATACACAACTGCAAACTGATGAACAACACACACAACTACACAAACCCATAAACAATACACAACTGCACACTGATAAACAACACACACAACTACACAAACCAATAAACAATACACAACTGCACACTGATAAACAACACACAACTACATAAACCCATAAACAATACACACAACTACACAAACCCATAAACAATACACAACTGCAAACTGATGAACAACACACACAACTACACAAAACCATAAACAATACACAACTGCACACTGATAAACAACACACAACTACACAAACCCATAAAAAATACACAACGGCACACTGATAAACAACACACACAACTACACAAACCCATAAACAATACACAACTGCAAACTGATGAACAACACACACAACTACACAAAACCATAAACAATACACAACTGCACACTGATAAACAACACACAACTACACAAACCCATAAAAAATACACAACGGCACACTGATAAACAACACACACAACTACACAAACCCATAAACAATACACAACTGCACACTGATAAACAACACACACAACTACACAAACCCAGAAACAATACACAACTGCAAACTGATGAACAACACACACAACTACACAAACCCATAAACAATACACAACTGCAAACTGATGAACAACACACAACTGCATCAACCCATAAACAATACACAACGGCACACTGATAAACAACACACACAACTACACAAACCCATAAACAATACACAACTGCACACTGATAAACAACACACACAACTACACAAACCCAGAAACAATACACAACTGCAAACTGATGAACAACACACACAACTACACAAACCCATAAACAATACACAACTGCAAACTGATGAACAACACACAACTACATAAACCCATAAACAATACACAACGGTACACTGATAAACAACACACACAACTACACAAACCCATAAACAATACACAACTGCACACTGATAAACAACACACAACTACATAAACCCATAAACTATACACACAACTACACAAACCCATAAACAATACACAACGGCACACTGATAAACAACACACACAACTGCACAAACCCATAAACAATACACAACGGCACACTGATAAACAACTGCACAAACCCATAAACAATACACAACTGCACACTGATAAACAACACACACAACTACACAAACCCATAAACAATACACAACTGCAAACTGATGAACAACACACACAACTACACAAACCCAGAAACAATAGAAAACTGCACAAACCCATAAACAATACACAACGGCACACTGATGGACAACACACACAACTACACATTCGCTGTGTTTCCATTAAGCAAACTGGATTTGGGACACAATGAGTAAAAAACAACACATTTATCAAAAATAAAGTTTGCGTTTAGATGAGGTGGTTTTTGAGGCAAATCCAAATGGACACATTTCATAAAACTGCAATGGAAACAATTTTTTGTGACCATATATGGACGGCGATGCTCTTCTTGGGAGGAACTGGCGGTCTTGGTTCCAGTACAGCAGCGCCACCAGAGGTCCCACAGTGTCACGGCTCATTAAAAGTTAAGCGTGTCGTGTGGAATTGTTGGATCCACAGCTCCTCTGGAAAATTACCAACCACCAATTCCCAAAATGGCTTCATCTGTAGCCCCTCCCACATGAAAGGAGCTCGCAGCTCCACGGTCTGAAGAAGACGCCGACATCTCCTTTGATAGATGATGATGAACGCTAGTGGTGTGGCAGAAATGTTAATGTATCTGCTGTCAATCAAAGTATTGTTCTCATCCGTCGCCGTGTTTCTGAATGACTTATTGTGTTTGTTTGCATAAAAAATAAATATTCAATCCGGTTTTAGTACTTTGTTTTTGTTATCTTATCGGTTTAGATGACTTTTTTCATAAAAAGCAGACTATTGGTCTGTCAAACAGACTGTTTGTTCCATGGTGTGTCGCGTCGTTACAATAACACCAACGCAATGAGCCGCCACTGACCTCGACTGCAGCGGCAAAGGAAAGTGATATCTATGCTGATGATCACTGATAGAGTTTAAGTTATCATCTGCTCACACGCTGTTATCACCATAATATGATTGTCTGAGCCTTCAGTGAGAAAACAATGGCGTACTTGGTGCTGATTATACAAGAATATGATGATGCTGTTCTCCCTGATTGAATGACCCACTTTCATGTTATCAAATACAGCAAACAAATAAAACCAGACTGGATCCACTTGGAAGGCAGAAGTCCTCTGTGACAGATGGTTCCTCCTTCTGCAGAAACTCTCATCTCCTGTGTGGTTCTTCTCTTTTGTCAGAGAACCCTGACAGTCTTGATGGTTTTTCATGGAAAGTTCTCCTCTTCCTCTTGTTTCTGTCCAGATGATGAAGATAAAGGTTGTTTTAAAGGCGGCGCAGTGATACAAAACATTTAAGCTACGTGACAGGAACTACTTTTTAGGCGTGCATTATCACTGTGGATGATCACTTTTGAATCCACACCCAGCAGCCAATCAGAATCACGTTTTCACCTGGACCATGGTATAAATACTTCTATGAACTACCAGTTCCCTCCAGTCTCATTCACACTGATGGCGGCTTCACTGTTGAACACTGGCGCCAACCAGAACCACCAGGAGCAACGTGGGGTTCAGTCTGTGACGTGCAGCTGGTGGAGGCAGGTGAAGCTGTACCAAAATACAGCTTAAAAGTGCATACATGAAAGAAAATGAATAGACTTTTTTAATTAAAAATAAAATTATTAAGTGTCCAAATACTCTATGATTATTTTTTTCTGTGTGGATTTTTAACACTTCTTTGGTTAAAAAAAAGTATCAAATGTATGAATTTCCAGTTCAAAGACATGAGAAAGTAGCAGGTGTGCTGCACTCTGACTGAGCTGCAGGTGATCATGTATGTGCTTTACTGTTTCACTCTTTCTGTCGTCATGAAAGACACTTCATTTTTAATTACTTCATTTTTCTATTTCTTGGCAACTGATGAAGAAGACAGACGGAGGAAGCTTTTGGATGTGGAGACCCTGAAGGAGAAGAGGACAGTTTATAAAAACATGGAGAAAACCTGGATAATATTTTCATGAGAACACACAGGAGAAAAGATCAGAACATCTGAGCTGCTCACTTGATGAATCTGTCAGACAGAACCATGTAGGTACAGGTGTGTCCAGCAGAGGGCGACAGAGAGAACCACACAGACACCTGCAGCTTTTATAAAGAATTTATTCAATATATCAATAATTTTATATTATTCATAACTATCTGACTACTTTGTACACAGCCAGGCCTCAGAAAGAGGCGTGCACGTGTCACAGGCGTGTGCATGTGTCAAAGACATATCACAACTCATAGGTGATGAAGTGTGTCTGTCAGGTGATTCTGTGCACGTGTGAGAGTGCACGTGTGAGAGAGTCCCCCATAATCTCTGGAGTCAAAATAACGTTTCGGTATTTTTTTCCAGGAGAGATATCTGGATGCCCTCAAAGGAACAGGAAGCAAAGCATTGTGGGTACAAGAGTCATCTGATAGAAGTGAAGGCCCCTCCCACACCTGCTCTCCAGGTGTGTTTTGGGTCGTCGTTGCTCCACTTCAAGTACATTTCTTTACTTCATAAATGTTATTCTTTCACTAGAAGCTGGGAATTGTGGGAGTTGAAGTTAAATTAAAACCTGCTGTCAGATTCTAGATCAGTTCCCCGCATGCGTGAATCTGACATCACTTCCTGCAGCCGCTAACATTTCCCCACATTTCTCTGAGCCTTCAAACAACAGATGATCACATGACCTGTTATCATTGATTAGAATGTTTACAAACATTTCAGAGGTTTTTATTAACGTCCAAAGACGGACTTAAAAAAACGCCACAGCAGAGGTGAGGCGTGTCCCACATGCGGGGTACGGATCGAGTAGAGACCGACCCACCGACGGGAACAACAGAAGGGGATTATGGGAGTCGTAGTCCAAATGTTCCTTTAGGTTGATGCGAAAAAGAATAGTAATCACAGAAGTGATCAAAAATGAGGGATTGTGGGTAATGCAGTGTAAAAAAGCATATTGAAGCTGAAGTCCAGTTTGACTTTGAGCCCTAAACAGACTGTGTGTTTGAGCCCCATCATTGTATTTACAACCACACAAGTCTGTGCACACACACACCTATGTACACACACACACCTATGCACACGCACGCACACACAAACAGACACAACTATGCACACAGAGACACACCCACTCACACAGACCCAGGAATACACACTGGCACACTCAAACACATTAAGGCACACACACACACACACACACCCTCTCATGTACTAACACACACCATCATGGTCAGATGTCATAAATGGTTGAATAAATAGATCCATCGGTACATAAACAGGCTCCTCCCACCAGCTGACCTCTACGACCTCTGAGGTTCCACTTCCTGAAAACACAGGAAGTCCTTCAGCGGTCTGGAAAACTGCTCCTGGTTTCCATGGTTACAGCATCCATGTGGAAAGTTTGAAACCAAAGATCAAAGTCTGATCTTCATGTGGTCATGTCGCTGGCAGCAGGGGGCGGGGCTGGTCAGCTGATCAGAGTCGCTCGCGGGCGGGGACCCAGATGTAGGGCCCGCTCTGCTCCTCGATGACCATCTTCACCTGGTGGTAGATCTCATCGAAGCTGTCGCCCTGAACCACGGCTGGAAACACGCAGAGTCAGCACGGAGCTCCACCCCTTTTCCAGCAGCAGGTGAGTCTTACCTGTGAAGCACTCCAGGAAGTCCTGTTCCAGTTTGATGGCTCGCTCCAGAGCTTTCCTGGCCTGGTCCTCGGACAGACGCTTGTTCAGATCTCTGCAGAGAACCTCTGGTCAGTGACAGGCCCCGCCTCCTCTGGAGGAGGAGGAGCCTCCTCTGGAGGAGGCGGAGCTCCAGAGATGGTATGAAGCACTTACAGGATGTTCTCCAGAGACCGTGGGCGGATGAAGATGGAGATGGGGTGGAGCAGAGACGCCTGCAGCCTCCTCACAGCGTTGGCGGACACGTCCAGGATGCAGTGTTTGCCCTGTGGACACAGGTGTGAGGTCATCAGGTGAGTTCACCTGGACAGGTTCAGCCTCTCTTCAGGAGCAGGACGTCCAAACATGTCAGAGTTTGTGGGATCAGCTTTTCATACCTAAACCAGCTTCATCAGAGAACAGCACAGGTAGGAGTCGGAACTCTTCCTTCAGGGGTTCCTCTGGGATCAGTTCTGGAGCCTCTTCTAGTCCCAGGATACATGTGAGGACGGCCTTTTTCATTTTCTCCCTCAAACAGGTTTAAACTCACATGGAAAACCGCCACACTGACCACCAGGGGGCGTGTTCCAACATGAAGTCTCCGTATTTTACTTTAAAACCAAATGGTTCATGATAATAGGAATTTCATAATCGTTTATTTATGTTTTTGAATAGTGCCTTTGATTATGAGTTTGATTATGTCAAATCAGCGGGTCATATGACCTCGGGGGGTTTGGATCTGACAGGTTAACAGTCTGTAAGACGAAAACCCGTCCTGGAGAACCTGGACCGTACTGTCAAACATGACTTTATGCAGATGATACAGTCCTGTTCTTCTGAGCAAACCACACGGACGGATAGAAAAACCAGATCTTCATCAGAACAAACTAAAATCTGTCTCTGAGAAATGCTGGACTGGACGACTGGCCTTCAAACCTTCAGTCTTTTGGTTCTGTTCTCCTCAGTAGCAGCACCGCCTGAGTTCACTTCCAAGACTGATGGTTCTTCTGGTGAGGAAGGTCAGGAGACTCCCCCGTCCTCAGTCTAACTCAGTCTGATTGTGAAGGAGGTCCACCAGAGCCGCTCAGTGACCTGGACCTCCACCATGGTTGTTTTGTTGTATCTCAGGAATTGTGATAAATGTGGAGGGATGATGGTGCTGCTGGGAGCTGCCCCTCCCCCAGCCTGATGGGTTGGAGGGTCCTTTCAGATCTATGCTATAAAAATGTTCTTTTTTTTACTCATGTATGTTCTTGACCAAACAGAACCCTCCCTGAACCGTTTAGACCGGATGTCCTCTGCAGACGTTTGGACCTTTTCCTGGACTTGGAAGGATCAACGTCTCCATGTGAACCGTTCCGTAAACGAGGAACAGAAAGGAGTTTTCCATGCTGTAGGCTCCGTCTCCATGGTAACCCCGGTTCCTCACCTGCTCGGCCACCTGCCGCACGCTCTGCACCGACGTCCCGTACAGGTGGTTGTTGTACTGCCCCGCCTCAATGAAGCGGTGCGACTGGATGTCACGCTCCATCTGCTCCCGCGAGGAGACAAAGTGGTAGTCCCGCCCATCTATCTCGTAGTCCCTGCGGGGGCGGGTGGTGTCTGTGGGCGGAGACACACATGACTTCCTGTTTGGGGCGTTCTCTTCCACCTCTGAGGGAGAAGACTCACGAGGAACGCAGGAGCCGAACTTGTCTGGGAAGTCGGACAGCAGGTCATCGTTGACACGGTCTTTGGTCGGTCCCAGGATGATGACGGGCCGAGCGTAGTCCACTGAAGACAAAGAAAACTTTATTTACAACGGTGTACGTACAACAGGTCTGATTCTGATTCTGAGGAGACATTTGTTTGATGAGAACACAGTGGACAGATTCTCTGCTCTAGAACGTCTGACGGTGACACAAACATCTGAGGAACCACTGAAGCTGAAGGGGAGAACCTCCAAATGTTCCAAAGCAGTGAGAGGAGACTGACCTTCAATCTGCGTGACGAGCTCGTAGCTGTGCACGAAACCTTCTCGCCCTGAAGGAGAAACAGTGAAGGTGACTCACTTAGATCCTGACGGGTCTGTGGTTCAGCGGTCGTCACCTCCATTTACCTTTGCTCTTCATGCGGGACCACTCCTTCCTCTCCACTCTGAAACAGAAGGTGGTCCTGAGACTGACAGGAAGAGCAGCTGAACCTCCAACCTGACCAGACCTCATGGGACGCTGACCTGTGTTTGGACGGGATGTACCCGAGCTCCTCCAGCTCCCCCTGCTGGTTGACCCGTCTGGCCTGCCACCACTCGTCATCGCCGCTGTCAATCACGTGCAGGACCTCTCCGAAGTTAAAGTCCAGAGCCTGAGACAGCACGCCGCAGTCCCACTGCTTATCGTAGTCGAAGAGCGCCCTGCAGACCGCCACGGAGCCTCAGTCAGGGTGGAACCACACCTGCGGGTCCTCCACCTGCCGGCTGAAGGCCTCGGTTACCTGATGTAGAAGGTCCTGCTGGTCCTCAGGCTGCTGGACTGGCTGTTCATCATCTGCTCCCGCAGGTCGTGGATCTTGGCCTCAAAGCGGCTGTACTCTGCAGGAAGCGGGATCGCCGTGGTTATCGTCTGAAGGCCAGCTGACCAAAGACCAGCTGAACACTGGCTGTCAGTCTCACTGTCGTCATGGTAACATGACTGATGGATGCAGCTGGAGTCGGTCAGGGTCTCATGGTGGGGGGTCTGCTGGTCTCACCTTCAGGTCTGTACTGAGACACGATGGTCACCGTCTGTCCGGCGTTCTTCAGAGCGGCGGCGGCCTGTTCGTGTGTGGCGTACCTGAGGTCCACGCCGTTCACCTGCAGAGGAAGGTGAACCATCATCAACGACCAGCAAAGTCAGTTTCCTGAACCCAAACTGACTGCCAGAACCATTACAGGAACCAAAACTATGGTGGAGCCAGGTCCTCAAAGTCCAGGACCAGATCTTTACCAATGACAGCCCTGAAACCAGTCCCTAGACCAGAAAGACTTCTATCTAAGACCACCCTGTGATCCAAAAAACCAGATCCAACCAGGAACCATGCAGGTCTGGAAGGACCTGCCGGATCCAGAATGACCCAGAATCAGGAAGAGAACAACTAAAGAAGACATTGGACCTGACAGAACCTGAAGATGAGGAGGTTCCAGCATCTTCAGGTTCCTTTGATCCTTCAGAAGAACACAAGTTTATGAGTCCTAGATAAGACGGTTATTTATGTCTGAAGTTGCCATGACAACATAGGTGATGGTCCAGAGGTTAAAGGCCATCAAAAGGAGAAAACAGGAGAACACATTCCAACATGACAGAAGACAGGAGGGCGTGGCTGAAGACGATGAAGATAAAGACGATGAAGATGAAGACGATGAAGATGATGAGGATGATGAGGCCGACTGAAGGATGAGATGAAGAAACATGCGTTCAGCAGCAGTATGTTCTACTTGGAACCCACACCAGTGAAACACCAGGTGGGGTTGTGGTTCAGGGCACAGAGATGATATCATCAGTTTGATGCAGATTTTACCAACGTAAAGTGTCTCTGACTCTCAGCCCCCCACCCCCAGGCCCAGAGTCTTTGAACCCTCAACCAGACTGTAGTTCTGCTTCTTCGTGGACTCAGAGGATCTGCAGGAAAACCAGAATCCTGGTTTGGTTCCTCTGTCTCCCTCTGCTGGTCACATCATGTTAATGCAGCCTGCAGGTCTTCTCTGCTGTTTCTGGTTGTCACTCACCCGTTACAGGTGAGTGACAGGTGGGAACTCCTGACACACCTGCAACCACCTCCACTCATTCTGTCTTAACTTACAGATGACTCTGGACTTTTCTTGGGTCCTGACTCATCGTGGTCGTCTTCCTCCATCCGAATAAACCTCCTGGAAAACTGTCACCGTTCATGACCTCCACCTGAACCAGTTTCTGGATTTCACCTCCTTCCTTTATAGCAGAAAATGTTCCCTTCATCAGGCAGCTTTCTTCATCTTCATCATCGTCATCATCGTCATCATCATCCTGTCTTTAAGAGTGTGGGGTTCATATGTTCTCCTCATAGATGTGTGAACGTCCACAAACATTCTTCACTGCTTGATTGATGGTTCAATGATGTCGTATCTTTGTGGCTTTGTGATGGACCCGCCCATCTGGCAGACCCGCCCATCTGACGGACCCGCCCATCTGGCAGACCCGCCCATCTGGCAGACCCGCCCATCTGATGGACCCGCCCATCTGGCAGACCCGCCCATCTGACGGACCCGCCCATCTGACGGACCCGCCCATCTGACGGACCCACCCATCGTCTCTGGATGTGATTGACCCCCCTTCATCCTGCAGGATCTGGTGTTTGCCTCACCTTTGCCATGACTCTGGACAAAGCTGGTCGTTGATAAAACACGTTGGGTTAGGAACCCTTGGATCAGAACCGTTGTTCTGACAGACCTGAGCTGCAGCGGAACCTGGTCCTAGAGGCAGAACCTGCAGAGCCTGGTGTACTCACACTCAGGATCTGGTCTCCTTTGCGGAGGTCTCCACTCAGGTCTGCAGGTCCTCCAGCGAGGATGAAGGAGATGAAGATCCCCTCGCCGTCCTCCCCCCCCACGATGTTGAAGCCCAGACCGGTGGAACCGCGCTGGATGCAGACTCTGCGGGGCTCCCGGGAGTAGTCGTCCTCTCCCATCATGCCTCTGGAGATGGGGGAGTAGCGGCGTGGCGATGGAGGGGGCAGGACTTGTGGGTAATCACACATGTAGTCTGGCTCCATGTATGCTGAGGAACCAGAAGCTGGGTGAAAGTTCTCTGACAGATGGTTCTAGAGGGCAGGAACCTCAGGGTACCTACAGCTGGTCAGGTCCGGGGGGCTGTACCGCTCCACCTGGTTGATGAAGTGAGAGGTGGGCGTGGCCACCTTCAGATAGACCACCTCCCCCGTGTTCTTCAGGGCTGACACTGCGTCTTCATGCAGGACGTTCTCCAGAGACATGTGGTTCACCTGCAGGTCCAGAGCTCAGTGAGTCTGCAGTTCTGACCCGGTTCTGATTTGCACCGACCACCACCTACCGCCAGGATTTTGTCCCCGATCTGCAGGCGTCCATCGCGGTGCGCGGCTCCGCCCTCGATGATCTTGGTGACATAGATGCTGTTGTCTCCAGGAACGTGCTGGTTCCCCACACCCCCTGCTATGCTGAAGCCCAGACCTGGACCAGAACAAAGACAAGGCCCAGTTTACACAGCCCTGTTCTGGTTCTGATGACAGAACCAGAGGAGATCAGCATCTTCTCTCTGAGAAAGAGATTTTCAGTCAGATCTGGTTTGACTGTGGGTTCCATCTGTATTAGGAGAGGTCCAAAAACCACCAGAACCGGGTCAGTGTTGGTTCTTCAGTATCTAAGTGACCTGTTCTGATTGGAAAAGAATCATTAGGATCCAGAACCAGTTCTCTTCAGTCCTATAAGGATGTTTGGACCTCTGATCTTTAACCAAACATCAACATTTCAGTCAGACAACTCATGCAGTAAAATATTTATTTTCTCATTCTTTTAGTTTGGCATAAAGCTCTGTATAATTCCATGAGACAAGATTTCCATAAACTTTTGGGTAATAACTACCCCTGACGGAGCTCACAGGTGGAAGCCGGGGAGGAGGGTGGGGGGACAAACACAGCGCTGCCGTAAAGGGAGAGAAGGAAAAACTGCACACCTGGACATAAATAGGACGCTGAACAGGTGAGTTGATTGACTGATTACTTAGGGGAGTAACCGAGTAAAACACTGCTAGAGTAGTCTGCCTGAAAGGCCACCAAGGTCGTTCATTTTCCAGAGAAGACGGTCAGAACCTTTCCTAAACCTCTAAACCTCTGAGCTGCTGGAACCTGTTCTCCATCCGTACCTTTGGGTCCCTTAATGAGTTTGATCTGGGTGACGCGCTCACTGGGCGAGCGTCTCCTCAGGACGTACAGCCTGACCACAGGCCCCGCCTCCTTCAGGGCCTCCACGGCGAATGAGTGCGTGACCTCACGGACGTCCATGTCGTTGACGAACACGATGCCGTCGTTCACCCTGAAGACGAGCAGAAAGTCAGACACGCCCCCCTCAGAACAGAAGCAGCTGGGCGGGGCTCACCTGAGGCGGCCGTCCTGAGCCGCCGCCCCTCCAGGGATGATCTTGGTGATGAAGATGGACGGGTCATCGCCGATGTGAGGGTTATCGGTTCCTCCTGCGATGCTAAAGCCCAGACCAGAGTTCCCCTGAAAGACACAGAGACCCCCCCCCCATCAGAGAGCCCCCCATCAGAGACCAGAGTTCCCCTGAAAGACACAGAGACCCCCCCCATCAGAGAGCCCCCATTAGAGACCCCCCCCATCAGAGACCAGAGTTCCCCTGAAAGACACAGAGACCCCCCCATCAGAGAGCCCCCATTAGAGACCCCCCCCATCAGAGACCAGAGTTCCCCTGAAAGACACAGAGACCCCCCCCATCAGAGAGCCCCCATTAGAGACCCCCCCCATCAGAGACCAGAGTTCCCCTGAAAGACACAGAGACCCCCCCATCAGAGAGCCCCCATTAGAGACCCCCCCCATCAGAGACCAGAGTTCCCCTGAAAGACACAGAGACCCCCCCCATCAGAGAGCCCCCCATCAGAGACCAGAGTTCCCCTGAAAGACACAGAGACCCCCCCATCAGAGAGCCCCCATTAGAGACCCCCCCATCAGTGACCAGAGTTCCCCTGAAAGACACAGAGACACAGAGACCCCCTCTTCAGAACCCCCCCAGAGAGGACCAGTGTCCCATGAAAATGAGGATGTGAGGATGAAGGCGACCAGAGTCTTCCTCATGTGAAGCTTCAGCTGTTTAGATTCTAAAAGAAGAAAACTAAAAATAACTCAAGTTTACGGGGGGGGGGCACTTTCTAATCATGGAATCAGTTATTTTAGGAAAACACACATCTCTGTGTGTGTGTGTGTGTGTGTTTGACTTTAGTTTTCTATATGTTTCAGTGTTTGTTGTGTTTTATTGTGTTTACTGCTAACCCTTGTGCTATCCTATGACCCCCCCCCTTCCATTGAGGTGTTCTCCCTACCATGACAAAGGTGGATAAAGGTGGAAAGATTTCATGTCATCCATGGACACCAGTCAAGATCACAAATCACTGAAGAAAAAAGGTTCAGAGCTCTGTCTAGTGCAGGGGTCGGGAACCTATGGCTCGCGAGCCATATATGGCTCTTTTGATGGTCACATGTGGCTCGCAGACAAATCTTTAATTATACTTTTTTTGTTTTTTTCATTAGACCAGTCCTCGGCGCGATGCGATGCCAGAGGCCCGCAGTAGTAGCGGTGCTTAGAGAGAGAAATCTGCGCCAGCACTTTCAGTTTACTCTTCTTTCTCTTTCGGCTTTTCCCATCAGGGGTCGCCACAGCGAATCATCCTTTTCCACCTCACTCTATCATGAACATCTTCTACCCTAAGCACTTTCAGTTTACTATTATCTATTATTTCACAGAGTTTGTACCAACTGGAAACCTGTGAATTGCCGTGGCTAAAACTGCGCGCTCCCGTCTCTGAGAAAGAGCGCGCAGTTGCGGGGACGGGATGTGTGAGGGAGAAAGCAGAGGGTGGGGGTTGTGGGGACCGGCAGCAGGTGAAACTTGCAGGGATTGTAAAAACGTAAAACCCGCTGCCTGTCACTCACTGCAGCGTGTGAGTGTGTGTTTGGCTCCCCGTCTGCATGTGATCAGTCTTTGTCACATCTACAGAACATTCAGACCTACGATGACGTTTAAAGTCTCAACGCCTGCATGAAGCAGAAACTCACCACGTATCAACCAGACTAGACCATCAGCAAAACTACTACGAGAAATACTCATCATTTATTAGCAACAGAATAACAATGTTATTAAAAAGAATCCACAGACTTATTGTTCTTTAAAAATGTTGAAATTACATCAAATGCACACATTCACTTGTATATTTAGTTTTAAACATATTGTCGCAGACTGAGTTTAACTTGGCTGTTGGGCCGCCTTAAAAGTTCTGGAGTTCATTGAACGCATCAAGCAGAGATCTGATTGGCTCTCAGTTCTGTCGCTCAGCCTGTTGTTAGGTAGTTTGGACCAATGGGGTTCAGCTATGGGCCAAATAAGGGAAATGGGAGGGCTGGAGCGGGAGCAGGGGAATATAAAGTTGGGAGAAGCTCTCTCTCTCGTCTCAGCGCGAGAGATTCAGGAGTTGCTGAATTAATTGTACGGCGTTTGTTGTGGTCTACAGTAACCAGAATAAAGAACCTTAAGAGAGGTTAAGTCTCCGTGCCTCAGTGTGGGAAAGAGACGCTACATTATTGTATGGCTCTTTCGAAATTACATTTAAAAATATGTGGCGTTTATGGCTCTCTTGGCCAAAAAGGTTCCCGACCCCTGGTCTAGTGGGTCTAGATGACCCAACTCCCAAATTTAAAGACCCTAGAAAAGGACAAGGGTTACAAAAGAATTCATCCATGTGTTAATTGAAGAAGCGATGATCCAGATGTTCCAGATGTCTCTGCGTATCGTCAGGTTTATTAAATTCAGGTAACAATTCAAATCATCTCCAGACACATTTCCTGAAACAAACACCAGGAACTGAACAGAAATAGAAGTTACACTAAAACAAACACAACTTTCTCAAACCCAATGACAAAAGTGATTCATATTTACGGGCGGAGACAAACGCCTGTTTACAAACTACAGGCCAAACATTTAGAACAGATATTCAATGATAAATGAGTTACATTTATTGATAAACATAACATTATAAATGAAAACCGATCTGGTTTTAGAGAAAACAGATCAACCTCATTGGCTATCATTGATGCTGTGGAGGACAAAAAGAAATATGCAGCTGGAATTTAAAAAAGCATTTGACTCTCAATCATGACATCCTACTGGACATCTGGAAGTGTCTGGGATACGAGGACTAGCGTTAACTTGGGTCAAAAGCTATTTGACGGGACGAAAACAAGTCAAGATTGATGAATATACATCAGAAACCAAAGAGATAAGTTGTGGTGTCCCACAAGGATCAATTCTAGGCCCTCTGCTATTCAATATTTACATAAATGATATATTCAATGTTTCAAAGCTTATGAAAGTCATATTATTTGCTGATGACACAAACATATTCTATTCTACAGACAATCATAGGGAACTTATAAAGGTGGTGAACAGAGTTAAATAAAATAAAATTATGGATGGATTACAACAAATTATCTTTGAACTTAGATAAAACCAAGGTGATGTTTTTTGGAAACTACAATACAAATAAAGAGCTCTCAATTGAAATAAATAATGTATTAATTGAAAGTGTTACAGAAATCAAATTCTTAGGGGTTTTTATGGATGACAAACTAAGTTGGAAGCCTCACATCAGACACATACAAACTAAAGTCTCAAAAAGTATTTCAATCATCAATAAATATTATATCAGGATACAAGGCTGTGCTTTCTGACTCTCGTCGAGGACAGACGTGTTTTCCTCTCGCTCCTCCTGTGTCAGCCCTTCCCCAAGGCTTTTTTTTGTCCTGTCTGCCCGAGAGTTGCATTCTTCACCCTTCTGAAGTCGCTGCTTTTCTGCACTCTGAAAATGGATCTGATCAGCTGGTCTCTAAATTCGATCGACAGAGTTTTTACCACACTAAGGAACGGGAAAGCGGACCCTTCCTGCCCGGACGGCACCCATGCGGCTGGATACACCATCGATCCATGGGGCAAGTGGAGGCTGGTGTGCCCGGCCCAGCTGTCTGTGGAGGATGTCGAGGACGTGTACCTATTTGGATTTCTGATAATTGGATTCCTCCTAATTGGGATCGGAGGATTTCTAATTTATCAGGCGGTCTGGGAGCAGAACATGGAGAGAGGCAATCAATCAAAGCTCCTGGGAACGATTTTTCGGGGAGGAGAGACTCAGAATGAGAAACTTTCACAAGTGGATCAAAAGCTCTGTGCTTGTCTTGCCCACTTAAGCAGATTGCTTGAGACCCCTGAACTTGTGCGGAAGATGGATGCCACCTTGGAGCAAGTTTCTGCCCGGATTTGAGGGAAGACTGGGCTAAATTCACCCACTTCTCATTCGGATCAATCTCTGCCTCACACAAAGCGAAGAGCCAGTCAAGGACTTTGCCGGCAGTACAAACAACCTGCTGGCGCCCAAAAGTATTTTATCTAATCAGACTCCCCGAAGGAGCTGTGGACAACTGTCCTTGGCTCCACCAAAACAAAGCCGCTTCTACAGAGTGGACTACAGCAGCTGTTCTTGAGGGTTGATAACTGCAACTCACCCCCTCCCTGCTTGTCCTCGGCTTCCCAACCCCCTCCCTACCTCCTCTGTGAGCTGCCCGGAAGATGTGCCTGGCTCACGGAGCTGCACCTGATGGACAGACTCATGGGGGCCCCCCACTCCCGTCCACCACCGTTTCCCCCCCGAGCCTCATGTACTGTGTCCTTGTCTGAATATGTGCTATTTGTGTTTAAACGGTGTAGTTTTTTTCTTGTATCAACACATTGTACGCAGTGTAGGGATACGACTTTTTTTTGTCACCAAACCCAACCCCCGGCCCTCTTCGTGATTCATCTGCATGCTGTACAAAGGTGCGCCGGCGCAGGTCATCTAAGGCGCTCGGCTGCATTGACCTCAGTAACCTCTCGAGATGTGTGTGTGTATCCTGTGTTGCTGTTTGTCTGACCTTCTTCATCGAGATGTACTGGAACTGAGTTTCTCCTTGTTGGGATTAATAAAGTTTTCATTCATACAACAGTAGATTTTTATTGTATTGCTCCTTAATATTACCATATTTCACTACTGTATAGAACTTTGGGGGAATAATTACAGGAGTTCCCTACATCCTCTCTGTTCACTTCCAAAACGAGCCGTCAGAACATTTAGAGACGTCCTCTGATGAAAACGGTGCTTTTGGTGTTTTTAACATGTTCTCATGTTTCTGATGATGGAGGACGTTTAGAAAGGACATTAAGATTAAAATGCCAAACATCCGGACTTCCGGTGTGATGACGTAGGGGACAGGACGCGTCCGGCAGCCGCTCTGCAAAACTCACTTAGAGTTAGTAAGTAACAATTACTTATAAACTCGAATGCACAAATAAGTGAGGGGATAAATACAAAAGAGGCCGATAAAACGAAAGAATGCTGAGATCACAGGATAAAAACAACGGGACGGCAAAAGCTAATAGCGCCGAGCAGCAAGCTAACGCCGGAGCAAACGTAACCCCGAGCGATTTATTGAAAACCATCGAGTCGCTTAAGACTGAAATGAAAGAGGACAACGAAGGAATACGACAGGACATTAATGCTTCACGTCAAGAGATGAGAAGCAAACTCAGTCTAAGCGAAGAAATGTGCGGCATATCAGAGAGACTTGACGAGGCGGAGACGCCGTGGGGCACGTCAAGGACATGGCGGTGGAGTTAACCCACGCGCTCACTCACTGCATCAAACAACAAAGAACCTGACGGATCTGGAATCTAGATCCAGAAGGAATAATATCAGACTGTTTGGAGTGGAAGAGGGAGCAGAGGGGCAGTCTATGCACCAGTTCATCACAAACCTCCTCAGAAAGGAGCTCTCCCTGCCAGCAGACTTTGATTTTAAGATCCAGCGCGCCCACCGAGCCCCCACATCCAGGTCAAGCCCCAACGCACCTCCAAGACCTATAATCATTAACTTCCAGGAATTCATAACCAAAGAGCAAATATTGAAAGATGCGTGGATAAAAGGGCGGATCAGGCTGAATGACAAAATCATTTATACTATGCCACTGAGGTTGCCATGAAGCGCAGGGAGTACCAAGCCATAAAGAAGGCTCTGAAGGGAAAAGGAATACGCTTCCAAACTCCCTACACCAGCATACGGATTCATTGGCAGGATGGCGTTTGAACCTACAGCAGTGCACGTGCAGCTGGGTTCGAGCTGCGCAAACGAGGGATTGAAGTGGAACTATCGGGAACGACAACGGAGGAGGACACGGCGGAGCTTCACCTGCAGGAGATCTTGGGATGGCAGCAGCAGAGTCAACGCCAGCAGGACAACAGACCCTCCACGTCACAAAGAGCCAAGGAAAAGCTGAAGGAATTCTAAAGGAACGACGGAAACTGATCCATCACGGAATCATCAGAAGGCTGGCCTCTTCAATTCATTGGAATATAGGAGCGGCACCGGAAGCAGACGTAAGGACATCTACGCTGGACAATGTGGACGGGAACGAACTTGTCGCTCTCCAAGTCCTTTTCAGGGCCCCTTCCTCAAAGGAGGAACAACCCTGGACCTCCCAGCGGGGTCGAGGAGGGAAAGACACTCCCTCCAATGTGTGGAAGTTACGGGTACCGGGTTGGTACCGTTCGAAGGTTCTTTGTTCTTAAGTCTAAAACTTTTTTTTTCTTTGTTACCTTGTTTTGTTCTATTGTGGGGTTCAAAAATATTCTCAACAACATAAACGAGTGGACTGGGTAACTATAGAATAGTCTCAGTAAATGTGAACGGCCTTGGCAACCCTGTAAAAAGAAGCAGAGTGCTAACAAAACTGAAAAAGGAAAAAGCACAGGTGATCTTCATGCAAGAAACACATCTGACAAAAAATGAGCATGAAAAATTTGGTAAATTTGGGTATGAAAACTGTTATTTCAGCTCCTACAAAAACAGCAGAAGGAGAGGTGTACTCACGTTAAGATCAAATTCAGGCAACTTCAAAAAGTTCAACAGGATAGTGACAAAGACGGGAGATATTTCATTGTTAAAGGAAAGATCAACAACACCCTGGTTACACTAGTCAATGTGTACGCCCCCCCCAGAAGGGAATCAGGAATTCTTTAAATTATTATTTGACAAAGTAACTACTCTAAGTGAAGGAACTTTGATTTGGGGAGGAGATTGGAACACAGTTCTAGACCATTCAAAGGACACAACAAGCCTTAAGAAACACAAGAGCATTAAATCAAGAAATCTCAACATTTTAATAAAAGAAACCGGACTGTGTGACGTGTGGAGGGAACTACACCCATCAGAGAAAGATTACACTCACTACTCAGCAGCTCAGAAAGTACACTCAAGAATAGATTACTTCCTAGTGAATAAAATAGACAGATACAGAGTCCTGAACTGATATATCTGACCAAAATTTCATTACCTCACTATGCATCTGGATAACCAACAAAGAACAACACTGTGGAAAATGAATGTTGGCATCCTTAATAATGAAAACGAAGTGCAAGAGATAAAAAAATAAATTAAGGAGTGTATATTGATCAATAAGGATATCCAGATAGAACCAACAATAATTTGGGATACCGTTAAAGCTGTTATGCGGGGGAACATTATATCTAGGATGTCCCATTTAAATAAAAAAACGGTTAACACAAACTAAATTAGAACACTCAGGAGCCTCGAGAAGCAACAACATTGGGACAAAAGTGAAGAGCTGACAAAAATATTAAAGAGATAAAAAATAAATGATCAGACTTAACAGTAGGATAAATTGAAAAGAAATTAAGGTTCACAAAGCAAACCTTCTATGAATCAGGCCCCAAGGCAACCAAAATACTAGCAAAACGCCTAAAATCACTGAAGATGAGAAATCAAATTCACTAAATCAGAGACTCATACACCAATGTCATACATTATGAACCAGACAAAATTCAAAAAACATTTCTTGGTTATTATAAAACTCTGTATAGCCAATCTGAACCAGTAAATGAAGAAGAAATCACAGACTTTCTGGCCAACTTAGATCTACCATCTATTGGAACCATTCAAAACAAAACTTTAACCTCACCTATTACCAGAGAAGAACTCGACAAAGCTATAGGGAAACTGAAAAGTAATAAAAGCCCCAGAGGTGATGGTTATCCAAATGAATGGTACAAAACATTCAAAGAGGAACTCGCTCCTATATTATTAGAATCCTTCAATTGGACACTGAAAAAAAGCCAAACCCCCCCATCATGGAAAGAAGCAATCATCTCTGTTCTACCAAAAGAAGGGAAAAATAAGGAGTACTGTGAGAGCTATCGCCCAATCTATATCTTAAATGTTGATTATAAAATATTTACATCAATAATTAGTAAAAGACTTGAACAATTCCTCCCTGACCTGATTGACGAGGACCAGACTGGTTTCATAAAGGGAAGACAGACACAAGACAACATACGACACATCATTCATGTAATAAATGAGGTCAATAAACTCAACATCCCAGCAGCTTTAATGAGCCTAGATGCTGGGAAAGCCTTCGACAGGGTCTGCTGGGACTTCCTCTTTGCAGTCCTGAGGAGAATGGGCTTTAACAATACATGTATCATGTATTTACAAGCTCTGTACCATAAGCCAGTGGGTAGAAACCTAACTGATAGCTTTGAACTGTTAAGAGGAACGAGACAGGGATGCTGTTTGAGCCCATCCCTATTTGCTTTATTTATTGATGGATATCCTAAAAGATTACGGAGGTAAATCAGGATATAAATTAACTATCTCCAAGACTCAAATACTACCCATAAACTACAAACCAGCTGAACCACTCAGACAGAAATTTAAACTGCAATGGGACTCAGAAAATATAAAATACTTAGGAGTTTACTTGACAACAAAACTAAACACATTGAAAGACATTAATTACAGTAGAATCAGCGATACAATAAGAAGGGACCTAACAAAATGGACCACCTTAACCATGGATCTCAGCTCAAGAATAGAGGTAGTAAAAATGAATGTGCTGCCCAGACTGCTCTATGTATGTCTGGCATTACCGGTACATATCCCAGATGAACAATTTGTTAAATGGAACAAACAATAAATTCGATTTATTTGGAACGGGAAAAAACCTAGGGTAAGGCTGAAAACACTTCAGTTGGAAAAAGCAAAGAGGGGACTAGCGTTACCAAGTCTCCAAGAATATTATCTGGCAACCCAGTTAAGAAGCATAATATATTGGTGTTCAGCAGATTACTATTCTAAATGGAAACAAATTGAGCTTGACTATGGTTCTTGCCCGCCCCAGGCAAGACTGGGGGGAAAAATACAAGTAGTAACTACAGAACAGAACCCCATAGTGGAGTTTGTAATTAAAACCTGGTGGGAGGTGGTTAATAAATACAAAGTTGGTAACAACCACAAATTACTTATATGGCCTTCACACTCTACTGGATTCAAAGGCGGACAGCTAGACAATACATTTAAGAAATGGAGAGTTAGAGGATTGACTGCAATATGTACATTAACAGAAGGGAACAGTTTCAAAACATTTGAAAAGCTCAAAGAAGAGTTTGAACTGGAAAACAAAGACTTATGTAGGTATTTTCAACTAAGAAACTTTCACAATGAAGCTCAATTACACAGGAAGGCAGTGATGTGATAGAAATGCTGTCTGGGGCTGATAAGAAACTGCCTTCAAAAATGGTTTCCAAACTGTATAAATGTCTGATGAAAAGTACTGGTTTTGATTCATTGTACTTAAAACAGAAGTGGGAGTTAGAATTACAGGTATTGTGACGGGGGAAGCCAGGGGGAAAACCCAATAGCAGGAAGGAACGACTCGGAACCAGTTTCCAAAACGAGAAGGGTTTTAATGCCAAAACCACAAGTGTAAACTGGAGTATAGACAGAAGATGCTTCGGCACAGAATCAAAAACATACATGGCTTAAGTAGACCCAAACATAATTAACACAAAGTCAAAACACCTGCGACACTCGCAGGGAACCTCAGGATGGAGGAGGAGGGACTCCAGGAGGGATCCCACAGAGAAAGTCAAGCCTTTTCATGACAGGTATTCCATCTGTCAGCTACAACATACCTCAACAAGTTCCAGACAATGGAGAAAATTCGGGTGGAAAAATATAACAAGGTTCTTTATCAGTCCTCATTTAAAGAGCAAACAGCTGAGGACCCCACAACAATGCTGGAGGCTCTGTGGAGGCGTGAACGCCATTCACTCACACATCTTCTGGACATGCAGTAAAGCTGTTCCCTTCTGGCAAAGCATCATTAAAGCTTTGCAGGAAATACTAGGGTATGAAATACCCGCTGACCCACAGATACTATACCTAGGACTGTTACCAACAGGAGTGATCCAAACAGGGGACGAGTACCTTTTGAAAGTCATGATAATGGCCTGCAAAAAAGCCATAACAAGAAACTGGCTTAAAAGTGAACCACCAAGACTGGATCAATGGACAGACATTATGGAAGAGATCTGTTCTATGGAAAAAATGACATTTCACTTACGCTTGAAAGCTGATAAATTTTAACTCCAATGGAGGAAATGGAAGCAGAATGCACCCCCCTCAGAACTTAAAGCTCAAAACTAATTTTTGTCTTACCCCACTTGTTCAAATTTTCTTGATTGCTTTGTTTTTGTATATTTTATTTTATTCTATTTTATTTCTTTACTTGATTGTTTTTTCTTATCTTGATTTGTTTGTATTTTAAAAAGTGCAAAACGTAAAATTAAAAAGTAAAAAAAAGAAAATGCCATCATCCACCTGCAGATCAATGGATCCATGAAGGTCTTTGTTTTCCTGGTCTGAGCTGGAATCTGGATCAGAACTGGATGACGGATGGTTCTGATACTGATCACTATTTGTGATTCACCGCTAATGTTTCTGCCGCTCTGCTGAAACTATGTCCTAGAAATATTCCATCATTCCAGTCCAATGTGTGGACAGACTGTGAATAAAGTCATGTGACCATCCAGTGTCTAGAATGTTCTAAGAATGTTCCCTTTGGATTCTTTGGATGTGGAAAAACAACAGTGGTGAACTTTAGGAAACTAACATGTGAATGGATTTGACATTGATTCTAGTTTACTGGTTGGTTTGGACACAGATTTCATTTAACTTGATGATCTGGAAGAAATCCAAGAATCTGGAAAACTGTTCAGTAGCAGGAATTTCTGTCTGGAAGTTTGGATGAAGAGGATCTGGATCCACTTTAGGACAGAGGATCTGGATCCACTTTAGGTCAGAGGATCTGGATCCACTTTAGGACAGAGGATCTGGATCCACTTTAGGACAGAGGATCTGGATCCACTTTAGGTCAGATGATCTGGATCCACTTTTGGTCAGAGGATCTGGATCCACTTTAGGACAGAGGATCTGGATCCACTTTAGGACAGAGGATCTGGATCCACTTTAGGTCAGAGGATCTGGATCCACTTTAGGTCAGATGATCAGATCATTCAATATTGACTAAGATCAACTATGAATAAGATGATATGAAATGATGATATTTTCATGTGTCAGTGTGTGTGTGTGTGTGTGTATCCAACGTGTTAGTGTGTGTGTCTGTGTGTGTGTATCCATGGGTTTGTGTGTCTTTGTGTGTGTATCCATGTGTTAGTGTGTGTGTGTCTTTGTGTGTGTATCCACGTGTTAGTGTGTGTGTGTGTATCCATGTGTCAGTGTGTGTGTGTGTGTGTGTGTGTATCCATGTGTTAGTGTGTGTGTGCGTGTCTTTGTGTGTGTATCCATGTGTCAGTGTTTGTGTGTGCCTATCTATGTGTGTCTACCTATGTGTGTCTATGTATGTGTGAGTGTGTGTCTATCTATGTGTATCTGTGTGTGTGTGTTTCCTCACCCTCTCCAGAGTGATCTCCTCGTATTCCAGTTCTCCCTCTGATCCGTTCATCTGTGAACAAAAACACAGAAACGTTTTTCGGTCATTGAGTAGCAAATCGTCTTCCAGCATCTCTCCACTCGTTGCCATGACAACTCCTTGGTAACAGCTGTTGGAGCCCCAAGGAGAAGACAACGGTTACCGGGGTAACTGGTTGCAGCCATGGCAACCATTTCTGTTCTTAGATCATCGTGGTCATGACATCACTTCCTGTAGAGACGGTGGGTCATGTCTGACCCCCCCCCCCCCAAACAGGAAATGATGTCAGCGGTCAGATCCCTGTCAATCATTTCCTGATCCTCCACTCTGGAGAGGATCAAGTGAAGAAGTGAGGAGCAGAACTACTGAGAACAACGAAAGATGAAACTTTGGGATGAAGATCTATGGAGTGATATTTCTGCCACCACTCCATAAAGATCTGGAGAACAGAACCTTCACCAGGAGAGAAACCTCCAGAACCATCAGAACTTCATCAGGGAGGATGAAGAGATGAAACAGGACTCATCGCTGCAAACATGGACCTCATCTTCATCACTTCACCAGGATGGAGTGATGGTCGTCTTCTGAAGAAGGAGGTCTGGAGATACCCGGAAAGAAAAGACTCGACTGTGGTTGAACCTCTTCATCTTCATCTCTGCTTCAGAGCTGCTGACACCAGAGTCTTCCTCACCGTTCCTTTGGTCACACAGGAAACCTTCCTCCACCCGTTCCAGACTGTTTCACCCACCTCTCCACCTGAGGACTGTAGACCCTAGGAACCTCCAGCTTCTCCACCTCTGCTCCCTGGAACCTCACGTTCCTCTGGAGTTCCTCTGGAGTTCCTCTGACCTCCATCTTCCTCGTCTCTCTCTCATACCGTCTCCTCATTTTCATCCTGCTGGAGTTTCTCTGAACGTCACCGTTCTTCAAAATGGAACCAGAACTCTTCTCCTCCATTCCTCCAACATCATCTTCAACAGTCAGAAACTCTTCTTCCTCGTCTCCTGAACTCTTCCAGACAGGAATGTTCTCAGGACCACCTGCCTTTCCACTCTTCATCCTCTTCTTCCTCACTGATTGTTGCTGCTTCCTGCTCCACATTATCCTCCTTTACATGTTCCTCCTTCCTCAGATCTTCAAGGTTCTCCTTCCATCTCCGTCATTTCCATCTCTGTTCTTCATCATCCTGACCTGCTTCTCATCCTCCATCTCTGTTCCTCTGACTCACCTGAAAGAGCCTCCTCTACCACCTCTGTGGTCCACCTGCCATAAATGTTCTCATCTGACCTTTATTTGACCTTTGACACCTCATCTTCCTCTACTCCTGTCCTCTCTCTCCTCCTGGCTCCTTCGTTCCTCCATCAGGTCTCCTGATCTGGTTCCTTGCTTCCAGATTACTCAGCGGGTTCCTCCAGAGGAACCTTGAACCTCATTTGAATCCATCCATCATTCTGTGATGTCATCACGGTGTTCTCCTCTGTTCTGACTGTTTTGTTCTTTTAGCAAACTCCTTCATCGTCTGTTCTTCCATCCTAACCCACATGTCCATGGGGAGGGGGGGGGGTTTGAATTTTCTCAGCTTTGGATCATCTCAAACACTCTGGGTTCTGCCCCCAGTGTCTGTTTTTATCTTTGGGTCCTCTGACGTTCTCGATTCTGACTCTCAGCAGGACGGACTTGGATTTGTTCTGATTTCCTCAGAAAAGTTCTGACAGCCAGAATGAGAGCAGGTACAGAACCGGACCCCAACTTTGTTCTGTAGAACTGTAGAACCCTGAGAGAGAACCAAGAGAGAGATGTTCTCTGAATCTACTGATGCAGATAAATGACCAGAATACAGAACCACAAGTCCAGAACCACCAGTTCTTAAGGAGGGGAAACTACACAGTGATTTACAGATGAATCCAGAACCGCAACCCAGACCCGTAACCTCAACCAGAACTCAGAACTGAACCCAAACCCTAACCCAGATCAGAACCCAGACCAGAACTCTGACAGCTGTTGGTGTTTGTGGGAAAGAGAGCTTCTGTTACATAAGAGAGAGAGAGAGAGAGAGAGAGATCACTCTGAATTCATTACTGCTGCTCTTCATCTTCGTCATCATCGTCTTCCTCAGCCCAGAGTAGTCACAGACTGCTGCACATCAGAACTGTTCTATCCAGAACCAGATTCTATCTGATTCTATCTACATTCAGACAGGAAGTGAAGTTTGAGACAGGAAGAGGAAGTTCTACAAGAGCCTAACCTAAGAAAATAAAAGCATATTTCTGAAAGATGAAACTCATCTTCTCTGAAATAAGAACAACTTTTAGAATGACTTCAGGCTGTTGAAGAAGACTCATTTTCATCACCAGCAAACACATAGAGGCCTCTTCATCACCTCCTGTCAGACTGAAGGACGCTCTTCATCCTCCTTTACAAACTCAGAACTGGTTTCTTCTGGTTCAGAGACAAACCTGAACCTGAATGTTCTCCGTCTGTGAAACATCTGCAGAGGAACCTGGAGGTTCTGAGAGAAATTCTGAAGGAACTGATCAGATCAAACATCCACTCCTTCCGTGACCCAGGAGTTCAGAACCACTGAGGAGAACCTGAGGTTCTCAAAGAAGATCCTGCAGCTTCAGTTCTGGAGGATCTGATCTTCAGCAGAAGGAACCATTCAGACCTTCACGGTTCCTCTGGAAACCCGGTTCTTCTTCTAAACCTTTTCAGTCTCAGATGTTCTGGGACTGGTGGAGGAACCTTCAAGAACATGGTGGTGTCCAAGAAGGTAGAAGATGAACACGCTGCAGATGTTCAGCTGCTGTCACCTGACCACCACCTCCAAGGCAGATACCTGGATCTAGAACCCACACCGGGTCGATAGCAGGTCCCAGACCTGGATCTAGAACCCACACCAGGATGGAAAGCTGGTCCCAAACCTAGATCTAGAACCCACACCAGGTCAGTAGCAGGTCCCAGACCTGGATCTAGAACCCTCACCAGGATGGAAAGCAGGTCCCAGACCTGGATCTAGAACCCACACCAGGTCAGTAGCAGGTTCCAGACCTGGATCTAGAACCCACACCGGGTCAATAGCTGGTCCCAGACCTGGATCTAGAACCCACACCAGGTCGGTAGCAGGTTCCAGACCTGGATCTAGAACCCACACCGGGTCAATAGCAGGTCCCAAACCTAGATCTAGAACCCACACCAGGTCAGTAGCAGGTCCCAGACCTGGATCTAGAACCCTCACCAGGATGGAAAGCAGGTCCCAGACCTGGATCTAGAACCCACACCAGGTCAGTAGCAGGTCCCAGACCTGGATCTAGAACCCTCACCAGGATGGAAAGCAGGTCCCAGACCTGGATCTAGAACCCACACCAGGTCAGTAGCAGGTCCCAGACCTGGATCTAGAACCCTCACCAGGATGGAAAGCAGGTCCCAGACCTGGATCTAGAACCCACACCAGGTCAGTAGCAGGTTCCAGACCTGGATCTAGAACCCACACCAGGTCGGTAGCTGGTCCCAGACCTGGATCTAGAACCCACACCAGGTCGGTAGCAGGTCCCAGACCTGGATCTAGAACCCACACCAGGTCGGTAGCTGGTCCCAGACCTGGATCTAGAACCCACACCGGGTCAATAGCAGGTCCCAGACCTGGACTTTCAGACCTGTCCTGGTCTCAGACCTGGACATTCAGACCTGTTATGGTCTCAGACCTGGACCCTTTCCTGGTACAGATGTGGATCCTGAAGTCCAGCAGACAAACAAGAGATCTTCACAGCCGGATCAGCAACATCTTGACCCCAGAGGCCCCGCCCCCTCCTCTCCACAGCCAATCAGGTGTGATCAGCGGTCTGGACATGTCCTACCATCATTCTCTGCCGGTGTCTCTTGGCTCTGCGGACGTTGTTGATGAACCTTCTTCCCATCTTCTTGGCGTACCACACCGACACGAACATCACTTCCTGTCTGCGGCGGCGCTTACATAAAGATGGAGGGGCGATGGGAATTTGGGGGGAGGACTCTTCAGACGGTCAGGTAAGGAAGACGAGCGAGCATCATCTGCTCTCGCTCAGCGAGGAAGAGGAGGAGGAAGAGCAGAACGCCGGAGAGGAGAGAGAGGCTGTTTATCCTCCCCCGCTCGCCCCTCGAACGCTCCACTGCACTGCTCGTTCTCCCTGTCAGCCTCTGTGTCTCTCTACCGCTCGCTCTCTGAAGGAATCCCCTCCCCCCTGTGATGTCATCCACTCAACCGAGCGAGGCAGAAATGCAGTAAGAGAGCTAAACACACACTCAGGCTCTTACTGTCGCCATGGCAACCCCCCCCCCCCCTTCCCCACACACATGCTGCTCCTGAGTTCCCCCTCCTTGCATTTACCCGTTACCATGGCAACAGCTCTGCAAAAGGCTGAGCGATGCATCCAGAGTGGGCACTAGTAGCCCACGCCTGCAAGTGTGCACGTGAGCGTTTGCATGTAAGCATGTGCATGTATGAGTGTGAGCATGTATATGTGTGTGCATGTGAGCGTGTGCTTGTGATTGCGTGCACATAAAGGTGTGAATGAGTAATTAAAACTGAAGCTGCAGGGTTTATCTTCTATGAGAACTTCCTAATCATCTGCTACAACCTCAGCATTTTCTACTAGAACCTCTGTATCATCTACTAGAACCTCAGCCCCATAATTTGCTAGAACCTCAGAATCTTCTACTAGAACTTCCCATCATCTGTTTGAACCTCAGAATCTTCTACTGGAATCTCTGTATCATCTGCTAGAACCTCAGAACCTTCTACTAGAACCTATGTATCATCTCCTAGAACCTCAGAATTTTCTACTAGAACCTCCCCATCATCTCGTAGAACCTCAGAATCTTCTACCAGAATCTCTGTATCATCTGCTAGAACCTCAGAATCTTCTACTAGAATCTCTGTATCATCTGCTAGAACCTCAGCCCCATAATTTGCTAGAACCTCAGAATCTTCTACTAGAACTTCCCATCATCTGTTTGAACCTCAGAATCTTCTACTGGAATCTCTGTATCATCTGCTAGAACCTCAGCCCCATAATTTGCTAGAACCTCAGAATCTTCTACTAGAACTTCCCATCATCTGTTTGAACCTCAGAATCTTCTACTGGAATCTCTGTATCATCTGCTAGAACCTCAGAACCTTCTACTAGAATCTATGTATCATCTGCTAGAACCTCAGAATTTTCTACTAGAACCTCCCCATCATCTCGTAGAACCTCAGAATCTTCTACCAGAATCTCTGTATCATCTGCTAGAACCTCAGCATTTTCTACTAGAACCTCCCCATTATTTGCTAGAACCTCAGCATTTTATACTAGAACCTCCCCATGATCTGTTAGAACCTCAGATTCTTCTACTATAATCTCTGTATCATCTGCTAGAACCTCAGCATTTTCTACTAGAACCTCCCCATCATCTGCTAGAACCTCAGCATTTTCTATTAGAATCTCTGTATCATCTGCTAGAACCTCAGAATCTTCTACTAGAACCTCCCCATCATCTGCTAGAACCTCAGCATTTTCTACTAGAATCTCTGTATCATCTACTAGAACCTCAGCATTTTCTACTAGAACCTCCCCATCATCTCGTAGAACCTCAGAATCTTCTACCAGAATCTCTGTATCATCTGCTAAAAACCTCAGCATTTTCTACTAGAACCTCCCCATTATCTGCTAGAACCTCAGCATTTTCTACTAGAACCTCCCCATTATTTGCTAGAACCTCAGCATTTTATACTAGAACCTCCCCATGATCTGTTAGAACCTCAGATTCCTCTACTAGAACCTCCATATCATCTGCTAGAACCTCAGCATCTTCTACTAGAATCTCCCCATCATCTGCTAGAACCTCAGGATCTTTTACTAGAACCTCCATATCATCTGCTAGAACCTCAGGATCTTCTACTAGAACCTCCATATCATCTGCTAGAACCTCAGCATCTTCTACTAGAACCTCCCCATCATCTGCTAGAACCTCAGAATCCTATATAACAAACTGTGCTAAACAGTGCGTTTCTCCCACCGCGCCTGAATGCAGCATAACCTTTATAGAAAATGGTTCCAGGTTCCACAGCAGGGTTCCTGCTCTGACTCTAAGCCTTTATTGTCTCTGTTGTTATAAAACATCTGTGATGTAACTTGTTGTGTTACGGTAAATAACTGCTGACTCGTCACACGAGCTTCCTGTGGAGCGTGTGACGCCGTCACAGACATTTGTTGAGACTGGATTGTCGTGTTAGCCTGCTAGCTAACGCTAGCTTGAATTCACACCTTTGTTTTCTGATGAACGTCTTCATCGTGATGGCGTTAAACGACACTTTGGGAGATCCCAGCTGGTTCATTCAGATCCTGACCGACTGGATTTAACCCAAAATTCATCATTCACACAAACAATCGCAGTGACAACCTGAAAGGAGGGGCTGGACACTGTCCAGGATGCAGAGAGGCTGCAGGACCGTCCCCTTCCTTCCTTGGTGATGGACTTCAGAAGGAAGGGGACGGTTCTGCAGCCCCTCTGCATCCTGGACAGGGATGTGGAGGAGGTGGAGGAGTATAAATACCTGGAGGGACTATGGACAGAGACTGAGCTGGAGGATCAGCAGTACTACTGTGTACAGAAAGCAGACTGTACTTCCTCGGGACGCTGAGGTCTTTCAATGTGTGCAGCAAGATCCTGGGGATCTTCTACCAGTCTGTGCTGCAAACATTTGAAGCAGTGATGGAGAGGAGGTCACTGAAGAAGATCTTATCCATCATGGAAACCAGAGCATCCTCTCCAGCCGGTTCTGGACAAACAGCAGAGCTCCTTCACAGGAGGATCAGACAGCTCCGCTCCAGAACCGCCAGATACCGGAAATCCTTCCTACCAACACAATTCAACTCTACAATACCTCACAGTGTAGCAGATGACTTTTGCACATTTTGCACATTGTTACCTGTTTGTAAATAGTCTTTAAACCATACCGCCTTATTTGTTTACATTTCTGCTACATTTTTGGTTTTATATTATTCCTTTTTCTCTAATGTTTACTGCTATGGTAACGCACAAATGTCCCACATGTGGGACCATTAAAGCACTTCTGCTTCTGATTCTGGCGTACTACCAGAGTGCAGGTACCCTGCGATGAGTGTGCTCATACTGGGAGTGTGCACGTGCCATGAGTATGCATGTACCATGAGCGTGCACGTACCATGAGTGCGGCAGGGTGAGTGTATCCGTCCAAGTGGGCGTGGCTGTCCTCTGGGCCGTGTCCTTGGATCATGTGACCAGGGCTGGGATCCACAGGCGGAGTCTCATCGTCTTGGTAACGGTACTTCTGCAGGTGAGAGCAGACGTCACCTGTCAGGTGTGTTCTCCATCACAGACAGACCTTCTGGACCAGAACCTCCTCAGAGGTCCTGCAGCCTTCCTCCATAGACCTTCATGACGATGAAAGGATTGTTCTTTGCTACATAGAACCCACTAAAGAACCCAGAACATCTCAAGAACTTTTTTCAGGACCAGGAAAAGGTCCTACGGAACCAGATCTGTCTTTATGAAGAGAAGAGAGGAAGATGAAGATGAAGGCAGACCAAGGCAACCTGGAGACTCATGAAGAGAACGAAGAAAGGAGGAGAGTACGGGGAAGAGGAGTAGAGGAAAAGGATGGAGGGACGAACAGCAGAGAGAAAAGAAGAGGAGGGGTGAATGACACGAGAAAAAAAGAGAAATAGTGAGGTAGTTACCATGGTAACATGGTAAATGGCGTATACTTATATGGCGCTTTTTATATGGCGCTTTTCTACCTACAAGGCCCAAGTGCTTTCCAGTCACAGACATGTTCACACACAGAGTCACACACACACAGTCACACACACATTCACACACAATGGTTCTGCCTACCACCAGAGGCAGGGTGGGGTTCAGTGTCTTTCCCAAGGACACTCATGCGTGCGAGGACTATAAACCAGAGGCTCTCACTCCAACAGCCATGACGGCTTTGAAAAGCTGGTCTGTGGTTACATAACAGAGGCCCTCCCACCTACACTGGACCCCCACAGGTCTAGACCCCCACAGGACTGGACCCCCAAAGGTCTAGACGCCCCCAGAGGACTGCAACCCACAGGTTTAGACCCCCACAGGACTGGATCCCACATGACTGGACCCCCAAAGGACTGGACCCCACAGGACTGGACCCAGACAGGTCTAGACCCCCACAGGCCGGACCCCACATGACTGGTCCCCCTTAGGACTGGACCCCCACAGGTCTAGACCCCCACAAGACTGGACCCCCAAAGGTTAAGACCCCCACAGGTCTAGACCCCCACAGGACTGGACCCCCACAAATCTTGACCCCCACAGTACTGGACCCCAACGGGACTAGGCCCCCACAGGTCTAGACCCCCACAGGACTGGACCCCCACAGGTCTAGACCCCCACAAGACTGGACCCCCAAAGGTTTAGACCCCCACAGGTCTAGACCCCACAGGTTTAGACCCCCACAGTTCTGGACCCCACAGGGCTGGACCCCCACAGGACTGGACCCCACAGGACTGGACCCCCACAGGTCTAGACCCCCACAGGACTGTACCTCCAAAGGACTGGACCCCTACAGGTCTAAACCCCCACAGGACTGGACCCCACAGGACTGGACCTCCACAGGACTGGACCCCCACAGGTCTAGACCCCCACTGGACTAGACCCCACAGGACTGGTCCCCCACAGGTCTAGACCCCCAAAGGACTGGACCCCACAGGACTGGACCTTGACAGATCTAGACAACACAGGACAGGTACCTCACAGGACTAAACCCCACAGGTTTCGACCCCCACAGTACTGGACCCCACAGGACTGGACCTCCACAGGACTGGACCCCCACAGGACTGGACCCCACATGCTGGTGACCATTCCCCTCAGTGACCCTAACCTGCCGCTATAGAAACTGTTCTAACAGACTTTGGTCAGCGGCCGTACAGCAGCTCAGAGCAAAGCTCTCCAGTGGGTTTTTAACACCGCCAGAAGACTATTGGCCGCCCTCTCCCCAACCTGGAAAACCCCTACAGCCCCCGCTGCCTCAACAGAGCAAAGAACATCAGAGACACGCCCCTCCCTTCGCCCTGTTTGATCAGTTACCTTCAGGCAAACGCTACAGCTCAACCAAGGTTAGACCACAGAGACCCCAGACCAGTTTTTACCGTCTGCACTGAACAATGTAGACGTGACCAACACAGACCTGGATGTTCTCTGAGACTGATGGACCTGTGAGACGATTTCTACAGATTTATTATTATTTCTGGATTGAACTTTTTTAACAGTTATCAACCGTGTTTCCAGGTTTTTTACTGACACATGCTGTTTTATTCGATAACAAATTCATTTTTATTTCCTGTTTTCAGTAGCAGAATAACAATAGAATAATACTTCTTAGTAACATGAAGTATTATTTATTAATTTTAGTCATAAGTTTCTATCATGAGTTAGGTATGAGTGTTGTTGACAGTAAAGATCCATCCATCCATCCATCCATCCATCCATCCATCCATCTATCCATCCATCCATCCATCCATAATCCATCCATCCATAATCCATCCATCATCCATTCATCATCCATCCATCCATGCATCCATCCATCATCCATCTATCCATCCATCCATCCATCCATCCATCCATCCATCCATCCATCCATCCATCCATCCATAATCCATCCATCCATAATCCATCCATCATCCATTCATCATCCATTCATCCATCATCCATCCATCATCCATCCATCATTCATCCATGCATCCATCCATCTATCCATCCATCATCCATCCATCCATCCATCTATCCATCCATCCATCATACATCTATCCATCCATCCATCCATCCATCCATCCATCCATCCATCATCCATCTATCCATCCATCCATCCATCCATCCATCCATCCATCCATCCATCCATCATCCATCCATCCATCACATCCATCATCCATCCATCCATCCATCATCCATTCATCATCCATTCATCCATCATCCATCCATCATCCATCCATCCATCCATCATCCATCCATGCATCCATCCATCTATCCATCCATGCATCCATCCATCTATCCATCCATCATCCATCCATCCATCCATCTATCCATCCATCCATCCATCCATCATCCATCTATCCATCCATCCATCCATCATCCATCCATTATCCATCCATCATCCATTCATCCATCATCCATCCATCATCCATCCATCCATCTATCCATCCATCATCCATCCATATATCCATGCATCCATCCATCATCCATTATCCATCATCCATCCATCATCCATGCATCCATCCATCATCCATTCATCATCCATTCATCCATCATCCATCCATCATCCATCCATGCATCCATCCATCCATCTATCCATCCATCATCCATCCATGCATCCATCCATCTATACATCCATGATCCATCCATCCATCTATCCATCCATCCATCCATCCATCTATCCATCCATCATCCATCCATGCATCCATCCATCTATCCATCCATCCATCCATCCATCCATCCATTATCCATTCATCCATTCATCCATCATCCATTATCCATCCATCCATCCATCCATAATCCATTATCTATCCATCCACCCATCCATCCATCATCCATCCATATATCCATGGATCCATCCATCATCCATCATCCATCCATCCATCCATCCATCATCCATCCATAATCCATCATCCATCCATCCATCCATGCATCCATCCACCATCCATCATCCATCCATCCATCATCCATCCATCCATCCATCATCCATCCATCCATCCATCATCCATCTATCCATCCATCCATCATCCATCATCCATCCATCCATTCATCCATCCATTCATCCATCCATAATCCATCCATCCATAATCCATCATCCATCCATCCATCCATGCATCCATCATCCATCCATCATCCATCCATCCATCCATGCATCCATCATCCATCCATCATCCATCCATCCATCCATGCATCCATCATCCATCCATCATCCATCCATCCATTCATCCATCCATCCATCCATCCATCATCCATCCATCCATCATCCATCATCCATCATCCATAATCCATCATCCATCCATCCATCATCCATCCATCCATCCATCCATCCATCCATCATCCATCCATCCATTCATCCATCCATCCACATACACACTCACACACACAAACACATCATGATAATACACTTACTGTCCAGGATGGGTTTTAGTTGTGTTATTGTGTTATCACCATCACTGACAGTGATTGTGGTGCTGAGAAAGCAGACGGTGACAGTAGAGGATATCTAACGGAGGAAACCTGCACAGCTGCAGACTCCAAAGGTCGCTACACAACTGAGGTCAACCGCCTTTGGTCCGGCAGCTCTACTGTTTCAGGAGCATTTGCGTGTCCAGATACGACTTTGGTTGATCCTAACATTCCAGAAAAACACCACAGGTGTGGTGCTAGCATTAGCAACAGGTAAACAACCTGCTTCTCCCTCTACGGTCACAAACAAGCTCCGCCTCCTCCGTTTCATAGAGAACTACTGATCTACAGACCTGAGGAACCTGAAGAACGGAGCTGACATCACCTTCAGATCCTCAAGGTCTGTAATCAGGTCACTCAACCAGCAACCACCTCTGATGGACAGGTGAGGACAGGTGACTCTACGAGTGACAGAGCAACACCTGACCCCCCCCCCCCATCAGCATCTGCTAGCACATGGCTGCAGAGCTGCTGGTAGCCATGCTAACACGCATGCTAACACACACGCACGTGTGGGAACAGACTGAGCTGGTGGGATGAATGAAAACACACACACACACACACACTGACATGAAAATGCTGGTCTACATGCCATCAGGGACATGCCTGTACACACACGTGTTGTGGTGAGGTGTGTGTGTGTGTGTGTGTTGTGGAGGATGCATGCAGACTGGCTGCTCTTACCTTGGTGGTGACAATGCAGAGGCAGTCCATATCCCCCCCCACACACTCACACACACTCTCTCACACACACACATTTCCACATGCTCGATCACCCCTCTCTCTCTCTGCAGTCAGTCTGTCTTTCCTCGCACGCCCGCTCCCCCAGTTTTAGTGCATCATTGTCTGTCTGCACAGACGGAAGGATGGGGGGGTGGAGGTGGGAATGAGTGATGAAGTATAAGACTAGTGGGTTCCGTGGGGGGGGGGGGCACCCTCTTGATTCTCTAGACATAGAGAAAGCATGAGGTGGAGAGACCCTGAGACAAAGAGAGAGAGAGAGAGCCAGGAGGAGGTGGGGGTTGGGCTCTTGTTGCTATGGTGTTATGCAGCTGTTGCCCCGGTGATGCTGCTGCAGCTGTTGCTAAGTAACAGAGCGCTGTAGCTGAGAGGGAGGAAGACGGCAGCGTGGGCGTTCTTACCTGTCCAGGTGTGTGAGGACGGCTCCTCAGCTGGAGGTCGTTTACCGCCAACTCATAGAACTCCTGGATGTCTGCACACACACACACACACACAAGCATCAAACCACAAACACACACATGCACATACATGCACACACACACACACAAATACAAACACACACTAATACAAACACACACACACATGCATCAAACCACAAACACACACATGCACATACATGCACACACAAAAACACACACACAAATACAAACACACACTAATACAAACACACACACACATGCATCAAACCACAAACACACACGCATGCACCCACAAACACACACACAAACACACATGCACACATGCACACAAACATACACACACACAAATACAAACACACACACATACAAACACACACACACATGCATCAAACCACAAACACACACATGCACACAAACATACACACACACACATACAAACACACACACACAAACACACATGCACACAAATATGCACACAAACACGCACACACACACACACAAGCACACACGCACACAAACATACACACACACAATACAAACACACATACAAACACACACATGCATCAAACCACAAACACACACATGCACATACATGCACACAAACATACACACACACAAATACAAACACACACACACACACAAACACACATGCACACAAATATGCACACAAACACGCACACACACACACGCACACAACAAAAACACAGACAGTGTGAAAAGGCAGCAGAGAACAGAACATTTAGTAAACCTGAGTGTAACACAGCCGGTAGAAAACCCTCACTGGTCACCTGTCTAGACAGGAACACCTGTCCAGGTGGTCCAGGTGCTCGTTAACCCAGGTCTCTAATCAGCCAATCACACGGCAGCAACGTAAAGCATGTCTACATGGCCCAGAGGATCTGCTGCAGAGCATCAGAACGGAGAACAAAGCTGACTGAAGGGACTTTGATGGTTGTTGGTTCCAGTCGGCTGCTCTGAGGATTCAGGAACTGCTGATCTGCTGGGATTTGCACCCACAACCATCTCTAGAGTTCACAGACAGAACATCCACACACCAACAGTTCTGATGGTGGAAAGGCCTCGTTGATGTCAGAGGTGTTTCCCAGACTAGAATATCTCCTTCAGGTGTTTCAGTGAGACGGACTCTGACCCCTCAAATCCAGGTGGACCTTCACCTCACTGAACCTGATGCTTCCAGCCAATCAGAGCGCAGATAGCCTAAATGACGGCGGTAATCCTGAGATTTTGTGCAGAGTCATGTGGTGTCACCCCGGTGACTCTGTTAAACCAGATTAGGATGCACAGTAGACCTGTAGACGTTCTGCAGGTCTTCACAGGAAAACTGGAACGTGTCAGAACACTGACTGCTGTACAGGTGTGTACAGGTGGGTGTTTGTGTACAGGTGTGTGTGTGTGTACAGGTGTGTGTGTGTACAGGTGTCTACAGGCGTGTGTGTGTGTACAGGTGTGTACAGATGTGTGTGTGTGTGTACAGGTGTGTGTGTGTGTGTGTGTACAGGTGGGTGTGTGTGTGTGTACAGGTGTGTGTGTGTGTGTTTGTGTGTACAGGTGTGTGTGTCTGTACAGGTGTGTACAGTTGTGAGTTTGTACAGGTGTCTACAGGTGTGTGTGTGTACAGGTGTCTGCAGGTGTCTGTGTGTACAGGTGTCTACAGGTGTGTGTGTGTTACCCAGCAGGGCCTGGAACAGGTCACTCTGGAAGATGTTGAGCAGTTTCTCTGCGCAACCTTTGACCCCCTCAGTGGCGTCAGCCTGACAGGCCTCCATGGCCTGCAGAGCACGGTCTGTATCTGCAGGAGACAGAACAGGTGTTAGGGGTTCCAGTGGTTCCTGTGGTTCCTGCGGTTGGTGAGGTCAGTCTTTGTCTGCTATGAGCAGCTGATGGGAGAGTTTCTGTGGGACTTTAAAGACCTCTGAGGAGAATCCATCATTGCAGATGATGTTTGTGTGTTTTTGTTTGTAACAGAGGAACCACAACCATCAGCCAATCAGTGAGCGACGTTCAAGTGTTCTAGATCAGGAATGCCAGCAGGGAACCTGAGGAAAACCTGGTTGTAATATTTGAATGAGGGATGACAATAGTTTAACAGAAACATAGAAGTCATGTGATCAACATGTTTGTGTTTCTGCTCTTTCACTGTGACAGAACGACTGATTCTCCTCAGACATCAGAGTGTTTGCAGTGAGTCCTTCTCTAGCCACTGAAGACACTGAAACTATGATTTCATTGAACCAGCATGGCTCAGCCCCCATGAACCCCCCCTGTAGATGAACCCGCCCCTTACAAATGACCCCCCCTTACAGATGACCCCCCCCCATACAGATGAACCCCCCCATACAGATGAACCCCCCCCCATGGACACCAGTGAAGATCACAAATCATTGAAGAAAAACGGTTCAGAGCACTGTCTAGTGGGTCTAGATGACCCCACTCCCAATGGTAAAGTACCTAGGATAGAACAAGGGTTTATTTTTATTGTCTTTCTGAGAAAAATAGAGCTAAAATTTGCCAGAACTGTCTAAAAAATTCTTGGGTAGCTGTCTGGTCCTGGGGCTTTTTTACTAGGCATGTTGGTTCAGTAAAGTCAAGCCTGAACCGTCCGACGTTGCGTGGTCGCGCAGCATCACGCAACAAATAGTCCGCTTTTTATGAGAAAAGCGATCCAAATCGAAAAAAAACAGGAACTAAGGACTAAAAACTGGTTAATATGTATTTCTTAGTGACCATGACCATGGTATAAGCGGGTTAATGGCCTTCAAAGTGTGCATTATCACTGTTTAACGCACTTCACAGTTTAAAGAGAACTTAAAAGACTACACAGTGTACTAGAGGGCTTCACAGAGTACTACTACAAAGAACTACACAGTGTACTAGAGGGCTTCACAGAGTACTACTACAAAGAACTACACAGTATACTAGAGGGCTTCACAGAGTACTACTACAAAGAACTACACAGTGTACTAGAGGGCTTCACAGAGTACTACTACAAAGAACTACACAGTGTACTAGAGGGCTTCACAGAGTACTACTATAAAGAACTACACAGTGTACTAGAGGGCTTCACAGAGTACTACTACAAAGAACTACACAGTGTACTAGAGGGCTTCACAGAGTACTACAGAGAACTACACAGTATACTAGAGGGCTTCACAGAGTACTACAAAGAACTACACAGTGTACTAGAGGGCTTCACAGAGTACTACAGAGAACTACACAGTGTACTAGAGGGCTTCACAGAGTACCACAATGAACTACACAGTATACTAGAGGGCTTCACAGAGTACTACAGAGAACTACACAGTGTACTAGAGGGCTTCACAGAGTACTACAGAGAACTACACAGTATACTAGAGGGCTTCACAGAGTACTACAGAGAACTACACAGTGTACTAGAGGGCTTCACAGAGTACCACAATGAACTACACAGTATACTAGAGGGCTTCACAGAGTACTACAGAGAACTACACAGTGTACTAGAGGGCTTCACAGAGTACTACAAAAACTACACAGTGTACTAGAGGGCTTCCCAGAGTACTACAGAGAACTACAAAGTGTACTAGAGGGCTTCACAGAGTACTACAGAGAACTACACAGTGTACTAGGGGGCTTCACAGAGTACTACAGAGAACTACACTGTGTAATAGACGGCTTCACAGAGTACTACAGAGAACTACACTGTGTACTAGAGGGCTCCACAGAGTACTACTACAAAGAACTACACAGTGTACTAGAGGGCTTCACAGAGTACTACTACAAAGAACTACACAGTGTACTAGAGGGCTTCACAGAGTACTACTACAAAGAACTACACAGTGTACTAGAGGGCTTCACAGAGTACTACAGAGAACTACACAGTATACTAGAGGGCTTCACAGAGTACTACAGAGAACTACACAGTGTACTAGAGGTCTTCACAGAGTACTACAGAGAACTACACAGTGTACTAGAGGGCTTCACAGAGTACTACAGAGAACTACACAGTGTACTAGAGGGCTTCACAGAGTACTACAGAGAACTACACTGTGTACTAGAGGGCTTCACAGAATACCACAATGAACTACACAGTATACTAGAGGGCTTCACAGAGTACTACAGAGAACTACACAGTGTACTAGAGGGCTTCACAGAGTACTACAGAGAACTACACAGTATACTAGAGGGCTTCACAGAGTACTACAGAGAACTACACAGTGTACTAGAGGGCTTCACAGAGTACTACAAACACTACACAGTGTACTAGAGGGCTTCACAGAGTACTACAGAGAACTACACAGTGTACTAGAGGGCTTCACAGAGTACCACAATGAACTACACAGTATACTAGAGGGCTTCACAGAGTACTACAGAGAACTACACAGTGTACTAGAGGGCTTCACAGAGTACTACAGAGAACTACACAGTGTACTAGAGGGCTTCCCAGAGTACTACAGAGAACTACACAGTGTACTAGAGGGCTTCACAGAGTACTACAGAGAACTACACAGTGTACTAGAGGGCTTCACAGAGTACTACAGAGAACTACACAGTGTACTAGAGGGCTTCACAGAATACCACAATGAACTACACAGTATACTAGAGGGCTTCACAGAGTACTACAGAGAACTACACAGTGTACTAGAGGGCTTCACAGAGTACTACAGAGAACTACACAGTATACTAGAGGGCTTCACAGAGTACTACAGAGAACTACACAGTGTACTAGAGGGCTTCACAGAGTACTACAGAGAACTACACAGTGTACTAGAGGGCTTCACAGAGTACTACAAACACTACACAGTGTACTAGAGGGCTTCACAGAGTACTACAGAGAACTACACAGTGTACTAGAGGGCTTCACAGAGTACCACAATGAACTACACAGTATACTAGAGGGCTTCACAGAGTACTACAGAGAACTACACAGTGTACTAGAGGGCTTCCCAAAGTACTACAGAGAACTACACAGTGTACTAGAAGGCTTCACAGAGAACTACACAGTGTACTAGAGGGCTTCACAGAGTACTACAGAGAACTACACAGTGTACTAGAGGGTTTCACAGAGTACTACAGAGAACTACACAGTGTACTAGAGGGCTTCCCAAAGTACTACAGAGAACTACACAGTGTACTAGAAGGCTTCACAGAGAACTACACAGTGTACTAGAGGGCTTCACAGAGTACTACAGAGAACTACACAGTGTACTAGAGTGCTTCACAGAGTACTACAGAGAACTACACAGTGTACTAGAGTGCTTCACAGAGTACTACAGAGAACTACACAGTTTACTAGAGGGCTTCACAGAGTACTACAGAAACCTACACTGTGTACTAGAGGGCTTCACAGAGTACTACAGAAACCTACACTGTGTACTAGAGGGCTTCACAGAGTACTACAGAGAACTACACAGTGTACTAGAGAGCTTCACAGAGTACTACAGAGAACTACACAGTGTACTAGAGTGCTTCACAGAGTACTACAGAAACCTACACAGTGTACTAGAGGGCTTCACAGAGTACTACAAAGAACTACACAGTATACTAGAGGGCTTCACAGAGTACTACAGAGAACTACACAGTGTACTAGAGGGCTTCACAGAGTACTACAGAGAACTACACAGTGTACTACAGGGCTTCACAGAGTACTACAGAGAACTACACAGTGTACTAGAGGGCTTCACAGAGTACTACAGAGAACTACACTGTGTACTAGAGGGCTTCACAGAGTACCACAATGAACTACACAGTATACTAGAGGGCTTCACAGAGTACTACAGAGAACTACACAGTGTACTAGAGGGCTTCACAGAGTACTACAGAGAACTACACAGTATACTAGAGGGCTTCACAGAGTACTACAGAGAACTACACAGTGTACTAGAGGGCTTCACAGAGTACTACAGAGAACTACACAGTGTACTAGAGGGCTTCACAGAGTACTACAAACACTACACAGTGTACTAGAGGGCTTCACAGAGTACTACAGAGAACTACACAGTGTACTAGAGGGCTTCACAGAGTACCACAATGAACTACACAGTATACTAGAGGGCTTCACAGAGTACTACAGAGAACTACACAGTGTACTAGAAGGCTTCACAGAGAACTACACAGTGTACTAGAGGGCTTCACAGAGTACTACAGAGAACTACACAGTGTACTAGAGGGTTTCACAGAGTACTACAGAGAACTACACAGTGTACTAGAGGGCTTCCCAAAGTACTACAGAGAACTACACAGTGTACTAGAAAGCTTCACAGAGAACTACACAGTGTACTAGAGGGCTTCACAGAGTACTACAGAGAACTACACAGTGTACTAGAGTGCTTCACAGAGTACTACAGAGAACTACACAGTGTACTAGAGTGCTTCACAGAGTACTACAGAGAACTACACAGTGTACTAGAGGGCTTCACAGAGTACTACAGAAACCTACACTGTGTACTAGAGGGCTTCACAGAGTACTACAGAAACCTACACTGTGTACTAGAGGGCTTCACAGAGTACTACAGAGAACTACACAGTGTACTAGAGAGCTTCACAGAGTACTACAGAGAACTACACAGTGTACTAGAGTGCTTCACAGAGTACTACAGAAACCTACACAGTGTACTAGAGGGCTTCACAGAGTACTACAAAGAACTACACAGTATACTAGAGGGCTTCACAGAGTACTACAGAGAACTACACAGTGTACTAGAGGGCTTCACAGAGTACTACAGAGAACTACACAGTGTACTAGAGGGCTTCACAGAGTACTACAGAGAACTACACAGTGTACTAGAGGGCTTCACAGAGTACTACAGAGAACTACACTGTGTACTAGAGGGCTTCACAGAGTACCACAATGAACTACACAGTATACTAGAGGGCTTCACAGAGTACTACAGAGAACTACACAGTGTACTAGAGGGCTTCACAGAGTACTACAGAGAACTACACAGTATACTAGAGGGCTTCACAGAGTACTACAGAGAACTACACAGTGTACTAGAGGGCTTCACAGAGTACTACAAACACTACACAGTGTACTAGAGGGCTTCACAGAGTACTACAGAGAACTACACAGTGTACTAGAGGGCTTCACAGAGTACCACAATGAACTACACAGTATACTAGAGGGCTTCACAGAGTACTACAGAGAACTACACAGTGTACTAGAGGGCTTCACAGAGTACTACAGAGAACTACACAGTGTACTAGAGGGCTTCCCAGAGTACTACAGAGAACTACACAGTGTACTAGAGGGCTTCACAGTGTACTACAGAGAACTACACAGTGTACTAGAGGGCTTCACAGAGTACTACAGAGAACTACACAGTGTACTAGAGGGCTTCACAGAGTACCACAATGAACTACACAGTATACTAGAGGGCTTCACAGAGTACTACAGAGAACTACACAGTGTACTAGAGGGCTTCACAGAGTACTACAGAGAACTACACAGTATACTAGAGGGCTTCACAGAGTACTACAGAGAACTACACAGTGTACTAGAGGGCTTCACAGAGTACTACAGAGAACTACACAGTGTACTAGAGGGCTTCACAGAGTACTACAAACACTACACAGTGTACTAGAGGGCTTCACAGAGTACTACAGAGAACTACACAGTGTACTAGAGGGCTTCACAGAGTACCACAATGAACTACACAGTATACTAGAGGGCTTCACAGAGTACTACAGAGAACTACACAGTGTACTAGAGGGCTTCCCAAAGTACTACAGAGAACTACACAGTGTACTAGAAGGCTTCACAGAGAACTACACAGTGTACTAGAGGGCTTCACAGAGTACTACAGAGAACTACACAGTGTACTAGAGGGTTTCACAGAGTACTACAGAGAACTACACAGTGTACTAGAGGGCTTCCCAAAGTACTACAGAGAACTACACAGTGTACTAGAAGGCTTCACAGAGAACTACACAGTGTACTAGAGGGCTTCACAGAGTACTACAGAGAACTACACAGTGTACTAGAGTGCTTCACAGAGTACTACAGAGAACTACACAGTGTACTAGAGTGCTTCACAGAGTACTACAGAGAACTACACAGTGTACTAGAGGGCTTCACAGAGTACTACAGAAACCTACACTGTGTACTAGAGGGCTTCACAGAGTACTACAGAAACCTACACTGTGTACTAGAGGGCTTCACAGAGTACTACAGAGAACTACACAGTGTACTAGAGAGCTTCACAGAGTACTACAGAGAACTACACAGTGTACTAGAGTGCTTCACAGAGTACTACAGAAACCTACACAGTGTACTAGAGGGCTTCACAGAGTACTACAGAGAACTACACAGTGTACTAGAGGGCTTCACAATGTAATACAGAGCATAATATGAAGCGGTTTAAAGAGTACTTCACAAAGTACTACAGAGAATTACAGAGAGAACTACAGAGCATTTAAATACTACTACAGGCTATTACAAAGGGTCTAGAGAGGTGAACCACAGAACAAGCTGTCAGTCAAAGGTGAGATGAAACTGGTCATTGTTGCCGGGTAGAAAACGGCTTTTTACACATTAAATCTCTGCTTTAGCTGTAAACTCTAAATCTTATTTCATCAAAAGTCTGCATGTCTGAACAGAGTCTGGACTGGAACATCAGGTCTTCATGAAGAAGTTCTGTTCCACAGAACCTCCTCACTTGATTCTGTAGGACCAGAGTTCTGGTCCAGACCATCACTAACCTCGTAACCCTTCTGCTATCCTATGACCCCCCCCCCCACCCTTCCATTGAGGTGTTCCCCCTACCATGACAAAGGTGGATAAAGGTGGAAAGATTTCATGTAATCCATGGACACCAGTGAAGATCACAAATCATTGAAGAAAAAAGGTTCAGAGCTCTGTCTAGTGGGTCTAGATGACCCAACTCCCAACGTTAAAGTGCCTAGGATAGAACAAGGGTTACCAGCTCATAACCAGCAGCTCGCTGTTAACCAGTGTTTCCGTTAACCAGATTAACCAGCAGATGGGAGGTCTTGTCCCCCCCCCTCCCCCCACCCCCTCAGTGAGGAGCTGCAGGAGGAACCTGCTGTTCTCCTGCTCTGATGTTCCTGGTTCTGCCATCAGAACAAAGACCAACGTGTGCAGAAACCTCCAGCAGGGGGCAGCAGAACCCCCACTTCTACGACCAAAAGAAGCTAAAGTTCTGTTTGTGGGTCAGTGAGGTCCGCTCTGCTGAGTCATCAGAACCATCAACCAGGGGGAGGAGCACAGGTGAGCCTCACAAAGCACACAACATACACCAGAACCAGCAGATCCGCATGCAACCACTTTAACAAGCCAAACAGAGAAACAGGCGTGTTTAAACACACGCACAGTGGCACCAACACACATACACACACAAACAGAGGTAGACACACAAACAAACATGTTGTTGACAGCGTCACCAACAGCAGCGTCTCACCTTCCCTCTTCAGCGGCATGTCGGCTCTGATCCACATAAATCCTCTTTAGGGATTTCACAAACCTGCTGTGCATGCTGGGAAATGCAGTCATAATCTGGAAATAAGGCCTCTAACCCTCATCATCCTCATCCAGCATGTTCTCAGGCTGCAGTCTGGTCTTTAAACTTGTATTTATGATTATTTTGAGTCAACTTGTGAGTCTGTGTCATTGTCATACATGTTTATTCATGTTTATTTATTTATTTTATAATAGACATGATTTCATCGTTCAGTGTCAGCAGTAGAGACGTCCAGGAGAAGAGACCAAAGTCTGAAGTGTGAATGTGATAACCTGAACTCCAGCAGGAACTGGAATGAAACAGTTAGGGCTGTCTGCTGTTATACGGAGTCTGACGGCAGAGAGACAGAAAGACTTCCTGAGTCTGGTGGTCCTGAACTTCACACTCCTGTACCACCGTCCAGAGGGGGGGGGTGAACAGACCTGGTTGTGGGTGGGTGGGGTCCTGAATGATGGAGGCAGCTCTCCTGGATCCTGTAGATGCTCTGCAGCGAGGCCAGAGGGGTCCTGGTGGTCTTGCAGAGGTAAGGTAAGGTAGACTTTCTTGTCCTCAAAGAAGAAATGTGTTCTGGGCCACAGAGATGTAAACTGTTACAACATCCTTCCTCATTCACACGTCACATACGTGATGAAAGAGCATAAAGTGGTTACATAGTAAATAAATAAACATTCATCCGATTCCAACATTCATCCGATTATTATCAGTGATCATGCACCAGTTTCTGTAAATATTTTTAGGGAAATATCGACACCCTCTGGTACAACCTGGAGGTTTAATACGTCTCTGTTAAAAGACCAGGAATTTCTTGAATTCTTTAAAAAAGAGTGGGCAACCTTCCTAGAATTCAACAATACTCCAGACATCCCACCGTGCCTTCTTTGGGAAACAGCAAAGGCAGTCATGAGAGGGAAAATCATTTCTTATTCAACGCACAAAAAACGCAAAGAGAAAGCAGATTTATTAGAATTAGAAAATAAAATCAAAACCCTGGAGACTGCTTATGCTGCTTCTGCACAGGAACACATTCTGGGAGATCTGAAAAATTTAAAGCTGCAGTTAAATGACATCATTAATAAACAAACACAATTTCAAATACAAAGGCTACGACTTGAAAGATTTGAAAACTCTAATAAATCTGGCAAATTTCTGGCTAATCAGCTTAAAATTAATAGAGAAAAATCATCAATCACCTCTATTATGGACCAAACAGGAAATGTCACTCATGACCCGGTCAAGATTAATAACGCATTTGAAAACTTTTATAAAAACTTGTACACACCACAGATCAATCCGTCAGAGCAAAGTATTGACTCATTTCTTAATAATGTAAACCTACCCAGGTTAAATGAGGATCAAATAACAAACTTAGACTCTCCGTTCTCGTTGTCTGAACTTCATGAAGCTCTGTTACTTATGCCTAATGGTAAAGCACCAGGGCCTGACGGCTTTCCTGCTGAGTTTTATAAAGAATTCTGGGAACAACTGGCACCAACGTTTTATAAAACGGTCACATCTATTAATGAGAGCCAATCAATGCCACCTAACATGAACTCAGCCAACATAATCCTTCTTCTAAAACCAGACAAAGATCCCACTAGTCCTTCAAGCTATCGCCCCATTTCTCTAATCAATGCAGATGTAAAAATTATCTGCAAAGCATTAGCACAGAGAATAGAAAAAGTCACTCCTCACATAATTGACTTTGACCAAACTGGATTCATCAAAGGCAGACACTCGGATGATAATGTCCGTAGATTAGTTAATATAATAGACTTTGCCACCATTGAAAACCAGGAAATGACGGTACTAACGCTGGATGCTGAAAAAGCCTTTGATAGAGTAAACTGGAAGTTCCTTATTGCTGCCCTCCATAAGTTTGGTTTTGGAGAAGCATTCATCAATTGGATCAAAATATTATATCACAACCCCAATGCATCAGTTAGAACTAATAAACAGACTTCAAACAGGTTTTTTCTTGGAACAGGAACCAGACAGGGCTGCCCACTCTCTCCTTCTCTTTTTGCTATATTTATTGGGCCTCTAGCTGCAGCAATAAGACAGAATGAGAGCATTATAGGAATAAAAACCAAACACAGCCATCATAAAATTAGTCTCTATGCAGATGACATATTACTGTTTTTAAGTAATTTACATTCTGTAAATGAAACGGCAACAATCATTAATGAATTCTCTTCTATATCAGACTATTCCATTAATTGGAATAAATCTGTTTTATTACCACTGAACAATAATGCGGAGCAAGGACTCACAATACCAGTCAAATCAGGAAATATCAAATATCTAAGTACCAATTTTTCCCCCAAACTATCAGAACTGGTGCAGCTAAACTACACCCCATTACTGAAAAACATACAGGACGATCTAACACGCTGGACCAACCTGCCTTTGTCCCTTATGGGCAAGGTAGCCACGGAAAAATGAAAATCTTACCCAAAGTTAATTATCTCTTCTCAATGATTCCCACACAACCGCCATTAAAATGGTTCAAAACATTAGACTCATCCATATCAAGCTTTCTATGGAACAATAAACCTGCAAGAATTAGTCTAAAAACTTTAAAATCTGCAAAAAGCTGTGGAGGATTAGAATTACCTAATTTCCACAAATACTTTCTTGCAAATAGATTACAATACATCTTAAAATGGTAAAATGGTTAAAAGATAATCCAGAAACCAACTCATGGTTAGACTTGGAACAGGCGTTATGTGGAAAGATCAACCTGTCAGAACTACCATTTATTAGCCAAATAGTTAAAAAACAGGATTGTTTCAAAAGTATTAATATAAACGCCACTTTAACAGCCTGGTGGGAATTTCTGAAAATATCGAAATCATCAATTCAACCGTGCAAAATGACACCCATCTGGAACAACCCAGACATCCTCATAAACAAAAACATGAACCACTTCCCAGCTTGGCAAGCAGGGGGCATAAAACAACTAGAGCACATAATTATTGATAGAAGATTCATAACTCCCCAGGAACTTCAAGACAAACATGGAATATATAACTTCTTGGAATATCAGCAACTTAAATCAATTATTACTAAAAAGTTTAAATACAGAGACAACGATTTAAAGCTACCAGATGTAGTTACCACTCTGATCAATTTCTCAATGAATAAAACTCTCTCCAAAATATACAAACTTTTATGTAATTTAGATAATAATATTGCCCTTCCAACAACAACATGGGATGCGGATTTGAGCATCAGCACAGATGAAAGTTTTTGGTCAGAACTTTGTCTAAACACCTTTAAAATGACAAAAAGTCCAAATCTGCAGCTAATACATTTCAAAACTCTTCACAGAATTTACTACACTGGACAGAGGATGTTCAAGATGGGTCTCAGCAACTCAGACATTTGTCAGCACTGTGACAGTAATCTACCCGACAATTACATGCATGCACTATGGTCCTGCACGCCTGTCCAGGCTCTCTGGCAGCAGGTATGTGCCGATCTATCAGTCTGGCTTAAGGTTTCAATCACAGCTTCACCGTCACTTTGTGTGCTTGGTGACATGAGTGCCATCGATGTTGAAGGAGGATTAGGCTCTATCATTTTCATAACTCATTGCATTGCTAAAAAAACGATTTTAATAAATTGGAAAAGCAAGAAAAATATAAATATAAGTCAACACAGAAATCTGCTGTTTGATCATATCAGCTTGGAAAAAATGTCAGCCCAAGGTTCAAGTAACTTTGAAAGAATTCAGTCTCTCTGGTCTCCCATAGCTGACTCCATGACTTAGGGGATGGGGGGGGCTGGTCGTCGCTGCTCCTTGCCCTTCTGCCGTGGGCCGGGGTGGGGGTCGGGGCCTCCGGTGCCTGGCGGGGGGTGGTGGGGGCTCCGTTGGTCGGGGGGTCGGGTCCGGCGCCTGGGTGGGGCGGGCTGGGGCGCTGCGTGGTCCTCTGGGGCTTCGTTGTGGGGTCGCGTGGTGGGGGGGTGGGGTGGTGGTCTGGCTTGGCTTGGGGGGGTGGTCCCTTTGCCTGTGCTGGGTGGGGTTGGCGGGGGGCGCTGCTCGGGGGGGGGCCCAGCGGCACTGGATGGGCTTCCCATCTACGCCTCGGGCTGGGATCAGCCCTTCCCTGGCTATGGGGCGGGACGGGACAACCCTCTTGGGGCCCCCGGGCGCTCTGGGTGACAGTCTACCAGCTGTCCCCAACTTACCCCCTTCCTCATATAACCTCATAATAGGGTGAGGGGGTGGGGGGCTTAGCCTGCGATGAGCCTTGGGGGGGGGGTTTACTAGGCAGTGGCCCCCCTCCTATGGTTACCTTATGGAGTGGGCCCCCCCTCTTTCGGTTTTATTTGCACCTTAGACATGTAGGGCCCTTGGTAGGGGGGGTGCTTGGACATCACCGCCAGCAAGCAGCTGATGTCCCTGTAGCACCCTACCCGCCAATTTTAACCACACCTTAGACATTTAGGGGCCCCTTGGTGGGGAGGGTGAGGGGACGTCACTGTGAGTAATCAGGAGGCGTCCCCTTAGTGCCCTACCCGCCAATTTTAACTGCACCGCCCTTAGTACACACACCCCTCCCCCCTCAATATATACATCCCAACATAAACACACACACATGCACACACACACCCTCTCAAACACACATACACGCACACACATTTTGCAAGGAAGGTGGGACCTAGGACCATCTGTCCCCTGCCTCTTCCCTGGTGGGGGGTACGGGCCCCTATGCAACGGCGGCCGTGTCCCCGGGGTGCCGGCTCCCTGGGCCCGGCGGTGCTCTCTCCGCGCGGTGGGGGGGTTCACATTACATCTGAGCCGGGGCTGTTGGTGTCCCAGGGGGGGGGTTCTGGTCCTTGCTCCTGAGCGCTGGGCCCCGCCAAATTTCCAACTGTGGCCGAGCCTGGTCGGGCCATATTTACAACACCCCTTGTGGGCCCTCTTTTTTTCCCCCGGGGTTCCCCCCTCCTGGGCGGGGGCGGCGGGCCCCTGCCTTGCTCCTCCCTGGACCAACCGTGGGCCGGGTGGATGGCTGCCTGGAGTGCGGAGCGGGTCTCCCTTGGGGGGTCCTGGCTCGTACCTGGGGTTGGGGCGGGGGGATGCCCAGAACTCCTGGGTGGTGGTGGGGTGCTCGTCTGGGGCTGTGGGCGTCCTTCTCCAGTGGGGCCCTGCGTTGGGTTCTCCCGGCGCGGCTGGGGGGCTGTTCTCCTGGTTGGGCTGGGGCGGCGCTCTCTTTCCCTCCGTGCCTCCCTGCTCTCTGGCCCTGGGGGCCTTGCGGCGGTCCTGCTGGCCCTGGCCTGGGTGTCGGGCTTGGTCGCCCGGGTGGTGGTTGTTCCCTGCCGGTTTCCGTGTGGCGTTGGGGGGATTCCGGCTGCCGCTGCTGCTGCGGTGGGGGTTTTGGGGTGGGGATGGCTGGGCACTCTCCCTCCTTCTTTCCACGTTCCACCATCCATTTTAGAAGAACATAAACACTCACCTGAGCACAGGTGTTAGCTCACCTTTGCACTAACAGTTTGCATGACTGAATGGCTGAAATATTTCACACTAGTTGGTTTTAAGGCATAAGTATGCGTGTGTGAACACTATCTGTTTTGTGTACATGTCGACAGGTGGACATTTTTGCAGCTAGCAGGTGTTTATAACACTTGAGTGTGTGTGTGGACAGGCTCCGCCCTTATTGTACTACATTTGAACCGTACCATAATGATTAAAAACCAGTAAACCTGTCTGCTCTATGCTGCTTCATGGTCTTATCCCCCTTCCCCTCCTATTATCACCCCCTACCCCCCCTCTCTCTAATGTCCCTCTCTCTTCTTCCCCTCTTTCCTTTTCCGTCCGGTCCAACACCAAAGATTTTCAAACATGTTTGAAATTAATAAAGTTTGGCCTCAATTACAAAAGGGGTTTATTCAGACATACCTTTGGTTTGTCTGAAGATTAATAACCCCTCTTGTTAAAGTAAAATATGTCCAACACAAGAGGCCCTCAGCTCTCATCTGTCTGCCCAGCTGTTGGACAGGACAAGTTAAAAAAAAAAAAAAAAAAAATAGTAAATAAATAAAACAGAGTATACAGATTCACCCCCCAGGCCTGACCCTCACAGTCGAGAACACGAAGAGAAAAGAGTAAAAAATTGTCAAATGTTTTGTTCGATCCCTTAAAACCACATCGCTAAAAGTTCTTTTTTGTAAAATCCATGAACAATTTACAAAACAAAAATTTCCATAAAAATACACAACTATTAAAACTAGAGACCAGAACCCAACATTATGAATACATGAGCTCCTAACAAGTGACAGAACAATTCAGTTATTTCTAAGACAACTGATCTACACAGATTTCCCTCTGCAGAGACATCTGATCAGTTCTTGTTCAGCTGCTGCTGGAATGAATGGAGATCTGAATCCAATTGTTTTGTATTTAACTGCTCTGAATCGTCTGCCTGAAGGTAAAAGCTCAAATTCCAGGAACAGGAAGTGACCGGGGGGGTCCTTTATTATTTTCCTTGCTAGCCTAAGTGTTGTTTCCTCATCTGTGACCTGATGGTCCCTACAGCCACAGATCATGGGGGCTACATTGAGTGGCTTGTAAAGTTTATTTTTATCATAAACACTTAGTGCCCAAACCATGCTGCCATTGCGTGTCTCACTAGGTTTTCCAGTACTGCATTGGACAAGGTGATGAGTGTCTTAGTGATGACACCAAACAGCCTCAGCCTTCTCAGAAAGTAGAGTCTTTGGGGCAGTTTTCCACTGAGATAATCTACATGAACGGTCCATTTCAGCTGGTTATCTATGCAGACACCCAAACATTTGATGGACTTTACTGCTTCAGTCTGACTGTTTCCAATTACTAAAGGTTTATGTGAGGTAACATTTAGGATCAATGTGATCTCTTTGGTTTTGATGTGTTCAAAAGTAAATTATGATCCTCACACCATTTATTGAAGCGTTTGGCCTCATCAAAGTGAAGTGTTCTCTGCAACAGGAAGGAGACTGATAATAACTGTGTCATCAGAGAACATTATCATTTTATTTTGGCTGTGGCTGCTTTGGTAACTGTTAGTGTAAAAGTAAAGAGCAGTGGTGACCTCACTGCCCCCTGTGGCATCCCCGTGTTACAACATAACACTTTAGACAGTGTGCCATTGAGCTTCACTTGTTCTGTCAGTCAGGAGTGACGAAACCATTTCACATGTCTGGATTTAGCTTCATTTCCATCATCTCTTCACCGCTCTCTGCAGGCGTTGGCGGTCCGTGGCGGTAGAGCCGCCGTACCGCACTGATCAGCTGGTCAGGATGGACTCAACCATGCAGCTGGAGAAGCTGCTGAGGATCTTTGGGGACATGCAGGACCTCCTCAGCCTCCTCAGAAAGAACAGCTGCTGATGAGCTTTCTTCACCTGTGAGGTGTTGAGTGTCCAGGTGAGGTCCTGGCTGAGGTGGACCCCCAGATATCTGAAGCTGCCCCCCCCCCCCCTCCACTTCCAGACCCTGGATAAGAAGCAGCTGATGAGGGTTCCTCCTCCCCTTCCTCATGTCCACTATCATCTCCTTCATCTTGTCTGTGTTGAGGGGGGGGGGGGTTGTTGTCCTCACACCATGTCACCAGACTGCCCCCCCTCCTGTAGGCTGCTTCGTCCCCACCAGTGATGCGTCGTATCACAGCGGTGTCATCAGCAAACTTCAGGATGATGTTTCCAGTCCAATGATGAGGTGATGTTCAGTCCAACCTGACATCACATCATACATGACACATTCAGATGATGTCATGACCTCATTGATAAACGTTGAGAACAGTAAAGGTGCTAGCAGAGTGCCCTGGGGTACTCCAGATGTTACCGTTACCCATTCAGAGGTTTTCCTGTTCATTACAACTGTCTGTCTGACAGATGGAAACCAAACCATTGGAGCCTCTGACATGACAGCAGTTTATGATTGACAGACTGACAGGCTGCAGATAGATGCCATCTGTCTGATCACTGTTAGATGCCAGGCAGGATACAGGTGAGGGGGAGGTTGGTGACACATGAGCCTCCAGGAGGAAACCATGCTGTGCACAGGAGCAACGTGTTTGAATTGTTTGTCATGTACTATTTTCTCCTTTTCCTCACTAAAAAAATGCTAGAGGAGATGTGGAACGGGGTTCTGGGTTCTGGTTTGGAGTTCTATCCACTGTATGTCCTAATGTTTCCTTTCTTTGTGGTTGAAGGTGGAGCAGATTTTGGAAGCCGTCTGTTTCTCTGAAAAGCTTTGAACACAAACATGATGGTTTGAAGTTTTCTTCAGGAGCAAACAGGCATGCAGGTTCAGGTCAACTCAAGCACCTTCATGGCATGAGTGTCAAAGCAAACCAGGATTCTGATCCGTAGACTGTACCAGCACCAGACCAATCATGATGTGACGTCATCCAGAGAAAACGCCTCACCTCCAGCTGCAGAAAATCAGGCCAAATCCTCACTGATGCTTCCTGATACCAACGCCGCCACCTAGGAACCAGAAGACAGAAGATGGCGACCGCGACCGCATGTAAGAAACTTCTGAGTTCTTAAAACTTGGAATTCGCTGCACAAACTGTTTTATTCGCCGACCCTTTGCCTTGAAACAACAGCAAAAAGTTTTTCCGTGAAGTTTTTTCAAATTAATATTTCAAAATCTAAACTAACAATGATGAAGAAATCAAAAGATATCCGCGGCTCTCTCAACCGCAGCAGCTCTCTGGAAAATATGGAAGTGGATGCTTCTGAGGAAAAACGACACATCAGAGAGAACCATTCCTATGCCTGTCACATGAAGGATGATGAAGAATGCTCTTCAATGCCAAATACACCTGTGAAACATCCCCCCAAGAAGGTGAGAGGAGAAGAAAAGTAAAATAATCCTGAGAAAAGCGCTGCAACGGAGCCGACTTTGTCTGAGCTTCAGTCCACCATCATCAAAGCAGTTACCGAAAAAATTAAGGAACGAGCAGACAAAACTGACGAGGCTGTGCATTACAATACTGTCCAAATTGATAATTTGAAGAAGTCGCTTGAGTTTGCCATCAGGAGGTCATGGACTTGAAAAAACTAAATGAGAGCCTGAAACAGCAATGTGAAGAGCTGGAGAAGAAGGTTGGAGAGATGGAAACCAAAATGAACGATGCATTTCACACAATTAGTCACAGTTTTATGATTCGAGTTATTAAAGAATTTGGATTTGGAAAAAGATTTTTAAAAGCAATTGAGGTTCTATACAATGGATGCAACAGCTGAATTAAACTGGCACATGGCCCAACTCCCAGATGTGACATTAACAGAGGAATCCTGCAGGGATGTCCTCTCAGCCCTTTTCTCTTTTACTAGTTGCTCAGGTTATGGCCCTTCATATTGAAAATGTCCATTTGGTGGTATTACAGCTTTGGGGAGAGAATCTAAACTCTCTCAACTAGCAGATGACACAACAATGTTTTTGGCCACTAAACATGAAATAACAAATGCAATCAAAGGAATCAAGGACTTTTCTGGAGTCTCTGGATTAGAAATGAACCTTAACTAATCTGTCCTGTTTCCACTAAAAGATTGTGATTCACCAGAAATAGACGGTGTTCCAGTTAAATCTTCGCTTACATATCTTGGTAGAATTATTGATAAAAATGAAAAAAATCGCAGTGAAGTTAATTTCAAGCCAATAACTGAACAAATGATCAAAAGATATAACATGTGGTTAATGAGAGATCTTTCTCTGAACGGTAGAATTCTGTTCTCTAAAGCTGAGCGAATCTCTAGATCTGTCTGTGTGTCTCTGTCTTTAGAAATGCCAAAACACATCTGTAACCTATTAAACAAAACATTATTTGATTTGATTTGGAGGAAAAAATGTCATTACTTAAGGAAAAATGTTTTATGTAAAACCAGAAAATATGGGGGCATGGACGTATTAACCTTTGAAACTTTAAACAACTCTTTTAAAATAAAGTGGTTAAGTCAGTTATTGAAAGAGGAAGACAATATCTGGAATGCATTTCCCAAATATATATTTGACACAATGGGAGGCCTTAAATTCTTGCTAAAATGTAATTATAAAATTGAAAAATGACCCACAAAACTTTCAAACTTTTACAAACAAGCCCTGCTGGCCTGGAAACTCCTTTATAAGCATAATTTTTCTCCAACAACTTGTTTTATTTGGAATAACAGTAATGTACAATACAAGAATAAATCACTTTTTTTCCTAGATGGTATGATAATGATATTGTTTTAATCAGACAACTTTTCAATCCTCATGGACATCTTCTGACGTATGAAGAAATTGGGTATTCCTGTTCCACCCAGAGGATATGCCATAGTGTTAGATGCCATTCCAACCAGTCTACTTCAACTGTTTAAAGGGATTTAGAACACCAGACAGTTTTTTTGGACGATGTGGATATTTGTGTTAATTCAGTTTCCAATAAACAAATAAGAAATCTTTTACATACCACAACCTTACCTGCTGGGAGGTTTTATTGGGAGTCCAAATTTGTGGACATAAACTGGACATATGCTTGGACTATTAGTAATAAATACTGTCTAAATAACAAAATAAAAGAGGTGTCCTTCAAAATATTGCATTGTATGTATCCTACCAAAAGAACTTTGAGTAGATTTGTTGGACATGGACCTGTCTTGTTCATTCTGTGGAACTCAGAAGGAAACTATTTATCATCTGTTTGTGGACTGCAGACATACAAATCTGTTTTGGATTGAAGTGGGAAACTATATTAGAAATATAACTAAACAAACTGTTACATTTTTAGATAAAGACATTGTTCTGGGTTACCTTAATGTCAAAGTAGACAAAGATTGTATCTTCATTACACAATTGTTTTTATTATTGGCAAAATTCCATATCCATAAAGCCAAATGGTCAAACTCCAAACCTAACTTCCAGCAGTTTTTGAGTGAAATCAATCAGTAATGTACCATTATCAAACATCTGCAAAACCAAAAAGCAATTCCAACTCATTTAATTTCTGAAAAATTTAAAATTTATTAAACCACAAAGATTTTTGAAGTAATGATTCTTTTTGTTTTATATTGTATATGTATGTGTATATATTTATATACTTTTTGTTTTATTTCTTATATTTTCTGTAATATTTATACATTGCAATTTCCCCTGAGACATTCACATTGTTATTGTATTGTGTTGTTTGTCAATAAAGCATGAAAAAAAATAAAGTAACCAGTCGACAGCGATTGGTCCGAGTCGCTCTGAGTCATCGTATCCATGGCAACTCCATAGATAGTCCTGTAGAGATGTAGAAACAGAAGCAGCCATGTAAACGGATCATAAACGTATTCTTAGTTACTTTGAATGTTTGTTCTCAGGATCATAATAATCCCAGTAACTGGAAACTGAACAAGTCATTACTTAATAACTCAGATCTTCTTCTTCTTCTTTAGCAGTCTGTCGATGACGTCAATGACACAGGGAGGAGCTTGTGCCTATGGCGTATGTGGGAGGACATCCCAATTGCTGTCTTGACTGTCCTGTTGCAGGTGTCACACCTGTAGGTGGCTTCAGCGGGTGGAGGTGCTGGTTCTAGTCTACGCTGCCTTCTTTTTGACGATAGCTGAACATTTTGTTCCCTGACATCAGCAGCAGCGCCGGTCACCACCCTCCTCCATGTCACACCGTCTTCAGCTTTTCCTTCCAGTTGTCACATTCATTTATGTTCTTCAGGTGTCTCTTGAATACGTCTTTAAAGCGTAGTCACGGCGCTCAAACTTTCCTTGATCCTTCTTTCAATTCTCCAAAGAAAACAGCTTTGGTAGTCTGGTGTCTTCCATGCGTGTAACATGCCCCGCCCACCTTAGTTGACATGTGGTGACTCTCTGCATTTCTGCCCTATCCAGTACCTCAAAGTTTGACACATGATCTTTCCATGAGATGTCTCTGCTGTACTTTATCAAGACTCTTAATGTGGCGTTTGTAGACTGTCCAAGTTTCAGAGCTGTACAGAAGTGTCAGCATTATGATGGCTCTGTAGACTTTCATCTTCAGGTGGATTCCTCTCTGGTCCCACAGACGACTTCTCAATTTTCCAAAGCCTGATGCTGCAGATTGAATTCTTTTTGATATTTCTGTGTCTATTGTCAGGGTCCGCTCGGCAGAGATTGAGTCACAGGACAAAAAAGATCTTCAAATCAGGGGGTTTTATTTTACCCAACACAAAAATGACATGGGCCCAGATTAAAATGAGGTTAACTTAACAGAAATGTATCTGAGAGAATCAATAACAAAAGCTCAAACCAACTCAACCAAAACTGACCCCCCAACAGGAAACATTAGGGAGATTTTATACTGGCTGATCAGACCAATGACACAATGGGGAGGGAATCAAAAATACATCCATCCATCCATCCATCCATCTTCCTCCGCTTATCCAGGTCTGGGTCGCGGGGGAAGCAGTCTAAGCAGAGATGCCCAGACTTTCCTCGCCCCAGCCACTTCCTCCAGCCAATCTGGGGGTACCCCGAGGCGTTCCCAGGCCAGCCGAGAGATGTGGTCTCTCCAGAGTGTCCTGGGTCTTCCCCGGGGCCTCCGTCCAGTGGGACATGCTGAACACCTCTCCAGAGAGACGTCCAGGAGGCATCCGGACTAGATGCCTGAGCCACCTCAATGGCTACTTTCAATGTGGAGGAGAAGCGGTTCTACTCCGAGCTCCTCCCCCTATCTCTAAATACTCTCAAAAATACAAAACATTTAAAACCTAAATATTAACTAAAGTAGTAAATTACTAGTAATTTAACGCTTTAACCAAGAAACTAAACTTGTACTTCAAAACAAGCTTAACATATTCCAATAAATGCAAACAATAGTCCTACAAAAGAATAAACTTTGTCTTTCCCCTCCATCTTCTCCACATGGAAGTGTTCAGGAGTTGTCCATGCTCCTCCCTTTCCAGGTCATCAGGAACTTCCTTAGCTCCTCCCACTGCCACATCATCAGGTAGTTCCCAGCTCCTGCCTTTGCCCCAGCATCAGGCCTCAGACAGAACTTAAAAGAATAGAATTACTCAAAACAAAATTAACTAAATGTGTGCAGAAGTCATTAACTTAATTTTGTCCTGTAATGTGTGAAATACAAAGAAATGATTTATTCAACATAGAAATATAACAAATGAACTTAACTGTGGGGCAATGGGTTCTGCCCTCACACTATACTTCCACTATTGGAGATAGTACTTCCCAGGTAAGACAACTTGTCTACTTCAGCCAGTGGAATACCATTCAGGAGCACTGTTCATGGGTTCAGCTTTGCATTATGGGTGTCTTGGATTAGGACTTCTGTTTTCTTGATGTTGATTGTTAGTCCAAATCTTGTGGAAGCTTCAGCAAAGGCTGTCAGTAGCTCTTGCATGGCCTGAAGACTTTGAGTTACAAGTGCTGAATCATCTGCAAAGAGCAACTCCTGTGTCAGTAGTTCCCGTGTCTTGTTCTTTGCTTTCAGGCGCCTAAGATTGAAAAGATCTCCATCGCTTCTGGTTCTAATAAAGAAGTCACCAAGTTCTTCTGGCATGCTTTGTAGGACTGCAGTAAGGAAAATAGTGAATAGAGTTGGTGCAGGAACACATCCTTGCTTCACGCCATGTCCCACACTGAATGCGTCTGAACAACTATCACCACATCAAATGCTAGCAGTCATACCATCATGAAAACTACGTAACACTCTAATAAAGGTTTGTGGGCAACCGTAACGACTCATTAGCTTCCATAGGGTCTCTCTGTGAACCGTGTCAAAAGCCTTGCTGAAATCCACAAAGGTGACAATTACTGGTTGGCGTTGTTCAGCACACTTTTCTTGCAGTTGTCGCAGTGTGAATATCATATCATGAGTAGATCTGTTGGCTCTGAAGCCACACTGACTGAAATTGAAGAATTTGGGCAAGTATCTTACCCGCTACTGAAAGAAGTGAAATTCCCCTGTGGTTTCCACATTCTGCACGGTCTCCTTTTCTTTTACAGATAGTCACGATGGTCGCATCCTTGAAATCTTGAAGGACTTCTGCTGTTGTTGACCAGATGTTGCAGAATAACTGCAACAGATGTTCTGTCAAAGCTGGTCCACCATATTTCCAGACCTCCGGTGGTATACCATCTGGTCCTGCAGCTTTCCCACATTTTGTTCTCTTAAAGGCCTTGTCAAGCTCTTCTGTGGTTGGTGGTGTATCCATGTGATACCTGACCGGTAGTAGTGGAATGTTACTGACAGCAACATCATCAGCGGTGTTCTCTGGATTCAGCAGAAGACTGAAGTGCTCTCTCCATCTCTCCATGATCTTGCTTTTGTCTATCTGGAACACGCTGCCGTCAATACTCTTCACTGGATCCAAGCTGGCACCCTTCGGACCATAAACTTCCTTCAGTGATGCAAAGAAGGCTTTGGAGTCATTTCGGTCTGCAAGGCTCTGGATTCCATCTGCTTTCTTGGTCCATCATTCATTTTTCATTTGCCGCGGTTTCTTTTGGAGCTCAGATTTTACGCTCTTGTATTTGTTTTTTGTTGTTCTAGTACATCTAGGAGCTAGTGTCTTGTGGAACTGCATATTCTTCTTGTTGATAAGTTCCATAATTTCTTCGTTGGATTCGTCAAACCAGTCTGCATGTTATCTTGGTTTGCCAAGCCCGCCTGATGCCGCACTTGACGCTGTTTTCTTAAAGGCGTGCCACTGTTCTTCTAGTTGGTGGTGTTAAGGGATTTTCAGTGATCACAGTTACAAGGTTGTCCTTCTCACTTTGTTTCTTCAGCTTTACTACATTCAGTTTCTTGGGGGGGTTGATCCTTTCTTCTTCATAGGTGGAGGTTTTAGGTTTTCATGAAATGATCAGTAGAGCACTCGGCTCCTCTCATAGCTCTGGTGCTACGAAAGTCCTTCATATCACACTTCCTAGTAATGATGTCATCCAACAGAGTCGGGTGCTTAGATCTTGGATGATTCCAGGAGTGATACCACTTGTCTGGAGAGGAGATCTGTAGAAACCCCTGAATAACATGCAAAGTCCAGACGGATCGGCATCAAACACTACTGCCAGTGCGTTGGCGTTGGATTATTGGTATTTTATACTGCATAGTTATAGAATAATCCAGAATCTTTGAATAGTGGACAGAGGAAAATGATACCATTATTAAGCCAGTGACTTAAAACACAGTTTTATTTTTAGAAACATTACAGTTATTCCAGAATTTAGAAAATACAGAATGTGGAATAAAGTTCCAGATAGATGTGGGTTTATTGAAATAATCCAGATTACCTTGAGTGTATTATTTATTGCAGTGAAATCAATACTACCCTGCGACAGACTGGCAACCAGTCCAGGGTATCCCTTGCCTACGCCCAAGTGGCCGGGATAGGCTCCGGCAACCCCGTGACCCCGAAAGGGAAAAACGGTCAAGAAGATGAATGAATGAATGAAAATCAATACCATTTAAGCCGCCTTTATCAGAGGTATTTAAACTAACAGATGTTCTGATATAGTGAGTTTTATTTCTCCATAGAGAGTTATATAATATTGTAAGGCAGCTACTTCAACATAGGATAACCCCTGTCAGCCCATTCTTATTGGTTAAGGCGATACTTGGAGTTAAGATTAAGTTGTGGGTAACGTGAAGAGTTTTCAGTTGGTGCTCACGCTCATCGCATGGACAGGTCTCTCCGCTGTTCTGTGCCCTAAAAGTAAAACCGACTGGTCCAACTTCACAAGAAAGAGAAAAGTCTGCCTAAAGTTTACCTGCTATAAACTGACCACGGAGTCCGGCCTGCAACGCAGTCACTAGCGCCACCTTTTGGCCAGAGGCCATATTACATCAGGTCAGTGCTCTGGGAGTTGGGTAACCTTGTGGTCTGTGAGGAAACGCTGCAGAATTATCGAATAGACGATTGAGGAGTGTTTCCCAATTAAACACATTCATGAAAAAGAAACAATAACATCAAAGAATTAAAAGTATTTCAAGATGGATGAGGAATTACAAGGAGCTACAGCAAGCACACCTGAGTCTGAGACCAAAATGGTTACAAGCATTGTTAGAAAATCAAAACCAGCAGACAAAGCACCTTCAGATGATGCTAGCACCTGTTTTAACACACATTACTGGGGGAATACCTAATGCACAGCAAGATTTTTCATCCCCTGCAACTTCAAATAGAAATGGAGAAAGTTTGCCCCCTTTAAGCAGGCAACCACCAGAACCTGTTGTTGCACCTTTGGCTCCAGAGCCCTCTGTGAGACAGAAAGAGCGAGTCTGTGGTCCCTTTACAGCAGAACTGGATGTTATTAACCAACGTGCTTCCAGTTCTGGTCCTGCTAGAATAATCTCAAGGCAAGAGCATCACATGAGACGACAAGATGCTAGGGAGTTGGAGCATAGAGCTGATCCTTTATTACCCAGCCGTGATGAGCAAAGATTTAATACCACTAGCCACAACAGTCATCATGCTTCACAAGAAATGTATAGACCTAAGCTCGCCACATTTGATGGGAATGATGACTGGGACTCGTTTCTGCTCCCATTTGAGCGACTAGCTCGTAAATGTGGATGGAGTGCAGCTGAGAGGGTGGACTGGCTGCATGACTGTTTAAGAGGGAGTGCAATACGCTATGTGTGCTCCCTTCCTGAAAGAACAAGAGAGGATTATATTCTCCTGGTGGAACAGCTTACACAGCGCTTTGGAAAAAAGGACCCCCCCACAACAGTGAGGAGAAAGTTAGGAGAGCTTCGCCAAGGAAAAGAATCATCTGCTGAATTTGCAGAAGAGGTCCGACGTTTGGTCACCTTGGCTTATCCAGGGGTGGACCTTGATCTTCAAGATCAGATGGCAACTGATGCTTTTCTAAAAGGACTGAGAAACCAAAAGGTGGCCTATGAAGTAATGAATCGAGACCCTTGCTCCCTTTCAGAAGCTCAAAAATGCGTCGAGGCCCATGAGCATAATTTTCGAGCGACTGTTGGACGTGAGGCCGATATAAGGAACCGAACGAGGCGAGTCTCTTGGGCTGAAGATGGAGACACCTGTGAAGACTTTCCAACAACTTCTCGCAGGGTACAGTCCCCTCAATATGTGACTACTGCTCAATTTGCAACATTGACAGATCAAGTTAAGAACTTGGTTCACACTGTAGGAAACCTGCAGTTACAGCTTGAACGTCTCCAATCTACTCAATCTGAACATCAAAGAGCCAGATCACCAACTCACTCCTAAGTTCAGTTTGAAAGATCACTGAGTCTCCACCAAGTGCAGCCTGGTCGAATACGGTCCCAATCCCCCAGTCCCACACGTGGACTCACTGGCACATGTTTCAGCTGTGGAGAGTCAGGACACTTAAGAAGAGACTGCATCAGGTCAAAGAGCCCGCCTGCTTCACATAACCAGGGTGAAAAAAACTCTGACAAAGGCTTACGGTTGGAAATGACATCTGACACAAGTCAACAGCAAAATGGATTACAGGTGGCAGCACCAAAAACCAAGGGGAGAGCCTACAGATTCCGGTGAAAGTGAATGGCATCCCAACACAAGCTGTGGTGGATACAGGAGCTCAAACAACTATAATTTCTGAGGAACTTTTCCAAAGAAAATGAGAAGAAACTATCTACAACAAACCTTCTAACCGCAGGAGTAGGTGACAGCATGGTTGCAAAGCGTGGTCTAAATGTTAACTTCAAAATTGCATCCAAGTCCATTGACTGGGATGTGCATGTGGCCCCGATACGGGACTCTGTTCTTCTAGGACTGGATCTAATGAAGTGTCATGATGTTGTCATTCATGCACGTGGCAAAGTCTTTATTGATAATGAGCTTGTGCCCTCCAAAATAGTGAGGGGGGATGGAACAGACTATTATGTTACCAGAGTGATGCTGAGTCAGACTACAACCATACCACCATCATCTGAATGTGTAGTTTGGGGTGAAGTTGACGACCCAAGACCTGAAATACCAGCAGTATTGGAACCAATGAGCATCACTGAAGCTATAGCTTCAGGGGGTGTATTTACAACTATGAAAAAGAGAGTGCCAGTCAGGCTCTGCAACTTTTCAACTAGCAAATCAGCACTACCAAAAGGAGCTTGTCTTGGACTGCTGGTTGAAGCTGATCATACAGAGCTAGAATGTGCAGGAGAGCATCAAGCAGAACTTGACCTAAACATGGAAAGGAAGAGCTCATCAGTTGTTGTGGGAAGGGTAGTCACATCTTCCGACCTCCCAGAACATCTTCATGGCCTCGCAGCAGCTGTCAGTGAAACCTTAAGTGAGGAACAACAACAACAGTTCATCCAACTACTGCTGACATATCAATCTCTGTTTGCCAAGAATGACTCGGACTTGGGTTATCTGTCTGCTGTAACACACAAGATTGATACAGGATCTGCCAAGCCTGTTCGTCAACCAGTAAGGCGCACACCTCTTGGATTTCAAGGTGAAGAGGAGGCACACCTTCAAGCTATGCTAAAAGCTGGAGTCATAACACCATCTTCATCTGAATGGGCTTCCCCTGTAGTCTTGGTACGAAAAAAAGATGGAGGAGTCCGATGGTGTGTAGATTACCGCCGTCTCAACAACCTGACCACCAAAGATGCATATCCTTTACCCAAGATTGAAGAGTGTCTGGATGTGCTTGGAGGAGCCACTGTGTTTTCAACGCTTGATCTCCAGTCCGGATACTGGCAGATAGCCATGAATGGAAAAGATCGTCAGAAGACAGCTTTCATCACTAGATGGGGTCTATATGAATATACACGCATGCCATTTGGCCTCTGTAATGCCCCAAGCACTTTTCAGAGGGCAATGGAGTTGGTGCTCTGTGGACTCCAGTGGGAAACATTGCTGATCTACCTGGACGATATTATTGTTCTCGGTCGGGGGGTAGATGAAAGTCTGAACAGGCTCGTACAAGTTTTTAAATGTCTACACACCTATGGGCTCAAGTTAAAACCATCTAAGTGCCATTTACTTCAGGATGAGGTGCTTTTCCTGGGCCACATTGTGAATGGTCAAGGAGTTCAGCCAAACCCAGCGCTGGTTAGTGATGTGCAGCTCTGGGAGCCACCCCAGAACCAACAGGATCTACAAGCTTTTCTTGGATTGTGTAACTATTATCGAAAGTTTGTTCCAGCTTTTGCAGAGTTAGCCAGTCCCCGTCACTGCCTCTTAAAAAAGGGGGTTCCCTTTCTTTGGACAGAAAAGCATCAAGATGCATTTGCACAGTTAAAAGCGAAGCTGACCACTGCACCAGTGCTTTGTTACCCCATTGCTGAGGGCAAGTTTATTCTTGATACAGATGCATCAAATCATAGCATTGGAGCTGTACCATCACAACTCCAGTGGGGAGAAGAGCGAGTCTTGACATGTGCCAGCAACCATCTCACACCAGCACAACAGAGATACTGTGTCACCAGAAGAGAGCTGCTTGCTATTGTTCGCTACACACGGCAGTTTCGCCACTACCTACTGGGCAAGAAGTTCCTTCTGCGGACAGACCACAGCAGCCTTGCCTGGCTTTTCCGCTTCAAGCACCCTGAAGGCCAGCTGGCACGTTGGCTGGAGGAAATGAGCCAATATGACTTTGACATTGAACACAGGCCTGGTTTTCGACATTCAAACGCCGATGCTATGTCAAGACAGGTCAGTACGAACTTCAACCGATGTAACTGTTATCAAGCTGGGAAGACTGCGTCCGACTTGCCATGTCATGGGTGTAAATACTGCAAAAGACTGCAGGAGCAGTGGGAAAGGTTTGAAGATGATGTCGATGACATTGTACCTTTAGCAGTGAGGTGTGTCGAGTCTAATGGCAGTAATTGTGAACAGCCAATTGCAACAGACCAGGTCAGTACAGAGTTGGAAACTCCAGCAGTTAACTGGTTACAATCAGTCACACCTGAACAACTCACTGCACTCCAAAAAGCCGATCCCGTTCTCTCCCTCCTCCATAAGTGGAAAGAGTCAGAGACACTACCTACTAAGGAGGAAGTGATGATGGAGAGCCCCGCCGTGAGGAAGTTTTGGCTCTGTTGGCCTCAAGTGCTGTTGTACAAGGGTGTCCTGCACTATGTTTGGGAAAAACCAGGAACCGGGAAGTCAACCTTTCTGTTACTTCTCCCAGCTTCCATGCAGAGGGACATTTTGCAGGCTTGTCATAACCCTCCTCATTCTGGTCACTTAGGTGAGGCAAAAACCCTGGAACGTGTGCGCCAGAGCTATCACTGGTATGGAATGGGGGGAGATGTCCACCTATTTGTGAAGAAATGTCAGCATTGCAATGCCTGCAAGTCAGCACATTCCACAATAAAGGCCAGACTGCAAAATTATCAAGCAGGAGCCCCACTCGATCGGCTGCATCTAGATATTCTTGGCCCATTTCCAGCCTCTAGCTCTGGAAACAAGTACATTTTGACCATTATTGACCAATTCACACGGTGGGTTGAAGCGTTTCCTGTACCAGACCAAGGTGCAGAAACTACAGCAAAGAAACTGGTGTATGATTTCATTGCTCGTTTTGGGGCACCCCTGGAATTACATACAGATCAAGGCCGGAAATTTGAGAGTTTGCTGTTCCAGAATGTTTGCAAACTTCTGCAAATTACCAAGACGAGGACAACTCCTTACCATCCCGCATCCAATGGCCAAGTAGAACGGTTCAATCGAACACTGCTCCAGATGATAAGGTGTTACGTGGACCAGAATCAGAAAAACTGGGATGAGCACTTACCCCTGCTTACTTCGGCCTATCGTAGCTCTCAACATGCTACCACTGGGTTTACACCTAATAGACTCATGCTTGGCAGAGAAGTCCATCAGCCTCAAGATGCGCAAACTGGCATCGCTGCACTCAAATCTGACCGTATGGAAACCCTGGAGTTCCTTCCTCACCTGGATGAAGGAATGAAAAATGCCCATAATCTTGCAAGAAAACATCTCCGGATGGCACAGGAACGTCAGAAGAAGCTGCATGATGTTCGGGCAAGAGAAAACGCATTCCAAGTTGGAGACCTGGTTTATGTAAAGGATGACACCAAAAAGAAACGTCTGAGCCCAAAGCTTCAAGCGCCATGGAAGGGACCAATGATTGTATCCGCATGTCGTGGTCCTGTTCTTTATGAGATTCAGGGGCTGAAGCGCAGCAAGATAATGCATCACGATCGTCTGAAACCATACAATGGTGACATCATTCCAGCCTGGGTTAAGCGTAGACGGAGTCAAGTTCTGCAGTGTGAAACAGATTCAGGAGTACAAATAAGTGAAGAAGAGGTGCCACTGGTACCAGAGCATTTTCTAACGGGACACTATGAAGAGGATCAAGTAAAGGGGGAACCACAAGCCATGTTGGATAAAGAGAAGAAAGAGACTCTGCGTGAGGAACAGAAGACCCAAGAGAGGACTATCAAAACCTCCAGGGGGCGTATAGTGAATCGTCCAGAAAGATTTAGAGAATAATTAAAGGATACAAGTTGTAGATGTTCAGGAACCACTCAAGTCTTGGGTCTGGTTAACCTTGAATGTAAAAGTTGTGTTCAGTAACGTGTTCAATTCAGAGATGTGTTCAGTAATTCCAGATTACATCAGACCAGTGGTAATTCAGTTCTGTATTATTTTATTATTTTTAGGCATTAGTACTGAAGGGACTCAGTACTCCCAAGGGGGGGTAGTGTAAGGCAGCTACTTCAACATAGGATAACCCCTGTCAGCCCATTCTTATTGGTTAAGGAGTAACGCGATACTTGGAGTTAAGATTAAGTTGTGGGTAACGTGAAGAGTTTTCAGTTGGTGCTCACGCTCATCGCATGGACAGGTCTCTCCGCTGTTCTGTGCCCGAGCAAGAGCCTGAGCAAATATTGCAACCCTGTTGCTGTAAAGAAAATCATCATCTGTACTTACCTGCTCAAGACGAGTAAAAGTTTCCGAGCAAAGAGTTCTTGTCGTGTGCAGTGATTTCCCTCCCCACGCACGTCCTGAAGAGTTGCGCAATCGCCATCACCGGGAAACCGCAGCACGACAATATTTTATAGATTGCATTGCAGACTGTGTTATTAACTTGTAGAGATGGAGCTGCAGAGGTCAAACAGAAATCCCTCCTGTTTTTAGCAGAACTCTGTCCTTCAGAGATCCATCTCTTTGCAGCCATTGGTTTAGGGTTTTCTAGGTTTTATCTTTTATCTATTAAAGGAGAAACATTTGCAGAACATCTGGATTTCATATCTTTAGTCATTTGAAGGTATGTTACTGACGTTTTCACAGGAATACCTTGAAAAGAAGTTAACAGTTTTTAACAGGCAGAATTTCACATTTGTTTAGATTAAGAGTCCAGAAGCTTTAGAAAAAGATTGGATAATGTAGATTACCTTAGCTACGTGTGAAGAAAGAGAGCAGTATCTGCTAATTGACTTGTGAATATTTCCCTGTCTGCAACAGTTAAGCCTTTTAATGGTCTGAGTGAGTTTGCTATGTAGGTTAAGGAGTTGGACTGAAAGAAGAAACAGATACATTCCTGCCTTACCCCACGTTTTAGAAAGAATCTAGAAGTTCTGCTGGTGAGTTTTATGGAACCATTACTATTGAAGTATGCCGTTTGAACAGCGTTGCAGAAGAATGGACCAAAGGTTACATTATAGTGTTTTCTTTAACCTATTGTTCAAAATAACGTTTTTTTAATAAAACAGTTGTGTTTTCTTGAGGCTCCATCAGGAAAACAGTCTCAGAACAGAAACGTCATGATGTAACTCTCTGTCACTTTCGCACCACGGCGGGTCTCGTTTCCGGTCCGGGCAGAAGGGAGGAACGTCTACTACAGGGGCCATGTGGGATCCATCAACGGGACTAGAGTCACTGTGGAGGGAAATGTTTACAAGGAAGTGACATACCTATTATGTGTTAATGAGTTCATAGTGCTTTATTGAAATTGTTTTTTTACTCTAATTATTCTGTTATGGTGCCTCTGTCAGTCTCCTCCCCCTCTCCTCTCCGCTTGGTTCCTGATTCAGCCCAGCTGCGACCACTTACCTCATCTCATCACCTGCCTTCATAAGGAGCTCCAGGATCAGTATTCTTCGCCAGTCCGTTGCCCCTGATGGTGCATATTTGGTCATCACGCCTAGTTCTATGTTTTCTCGCTACGTCAAGTCTGCGCCTAATATCTCTCTCTACTCACCCCCAGGAATCCACAGCCACAAGTGGTCGCCTGAATCAGCCTCAGCCCAAAACCCGCATTCTGCCTTCTCCTCTGGACACACCTCGAGCCTCTGCCGTTCCTCCTGTCGCCTGTTGATTAAACCACTTACCTGTCACGCTCGTCCTCCTCTGTGTTTCTTCTGGGTTCCAGCGTCTGGGTTCGAAATTGTTCTGTAGCCATGACATGTTCTCAGGTTCAACATTTAAGTCACTTTGTTTACATAATAGAGCAAATCTAAGTTAAGTATTTCACCCTTTTTATTAACAAAAAGTATTTTTTCTAAGATGTGAAAGGTCTTAATCACTATGTTTCTATAATTAGTCATAACAATTTCTATTGTTTTCCAGTGAAACATTTTCATGAAAATCACCATCTAATGGTAAAATTCTCAGTTTCATATTTAGTAAATAGTTAGGGGGCGTGGCTAACCTTTAATTTAAGACACCAGCTTCTTTTCCCCTAAATTTCCTAAATTTTTGTGTTTTATTCATGTCCTTAAGTTCTTTGTGGTCTTTTATGTCACTAAATACTAGGGCTATTAGGGATTCTGTTAAAAGAAAATCACTTTTTTTGTTTTGCAAAAGCCAAAAAGTTCAATGTTGTTGTTTAGAAGAAACTCACTCCAAAGAGAATGATGGAAAGTTTTGGTCCAATCAGGGGAGAGCAAATCCTCTTTTCTCATGGCACCAACCGGTCAGCAGGGGGCGCTATATTACTGAATCATTTTCAAACCAGGATTTCAAAACCAAATCCTGTTTTCAGACTTTACAAACTCTGTTAAAGAACCAAAGATATCCTAGCAGTAATCTCATCATTGGAGGTGATTTTAATACGGTGGAAGATGAATACCTTGACAGATTTCCTTCAGCATTTCTAAACCATCATAATCTTACTGTTAACCTTTACAGACATTTAGGAAGAGCAGTTTCTGTTGGTCATAAAGGAAATGATCCTTCCATCCACCATGAAGCAGGACGTCATCACCCTGATCCCTAAACCTGATCCTGAGGGATCATTTCAGACCAACATCCCTCCTCAGTAGAGATGATAAAACATTTCTGCATAGATTAAAAACAGGACTGAATCAGATCATCTCACACACAATCAGGGTTTTTAAAAGACGATCAATTCACAATAATATCAGCGTAGTTATTGATCTGATTGACTATAGTCAGTTAATTGAAGATGATGGCTTCATTTTATTTTCAGATTTCTTTAAAGCCTTTGACACGGTTGAACACAAATTTATGTTTCAGACTTTAGAATTATTTGGATTTGGACCTAATTTTATAAGTTTTGTTCAAACAATCTATAATAATGATACTAACAGTGTAGTTATTTCACCAAATGGCATTTTCTAATAATAATAAGGAATTAAACAAGGCTGTCCACTTTCACCGTTACTTTTTATAACAGCAACAGAAATGTTATCAATACTTGTAGAAAACTCTGGTTTCTGTAAACTCCATGTCCTGGAGAACAGTTATTGATGAGTCAGCTGGCAGACGACACGCCCACATTCATGATCAATAATCAGGATCACAGTGAAGGTGGACTTAAAGCCATAGACTTTCAACGTTTGGATGCTATGTTTAAAATGAATTGGCTTAGGTCTTTTCTGCAAAATGAAAGAAATATTTGGTTTCATATTCCCTCAAACATCTTCTCTCATCTGGGGGGCATTGAGTTGCTTCTAAAATGTGATTTTGATGACAGAAAACTCCCTATTAAACGTGCTACTTATCATCAGCTGCTGTTCCTGTATGGAAACTCCTATTCAAACTGAACTGTAGTCCACACAACACTCCCATGTGGAACTGTGGGGATATTTGATGTAGGAACACATCCATATTTGACAAACATTGGATGATAACGGTATCTGGTCATTACTACATATTATGAATGACAATGGAAACATCATCTCATCTGAAACTTTTTCCAGTGAATGATAGAAAATAATACAACAATGTGGTCAAAGCCTCAGACTTTGGTCCAAATGTCCTCCAGTCTGGTTCAGAATGTTCAAATCCAGCTTCCATCTCTGTTGTTTGATGGTCGACCGCTTAATTCAAAACTTCCAAACTCATTTATATGATCCTTATTTGTTAGAGAACTGTTTCCAACATCTGACAAAAATCATTCTATGTCACAGCATTACACAAGAGAAGAAAAAAGCAAGTTAAGATCTCAGTTTATTAAATATCCAATTTTCCCAAAATACAAAGAAATCCATTTTAAAATAATGAATGCAGTCTATCCATGCAAAGAACTGTTACACATACGTTTAGGTTTTCCAGAGAATAACTGTTCTTTTTGTAATATAAATATAGAAACACTTGATCATCTGTTCTTGAATGTATGTATGTTTACAGTTTTTGGGAGGATTTCTTTTTTTGGTGCTCCTCAAAGTTTCCCTTCCCTATTTCTATTCACTTACAAAAGCACATTATATTATTTGGAGGAGTTTCTGGTGATAATCTATTTGATTTGACATTCAAGACTTTATTCATATCTGGGAAATATTTCATTCATAAGAGCAGATTTTTTAAAACCAAACCATTATTCAATACATTTCATAAAGAGATCAGTTTATATTTTAAATCTTTGAAATTAATAAAAAACAAAAATGCAATAAAAGTGTCTATTTTCATTGAAGATTACATGCTGTATGACAAATCCCTAGTATTGTAAACTACAATTCTAATGTTATTTTTTATTTTATTTATTTATTCATTTATAAGTTATTCTCTTTTTTACCTTTCTTTTGTAGCTATGTGTATATGTTTGTACGGAAGAGGATTAGGGCCATGGAGAAATAAAAAAAAAGGTCATACACAATTCTGACTTTAAAGTCAGAATTCTGACTTTAATCTCAGAATTCTGACTTTAATCTCAGAATTCTGAGATTAAATCTCGTGATTTTAGTCAGGCACATGTTGGGCCACCTGTCCTCTCAGTCAGTCCCCGCCGTCATTGGCTGAAAACCAATAGCGGGAACAGTTGTCACTCTGCCCTTGTGATTGGTCAGAGGAGCTGTGAAGCCCCGCCCTGCTCTACAGCGGTTGGTCGGTAGAGTTTTCCGTCACGTGGTCTGGACTGGCCTACAAAAACGGGGCAGTGCTCGCTAAAGAGCTAGAATTTAGCAGCCGTCGTGTCGATGAGCTGCAGCTGAACGCGAATTCATCACGCAAGCTTTTGACCTGTGCGCGCTGGGGTACGCTCACGCACAGTCGTCCGGGGGCTCACGGTCGTGCACGGTGCGTTTACCGCGGGTTTGGGTCGCCTGAAATGTTCGCGTTTGCTGAAAGCTAGCTGAAGAGCTAGCTGTTTTTTTTTGTATTTTTTTTACTGAGCAGAGTTATTGAGGGAGCCTCTCCCTGGGATTGGCTGAGAGACCGGAAGAGGCGGAGCTAACGCACAATATTTTGAAGCTAAGATGTGCGTTGCGTTGTTGGCGCGCGGATACGGTAAGTATTGTTATGAGTATGGTGGTTATTTTAGCAGTAAACCAAATAAACTGATAAATGATTATTTTTAGTGTGAACTTTAAAACATTCAACAGTTTTGACACAGAAAAAGTAAAAATGAAGTGGATCCTTCTGAATCCGTCCTGAAGGATCATGGATGTTTGAGGTCAAATGGATCCGGATGGTCTTCACATCCTCTGGTACCTTCCTTGTGGTTCTTCCTGGTGTCAGAACCAGCAGGGTTCTGTTGAGGACCTGCAGCCTCAGGCCTCCTGAAGGACAGGTCCAGGTCCACTGATGTTCTCCACTGCTGCAGTAGAACCTGAACGTTGGTCGTGTGTCAAACAAAACCTCTGCTCTACAGACTGATTAACACTGTTGGATGTTCCTGCAGCATTTGCACATGATGGAGGAGAACATTAAGATTTCTGAACATTTCTATTCCAATCGTTGTGAATCAAGAGCAGATGAAAAAATGCTGTTTGAAAAGATTTGACGTAGATCTGATAGCAATAGATCAGTCCTCCTGCTCCGCCCCTATCTGATGATCCACTGTCAGACCAACAGATCCATGAACATCTCTGTTTTCCTGATCTGAGCTGGATTCTGGATCAGAACCGGACGGCTGGACAGATCTGATATCAGTCCTATTGCTGTTGCACCGCTAATGTTGGGGGTTTGAGAGGCTGTAAGCTAGCAGGAGAGTGTAAACATGGGGATAACGGGAAGTGGGGCAGACTTGCATAGTACCAACTATCCTGCCCACATCAACAAGAACTGTCTGCTTTGTGTTTTTCATCTGCTGCTGATTCAAAACGCCTCAGAGAAACTCCCAGAAAAGCAGGATTTTCTCCACAGACGGCGTCCATCAGGAGGAAAATGCTGGAAGATTCAAACACAGGAACACGTTTAGATCAGAACGGATCTTTAGATGTTTGGAACGTTCTGCAGGAACACACCTGCAGTAAAGCACTGCACATGCTTTATTCACAGATTTGAACACTGTTACAAACATTACAACCAGAAAACTACAACCAGTTTGACAGATGTGGGCGTGTCCCACAAACACTGGTGGTTTGCCCCGCCCCCAGAGTTGGTTAGGGTCCCTTTAACATCTGTGATTTCACCAGCAACACCAAAACACACACACTACTACACACAACCGTAACCCTTCAACCGTTGACGTTATTGACGGCGTTCCGCTCGGCGTCTGCGGTCTGACCATGACTGTACATGCGTCACCACGGTAACGTGATGTCTTTCCTCTGCTTCAGAACCGCTGCAGTTAGGTTCCCAAACGGTTTCAGAGTCACGGTAGTCACTGACGTAAACACCTGAGCTAAAGCTACGGCGCTAATGGGTGGAGCTACGTCCGGCGGCGACACCACGGTTTACCTGATCTACCTGTCTGTCTGCTTCATGGTGCTGATGGCCCCGCCCCTCTGTCTGCAGACTGCTGATTGGACGGTCAGGCGGGTCAGAATGTCTCTGGACCAAGAACCCGTTCCACGCCCTGAGGGTCCAGTGAACCTAAGCCCCGCCCCCGCCAGCCTACCAGAGCCCCCCCAGCTGACAAAGAACCGCCCCCCCGTCTGCTCCAAAAATGGCCTTCAGGCAGCCGCCACAATCCCTCCTCCCCCCACTCAACAGATCGCCAAGAGGCGTTTCTCCATGGGCATCAGTTTCAGGGGCGTGGCCAAGCGACGGCGGCGCGCCAACAGCGACAGCCAGGCGGAGCCTGTGCTGCAAAGTCACTTCCTGCTGGGCGGGAACATTTTCGACCCGCTGAACCTGAACTCTCTGCTGAATGAAGACGTGAACAGGTACCATGTGACCCAGCATTGGCTCCGCCCCCTGCTGTCAGCACATTTTAAGGAAATGCCTTAAATGCTTCTCTCCTCAGGGCGACCAATCAGGAGACTCCAAAGTGCTCGCCGGTGCCGTCACGGAGCCGGGACCCCGTGGAGATCCTGGTCCCCAGAGACATCACAGACCCCCTGAACCTAAAGGGGGGGAGTGAGGAGGGGGGGGCTGCGGGGGTCCTGCTGTCCCCCCCGAAGTCCAAGAGGAAGCACAGGTACAAACACCATGGAGGGGGCGGGGCTTCTGCTGACAAGAGCGCCATGTTCCCCCCCACAGCATCAGGTGAGGCTCCAGGCGGTTCAGCGTCCGACCCCGGCGGGACCTTTCAGAGTTTGACCCCCCCATGTTACCTACCAGGTCTGACCACCGCCAGGGGGGGCAGTGTGTGCGCGTCCCCCCTGTCCTGTGAGCTGAACACCGCCATCACCTGCCGGGAAGACCTGGCTCCATCACCCAGACCCTCCAGGAGACACACCCACCCTCCTCCAGGCTCCGCCCACAAACCGGGCCTCCCTGCAGACAGCCGCCAGCGCAGACGGCGCCGCACCACGTCTGTGCATTCAGACCCAAATGTCGCCACGGCAACCACAATAACCAAGTTCCAGACGCCGCTGGCGGACGGAGCTAAAGCGGGCAGGTACGGCTCACATCGTGGTGAGTCAGAGAAGGTGTGACTGTCTGATCATGTGACCTCTGGTCCTCAGGTGTGGCTCCGCCCAGCGCCCCGCCCAGCCACCAGTGAAGGACAAGTTCAGGTACCAGTATGGCAACCACAGCCGTTACTATGGTTACTACGGTTTCTACGGCGGCCGCTGTGGACGTGTGGGTGTGGAGGAGGACCCTCGTCTCCGCCTCCTGGCTGCTGATTGGTTCAGAGATAAGACTGTGCTGGATGTGGGCTGCGGCGCCGGTCACATCACGCTGGCCGTCGCACGGAAGTTTAACCCCTCCCACATCCTAGGGGTGGAGCTAGACCAACATCTGGTCCACGCCGCCAAGCAAAACATCAGACACTTCCTGTCACATGACACGGTGGTCGCCCAGCGCTCAGGAGAGGAGGAGGGTCTCACCCCCTTCCCGCTCTCCTTCAGGGTGAGTCGGGGGCCCATCTGTGGCCCCTCCCTCCTGCCTTCATCCTCCTCCTCCAGGTTTCCCCACAACGTCACCTTCATCCAGGTGAGTCCCGCCCCCACAAGCTCCGCCCTGAATCTGGTTGTTTCCAGCTGCATCCACCTGTGACTCCTCCCTCAGGGGGACTTTATAGCAGGCCGGGAGGCGTGGCCTGGGAGGGGTCAGTATGATGTCATCATGTGCCTGGGCCTCACAAAGTGGGTGCACCTGCACTCAGGTGACGAGGGCGTGGTCAGGCTGTTCAGACGGACCTATCAGAGCCTGTCGCCGGGCGGAGTGTTGATCCTGGAGCCGCAGCCGTGGAGCAGCTACAGCCGCAGCAAAAGAGTCACGGTAAGGTTACCTGCAGCCCCCAGGTGAGCCGTGCACGTCACGAGTGTGCACGTCACGAGTGTGCACGCTGTGTTTCAGGACGCCACGTTCCGTCGCTTCAGGAGCCTGAGGGTCAGACCGGAACACTTCACCTCCATCCTGACGGACAGTGTGGGCTTCAGCTCCTACAGGCTGCTGACGCACACAGGTGAGGGGGAGGACGGGGCACTGAGGGGGAGGGCGGGGCACTGAGGGTCCTGTATTCACCTGCAGTCATTTGTCTTCTCGATGTTCCAGATAACAAGCGACCCGTCTACCTGTTCCACAAAGGCCCTTCCCAGCGGAAATGAGCTCAGAGGCCACGCCCACGCGTGTGTCTGATGACATCACTGCAGAGAGCGTGCTCAGTGCAGCTCTGCTGCCATTGGTTCACAGGTCGATCAGCTGACAGGTCATGTGACCACACTCAGAATAAAGATGGCGGTTCTGGTCCGTGTTTGCCGTCTCTCCTTCTCCCGTCTGGGTCAGAACCTCTCAGTGTCAAGGGGTGGAGCTGTGAAACAGAACATTTCCAGAGTTTCAGAACTGAACCAGAACCTTCCTCTGATCCGCGGGGCAGTCAGACGTCTCTGGATCCCTTCAGGGTGGAGGTGGGGTCTCTGGACAGGTCACAGGGTCTCCACACCTGAGGCAAGGCGGCTCATGGTCTGAACATAAATGACCCAAACGGGATTTGAACCTGCTTGACTGCAGAACCTTCAACCAGGTGGTCTGCAGGGCTTGAACAGCTGCTGGCTGAACCAAGCAGGTCAGACGCTGATCCACAGGAACACCTGCACATAGCAGAGCAGCATCTTCAGAGGGTCGGCCCCCCATGTTTGTGGAGGTCCAGTCCCTCAGGGCGGGGGCCGGCATCCTGCGGCTCCTTGGAGCATTTTCAGAAGTGTTTGAAAGTGTCAGAAGATGAGGAGAGAAATATGTGTTTGATGTTTTAACCCGGTTTCTGTGGACAAACATTCTGAAGGTTTCCATGTCAGAATGTTGAATAAATATTACATTTCAACATGACGCCTCAGACACGTTTCTACCAGCAGGGCGGCAGACCGCTACACAGCTGGCTGTTTTTAGAAACAGCATCTGTGTGGGGGACCATGGGGGGGAAATAAAAATACCTGGGGAGAACAGAGGGTTCAGCGTTTCTGGACTGAATGTTTGCATTCATGGCTAAAGCAGAAGGACTGAATGTTTGCTGGGTAGAGAGAAGGGGTTAAAGGGTCATGAGGACAGACGTTAGCAGGAAGACGTGCTGCATTCACAGCCCTGCATCCAGCTGGGAAAGAGAGAAACTGAGCTTTACTCTGCAGCGCACTAATAGAGTGAAGAGGAGGATGCATCTCCAAACTCCACTGATGCAAATTTAGCTGCAACCTGGAGACAAGAAAGGCTGGAAAAGCGTCACAGATGGATTCTTTCATCAACATAGAACATCTATTTACTTCAGAAACTAAAGTCAGACAACACAGCAGATCAGAGACGTGCCTGTCTGCTGAGACGGTGAAGGAAAGGACCATCAGGTAGCATCAGCAGATCAAGGACAAGAACTCAGCGCCAGCATTCAGTTACCTGTGGTGAGGTCGACATTCAACAGACTGAGCTGTAATGCAGGAATGTAAGAAGAAATGATCCTAGTAATACCACTGAAACACGGGGGGGGGGGGGGGGGGGGGGGCTGCAGTGTTTCAGTGACCCCTGATTTCATGGCTACAGATGGGGCGCCCAGCATCAAAAAGGGGGTTTGGGACGTTCCACTGCGTCAGAGTCAGTGTGTCACCAACATCCATGGAGGTGAGGCGGTGATGCAGCTCGTCACTGAGATGGTGAACACGATCACTGCACAGAACTGAACCAGAGGGGATGTTCTGATCTGCTACACAAAGTCTGACGGCTGTCTGGGGGGGTTTAGCATCACTTTGTGGTCTGTGAACACGAGAAAACATTCCTGGGAAGCAAAAACCTGAACTACCCGCAAAAATGACTCTCTGTCCCTGTCACCCCCCTGAGATCAACCCCCCCTCTCTGAAGACAGTTCCAGCAGTGAGTGGAGCTGACGGCTGATCAGCTGACAGAGATTGACGGGTCCACATTCAAACGTCTGACAGCCCAGCCTGAAGACGTCCCTCACCAGAAAGACCAGCTTGGTGAAAGCCCCCCCACAGCAGAGAAACCTGGAGACAGGTGCATGTGGGGGATGATCCACCTGTGGATCCACTCACCTGTGAGAGCAGATGTTTGAACATGAACCACATCAGAGCCTGACAGCCTGCAGTCCTGCATCCACAGCTGCATCCAACAGAAGCTGAGCAGTCATGTCTGAAGACAGACGACACACTGAACGACTAACAACACAACGCTGTCATGTTCAGGAACACAGGAGCTGCTTCTCTAGAGTCTGATTCCTGTCAGGATATATGTGGAATGACACTTAGGGACATCATTGTGTGATGATGCTCAGGTCAGAGGTCAGCTGTGGTGTCAGAAGAGAAGAAGATGATGATGATGCTGTTTAACCCTTCACTGACCTGCTTGGCATTTGCACGGAAATCAAACTTAACTATATTTATTTGATTTTTTTATACTTTACCTGTTCAAAAAGCTCTTGTTTTATTTTTATAAAAGCAGGCTGTGTTTTATTGTCTGTTTAGTTCCCAGAGGGAGGAGCGTCACGCACGTCCATTTTAGTGTTTTCTGTTCGAATCCTCAAAAAAAAAATGACATCAAAAATCTGATTTCTTTCTTTATTCTTTGATTTTATCAAAGCAATGAAACATAATTCATTGATATTATAATGAAGTTAAACTTCAACAGAGCAGTCACGTGACGCCTCGTTCTCCCAGAATGCACTGCAGGGCAGATAAACATTTAATCATTAATGCTGATTATGTGTTTGTAGCAACTTAGTCATTTTGATAGCAGGCTAATATAGATAATATGGATACATATAACTAATATAGATAATATAGATGCATATGGATACACATTGCATGTGTTTCCTTCATTATAAGGCTTAAATAAGGCTTTTTATATTTTGCGGCTCCAGACATGTTTGTTTTTGTTTTTTTGGTCCAATTTGGCTCTTTCAACATTTTGGGTTGCTGACCCCTCCTCATGGCTCTAAAACCAGGAAGTGACATCATCATTACGGTCATGAGGTTCCTTTATTTCAGGACAGACTAAAGTTTCTGCACACAGTTACACAAACACTTCTAGAAGCAACAACACGCAGAATTACATGACGGTCCTTTGAGAACCGCCGCATGGACTACAGCGCCAGCTCAAGCCCCGCCTCCTCATGGTGGTAGTCATGCAGGTGGAGGTGATCCTCCCTACTGTCATCCAGCAGCTTCTCCTGAGAGGCCACGCCCTCATCTGCTGCAACTCCGCCCAGGTCATTTTCCACGCCCACATATGTGTTGGCTCCTCCTAGTTCCGTGCTCTCCTGATGCTGATGAGGGTAAGGGGAGGAGTCAGAATAGGTCAATAGGACCACTGTGATGTCACAGGTCAGTCGTGTTGTGTGATGTCACCTTCTGAGCTCCGCCCCCTTCAGTGTCTCCTCCCTCTCCCAGGGAAACCAGCTGGTGGTGCCTCAGACTGGGGGGTGGGCGGAGCTCTGAGCTCTGCAGAAACGAGTTTTCATTGCTGCAGCCGTGAGATTCTCTGAAAAACTTTATTTAAAACGACGCTCACCTCCTCTGACGAGTCCAGCTGCTCCAGGGCCTGCAGGAAGTGACATCACAGTCATCAGCGGACTCATGTTCTGGATGAGTGACGCTCTGAGCTACATGTATGTGGTGTTCCTGTGGCTGAACCCCCCCCTGGAAACGTCCTGGCTTGGATCTGGTGAGTGTTTTTCTTTCTCAGCTCTTTTCCCAGAAAGACTCGGTGTCAGAATCATGCCGGACACAAACGGCGAGGATTCATTTCTGCTTCATGGTCAGTCTTTAAACGGACGTTCTTCAGAGAATTAAACAAGGCCGTCCAGACGTCACCACCAAACCTCCGACAGGTCAAAGGTCAAGGCTAAGGCCTGAAAAATGTGAGTTTTGTCAGGAATGAGTAAATATGAATGTGATCTAGAATGATGGAGAACATATGACAGGATCACACAGTCCATGATGGTTGTTCTGAGATGTAGGCAGGTGTCCACGTGGAACAACATGCTGAAACTCGCGTGTTCACGGACACCTCCTATTGAAGGGGCTCACTGAAACGCACGTTGCTGAGGCGGCGTGAACGCTGCGTCACGTGACGGAGCAGAGGGCGGTTCTAAGTGAGGTTCTAGCATCTGTTCCCATCTGCAGATTCAAAGGTTCTGATGAAACCATCATAATCAGGACAGTCCAGAGACACCACTGCTGACACGTGTGTGCACGGCTGTGTGTGCACGTCAATGCACGTGTGTGTGCACAAGGATCTGTGTGTCCTACCGTGTTCTCCGGGTTCTGAGGCTCCAGCTGCTGCTGCGGTTCAAATCCCTGTAAATCAGGTCAACAGTGAGACTTGATGCTCTGCTCTCATTGGTCACATGCAGCGATGACATCATTCCATGCATCTGCAGAACCCCATATAGATCACACACACATGCCCCCTAAAGGATGTTTCAGGGTTTCTGAACCCCAGACATGAACCAGGAGAACATGCAGACAGAACCCAGCCCCTGGATTTGAACCCGCGCATCCTCACTGATGCTGGACGCTACACACCACGCAACTAGGACACACTTCTGTCTGTGTCAGAGCTGCAGTTCCTTTAAAGTCCACTAGAGGTTGCTGTCAGATCATCTCCATGTCAGGACTTGTCTGGACCCATGTGGACCCATGTGGACCCGTCAGAACTAAACGGTCTAGAATGATAAAGTTATGAAGCTGAAGGACCTGCAGTCCAGAACCAGCAGTTCTCAGAGGAACCCAGAACCCGGATCCAGGAGTTCAGTTCACTGAAGAACATCTGTGTTCTGACCCAGATGGTTCCTCAGCAGAACCTGTGGACTGTGTTGGTCTAGAAAACAAATGAAGAGTTTTTGTCTGACCTCTGAACTTTGGCTGGACTCTGACGATGAGGAGGAGGATGAGGAAGAGGAGGATGCCATCTGCTGGGGCGTGTCAAGAGCAGGACTGACCTGCAGAACCAAGAGAACAGGTCTTCAGGGTCCAGGAGGATCAACCGGACTGAAGATCCAGAAAGATCAGGATCAAAGTAAACTGACAGAACCACAGGAACACAGAACGTTCCTGCAGAACCCAAAAGGAACCGAGCCAAAGCTGCAGGTTCTTCAGAAGAACAGCTGCTGTTCCAACACCAAGAACCAGACTGTAGAAATCGCTGCAGACGTTTAGGGGCGTGTCTTATTGATGGACAGGTGGGTAGAAGGGTCAAACGGTTTTGTGACTACTGCTGAGGTGGGCGGGGCCAGGGTGGGTGGGGCCAGGGTGGGCGGGGGCAGCCCCCTCAGTGACCCGTCACTCTTCATGGAGCAGGTTATCATTGGACATCATCCTCTGACTCACCGTGGATGCATCCACCTGGTCCAGGTGAAGGAACACCTGAGGGCTGCTGGGACGGCCAGTTACCTGTACACACACAAGTACACACACATATGTACACACACACACACACACACGAGTACACACACACATATGTACACACACACACACATATGTACACACACAAGTACACACACGAGTACACACACACATATGTACACACACACAATAACAAACACACACATATGTACACATACACAATAACACACACACACGAGTACACACACATATGTACACACACACAATAACACACACACACATATGTACACACACAGTAACACACACACACATATGTACACACACAAGTACACACACATATGTACACACACAAGTACACACACACAATAACACACACACACAATAACACACACACACATATGTACACACACACACATATGTACACACACAAGTACACACACATATGTACACACACAAGTACACACACATATGTACACACACACAATAACAAACACACACATATGTACACATACACAATAACACACACACACGAGTACACACACATATGTACACACACAGTAACACACACACACATATGTACACACACAAGTACACACACATATGTACACACACAAGTACACACACATATGTACACACACAAGTACACACACACAATAACACACACACACATATGTACACACACACACATATGTACACACACAAGTACACACACATATGTACACACACAAGTACACACACATATGTACACACACAAGTACACACATTCCCACACATGTGAACACACAAACAGACATACACTTGTGTACACGCACACAGGAACACACCCACAGGTACACACATTCCCACACATGTGAACACACAAACAGACATACACTTGTGTACACGCACACAGGAACACACCCACAGGTACACACATTCCCACACATGTGAACACACAAACAGACATACACTTGTGTACACGCACACAGGAACACACCCACAGGTACACACATTCCCACATATGTGGACTCACAAACAGACAGCCCTCATCTCTCCACTGATCTCGGTTCTGATCTTACAGCTGCGGTCCGGCTCAGGTCCAGCAGGCCTGCAATTATCAGGAACGTCCACATCCTGGTCCAGACTGGGATGGAGGTCTGGAGGTAACGTCCGTGGATCTTATTGTGTTTCTGACAGGAAGGGGGCTGACACCACGGTTCCCTCTGGCCCCGCCCCCCTCCTACAGATGACCCGCCCCTCAAAACCATCGTGTGGGTTAGTGTGTGTGTGTGTGTTCCTTCATCAGGATCCTTGAACCTTCATGGTTCCAGAGTAACCGGTACAGACCAGAACATGTTCTGACGGGACGGAACCTCACGTCTGTGGTTCTGGTTAGGGTCCAGGTCTAAGAACGCTGACCTGTGTGTGTGTGCGCGTGTGTGTGTGTGCGTGTGCATGTGTGTGACAGCAGTGTAGTCATACTGAGTGAACCAGTTCTGCTCTGATTTATGCCTCATTGTTGTCGGACTGTAAACAGTTAAGGAAACTCAAACACGACCAGAACTGATCCAGAACTGTAGCAGATCCTGAACCAGATCTAGATCCCTATCAGAGCGTGAGATCAAAGCAGACCTGATCCTGGTTCTGGTCCTGGCAGTCTGGAGTCCAGACCTGAACACCCTAATGTTCTGTAGACGGTGGTCCGATGTGGTTTTTGGACGGTGACCTTCCACCGACTCGTCTGACAGAGATGGATGGAGCTGTGGTGAAGAGGCTCCGCCCCCAGCTGACTGTAAACATGTTTCACAATGACCACAGACCACTGCAGTGAAAACAACAGGACATATTATGGGATGGTTACTTTAAGGCCTCTGTTAGAACGTGAGATCTTCAACAACACAATCCTCGTTTGTGGAGTAAACAAACGTTTGTCTGAATGATTGATGACGTTTGGGCCCAGAAACGCTTCTGACCAAACCTGAATAATCTGTGACGGTTCTAGTTGAACTGCAGCTATGATCATTGATCAGAGGATTGATGAATCAGTTGAAGCTCTCATGGTGATGATGTCACAGTTCTACAGGAAGATTATTGATCCATGAGGAATGTTGGTGCTCTAACCCTTAACCCTGACTGAAGGTTGACGGTTTGATGCTGGATCCTGAAGGTCACAGGTCTGGGACTTGGTCTAGGACAGTCTAGGACCAGTCTGGGACCAGGTCTAGGACGGTCATAGACCTTACTACAGGTCGGCCTTGTCTGACTGAACCAAGAATCCCAGAGAACCGGACTGATGGATGATCATGGGTCAGCACCGCTAAATCTGAGGCCGTGGTTCTTGACCAGAGAAAGGTAGTTTGCCATCTCTGGGTGGGTGGAGTCTCCCTACCCCAGGTGGACGAGTTTAAATATCTGGGGGTCTTGTTCATGAGTGAGGGAGGACCGGAGCGTGAGATTGACAGGCGGATCAGAGCGGCGTCCATAGTTATACGGTCGGTGTATCGGTCCGTTGTGGTGAAGAGAGAGCTGAGCCAAAAAGCAAAGCTCTCAATTTACCGGTTGGTCTACGTTCCAGTACTCACCTATGGTCATGAGCTCTGGGTCATGACCCAAAGAACCAGGAATACAAGCGGCTGACATGAGCTTCCTCCATAGGGGGCTGGACGCTCCCTTAGAGATAGGGGGAGGAGCTAAATCAACCACGGAGTAGAACCGCTGCTCCTCCACATCCAGAGGAGCCAGTTGAGGTGGCTGGGGCATCTTGTCTGGATGCCTCCTGGGGAGGTGTTCCTCATGTCCCACTGGGCGGAGGCTCTGTCAGCTGGCCTGGGAACACCTCTCAACCCCCCCAGAGGAGCTGAAGGAAGTGGGCGGGGTGAGGGAAGTCTGGACATCTCTGCTCAGACTGCTGCCCCCATGACCCCGAGTGAGGGATGGATAAATGATTAAAATAGAAAAGATTGATGAAAGTGGGATAAGTGAGGGTGAATTCAACAGGAAACCTTCAAAGACCTTCAAAATAAAAGTTTGTTGTTACTAAAGTGAAGATTTCATCCACGATTATAAAAACAAACATTTGGATTAAACTTTAGTTTGATTATTTATTTCCTGGTTTTGCTCATGACTGTTGATTAAACTCATGAAGCTTCATGTTGGAATATGAACATAATATTTGAGGAGAATGTCTCTGCTTCTCTGTTTCCATGACTACAGCAGACTGTCGTCTCACTGGACAGTTTCAATAAAGTTTTCTTCAACTCCTTTCCTTCTTGGTGCTTCGTGGTTTGTTGCCTAGCAACATATCCATCTCAGAGATGAGGGGCGGAGTCAGCTGTGTCAGCACCTTAGAGAAAGAGAGTGGGATGGTTAACGCCCCCTCCAGAGTGGACCAATCAGAGAGCAGAGCTGGAAGTTTCAGTTACTCTGAGAGCGCCCAGGTTCTCCAGCAGCTGGTCCGGGTTGGAGACCCCCAGCAGAACCGAGCTGACGCCCTCACTGCGCAGACACCAGGCTGCAAAACACACAAACACACACATCAACACGCAGAACCCGAACGGAGAACCTGTCATGTCTGTGGTGTTGGTAATGTTCTCCTCCTGGTTCCTCTCCACCAGTGGGTTCTGATGGTTCTCCTCTGACTGTTCCTCCCTTCTTGGACCCTTCAGGGTTCCTCAGGTCAGGTCCAGCAGGTCACAGGTTTTGTGGTCTGTGACCCGTTTCCGGTCCCTGGTTCTGATCCAGTCTGTCCTCTGTTCAGTGTTTTCTGGCTGTCAGACTGTGGATCTGTCTCCTCTGTGGTTCAGTGGATGAACTCCAGGTTCTCCTGACTCTGGATCTCTGTCTTTGCTCCTCCTCCAGCTGCTGTGGAGGTTCTGGCTCCTCCTCAACTCATGACGGTGTCTCTCCAGCGTTCTCCTTCTCCACCACCACCAGGACTGTCTCGCATTTGGAGTTCTTCTGCTTTCAGCAGACGTGGACACGGACGTCTTCAACATCTTCAACGTCTTCCTCTCTCAGGAAACTGTTCCAGAGGCTTCCAGTCCTCCGTGATCGTGCTCCTCAAACATCACAACAATGAACGACCTGTGACCCCTATATGGTCGCGTATGAACCCCATCAGTTTGGCTCCTGCCCCAACAGATCAGCAGACAGGGTGACCCTACCCCCCCCCCAATACACCCTGCAACATCTGGACACTAAACACTTACGGTTACTGTTCCTGGACTGCAGCTCCGCCTTCAATACCATGATCATACCTAAAGGTCACCTGACCTCAGGGCCCCCACCCCCCCATGATCATACCTAAAGGTCACCTGACCTCAGGGCCCCCCACCCCCCATGATCATACCTAAAGGTCACCTGACCTCAGGGCCCCCCACCCCCCCATGATCATACCTAAAGGTCACCTGACCTCAGGGCCCCCCACCCCCCATGATCATACCTAAAGGTCACCTGACCTCAGGGCCCCCCACCCCCAATGATCACACCTAAAGGTCACCTGACCTCAGGGCCCCCACCCCCCATGATCATACCTAAAGGTCACCTGACCTCAGGGCCCCCCACCCCCCATGATCATACCTAAAGGTCACCTGACGTCAGGGACCCCCACCCCCCAATGATCACACCTAAAGGTCACCTGACCTCAGGGCCCCCCACCCCCAATGATCACACCTAAAGGTCACCTGACCTCAGGGCCCCCCACCCCCCCATGATCATACCTAAAGGTCACCTGACCTCAGGGCCCCCCACCCCCCCATGATCATACCTAAAGGTCACCTGACCTCAGGGCCCCCCACCCCCCCATGATCATACCTAAAGGTCACCTGACCTCAGGGCCCCCCACCCCCAATGATCACACCTAAAGGTCACCTGACCTCAGGGCCCCCCACCCCCCAATGATCACACCTAAAGGTCACCTGACCTCAGGGCCCCCCACCCCCCCATGATCACACCTAAAGGTCACCTGACCTCAGGGCCCCCCACCCCCCCATGATCACACCTAAAGGTCACCTGACCTCAGGGCCCCCCACCCCCCCATGATCACACCTAAAGGTCACCTGACCTCAGGGCCCCCCACCCCCCCATGATCACACCTAAAGGTCACCTGACCTCAGGGCCCCCCACCCCCCCATGATCATACCTAAAGGTCACCTGACCTCAGGGCCCCCCACCCCCCCATGATCACACCTAAAGGTCACCTGACCTCAGGGCCCCCCACCCCCCCATGATCATACCTAAAGGTCACCTGACCTCAGGGCCCCCCACCCCCAATGATCACACCTAAAGGTCACCTGACCTCAGGGCCCCCCACCCCCAATGATCACACCTAAAGGTCACCTGACCTCAGGGCCCCCCACCCCCCCATGATCACACCTAAAGGTCACCTGACCTCAGGGCCCCCCACCCCCAATTATCATACCTAAAGGTCACCTGACCTCAGGGCCCCCCACCCCCCAATGATCACACCTAAAGGTCACCTGACCTCAGGGCCCCCCACCCCCAATGATCATACCTAAAGGTCACCTGACCTCAGGGCCCCCCACCCCCCAATGATCACACCTAAAGGTCACCTGACCTCAGGGCCCCCCACCCCCCCATGATCATACCTAAAGGTCACCTGACGTCAGGGCCCCCCACCCCCCAATGATCACACCTAAAGGTCACCTGACCTCAGGGCCCCCCACCCCCAATGATCATACCTAAAGGTCACCTGACCTCAGGGCCCCCCACCCCCCCATGATCATACCTAAAGGTCACCTGACCTCAGGGCCCCCCACCCCCCCATGATCATACCTAAAGGTCACCTGACCTCAGGGCCCCCCACCCCCAATGATCACACCTAAAGGTCACCTGACCTCAGGGCCCCCCACCCCCCAATGATCACACCTAAAGGTCACCTGACCTCAGGGCCCCCCACCCCCCCATGATCATACCTAAAGGTCACCTGACGTCAGGGCCCCCCACCCCCAATGATCATACCTAAAGGTCACCTGACGTCAGGGCCCCCCACCCCCCAATGATCACACCTAAAGGTCACCTGACCTCAGGGCCCCCCACCCCCAATGATCATACCTAAAGGTCACCTGACCTCAGGGCCCCCCACCCCCAATGATCATACCTAAAGGTCACCTGACGTCAGGGCCCCCCACCCCCCATGATCAGACCTAAAGGTCACCTGACGTCAGGGGCCCCCACCCCCCATGATGGTACCTATGGCGAGCTGAGCGGCGGTGCAGTTCAGCCTGTCGGCCAGAAGGTGGAGCTCTTTGATTTTCCTCAGCTGCTTCCTGCCCTCCTCACTATAGAGACGCTCCTTCAGCCAGGTGTAGCCCTGCAGGTACACAAAACACACAATAACATGCAGCTCAGCGGCCTTGTGGTGGAGTGTCTGAGACTGGAAGGTCATGAGTTCAAATCCACGGCACAGTCAAACTAAAAACTCAGTATTAGGGGTTTGGGTGGGGGGGGCTGGTCGTGGCTGCAGCTCCCCCCGGGGGAGGGGCAAATGCAGAGAACACACTTCACACACCCAGGTGTGTACTTCTCAGTGTGTACTTCTCACTTTAGTGTCAGTGGTAGTCGTACCTTCATGGCTGCTCTGGAACTCTCTGGAACTCCATCAATGTATTTTCCCGTCAGCAGGCCGCACGCCAACGGAGACCAGGTCATGGCACCAACACCTGTGCACAGGTGGGAGGAGAAGGAGGTAGAGGGGCACTTCATTTTGGGTGCAAATTCTAAAAAACACATTCGTGAAGGAAGAAGCAGCACTGAAAAGGTCTGTGTGTGTGATACATGTGTGTACAGGTGTGTGTACAGGTGTGTGTACAGGTGTGTTACATGTGTGTACAGGTGTGTTGACAGGTGTGATACATGTGTGTACAGGTGTGTGTGCAGGTGTGATACAGGTGTGATGCAGGTGTGATGAATACCAATCTTGTGGTAGAGTTCCGGCAGGTGAAGCTCCACCTTCTCCCTCTGGAAGTAATGATACTCCGCCTGCTCACACACCGGGGGAATCAGGTTGAACTGCCGAGCAATGGAGTAAGCCTCCTGACGGACACACAGGTGGGACAGGTGAGACATAATTAGGAGAGATGGGGGGGCACAGGTGATGCACACAGCTGAGGCATCCAGAGGAAACAGACACCAGAGAGAAAGGTATGGATGGTGGTGAGGGAGGTGAGAGACACAGGTGAGAGACACAGGTGAGACACATCCGGCAGGTGTAGACGCAACGATGATGCGTACAGGTGAGATGCAAACGAGACACACAGATGAGGCATGAAGAGGAGACATGCAGGCCTGTGAGGTCCTCCTGGTGTTGTCGTTGTGCTGCAGATGTGCGTTTGTGTTACCATGATCTCCACCACGTTCCACCGTGACGTTCCCCAGTACATGGCCAGACCCTGATCGATCACAAAGGTCATCGCACGCACAATCTCTGCAACACAACAGACCCACAACCTGTCAGAAGCCTGACACTAAGCGCCGTCCTGTCCGCTACAGACGACCCCAACACCTGTCAGCAGGTAAACCGCTTGTTACCGCACAGGTCTGGGGGGGTCTCAGTGTTCTCACCCTCCATGGGGGCATTGATGTCACTCCTGTTAGCAAAGACGATGTCCACGTAATCCAGCTGCAGCCTGGAGAGGGAGCCGCGCAGACCTGCAACACACACACACACACACACACACACAGAAACCTGCTCAGGTCCATGACTGCATCAATGATCAAAACCAGTTCAGCTTCAGGGACAGAAGACAGGAAGAGAAGCGCTGCAGCTGTCAGGACTCCACCATGACGGATGTGAGGGAGTCCAGATCCGTGTTTTCATCTGCTGTTCTGCGGTAAATCCTGAATGTTCTGTGATAAGAACATCTACAATCACCAGAACATCAGCTCTGTGTTCTTCACACAGGTTCTGGTTTAACAAGGAGAAGTTTGCCGAAGCTTGGAGGAGCTTTTCAAAATAAGAGCACCGGATCTCTCAGCATCTTTTGTCTGTCATAAGGAGGCGAGAAAAACCTTTGACTGTAGCTCCGCCCACTCGTGGCGGGAGCTAAACCCAATGAGTTCTATGGCTAGAGGAAACATCACGTGGTTCCTCATGGTAAGCAGAGCACCGCCATCTTGGTGAGGTCCAGTCACTGCTGCAGTGCATATGAACACATTTTCCCTCCCAGAGAGAGAATGTCCCACTTCCCAAAAGCCAAGTTCCATGACCGAGGTTTGGGCCGCCGAGGCACCCGCCTTCGACTGCCACCCAAACCACATTGCACCGGCCCCTTTGGAGGTCTCCTACGGGTGGTGGGCCCATGGGAGAGTGGACCTACGTCACTTCTTTGGGCTGAGCCTGACCGGGGCCCCTGGGAAGGGCCCCAACCCCAGGCCTGGCTCCAGAGTGGGGCCCCGATGACGCCAATCCAGGTGAGATAATCGGGTCCTTGGTCTTAGTCTTCATCAGAGGATTCTGATTTAGTCATAAAGTCTTTTCAGTCATTAAAGGCAGAAACAGATGATCTAGTGTGAGTTTGTGTTGTTGTCTTCACTTAACACAAAGTTATCAAAGTGACATGAAGATGTGATCCAAAACACACAACTGCACACCTGAGCTAGGCACACACCTGTTCCCTCACACTAACACACACATATTTACATACACACACACACTAACACACACACACCCACACACATTTACATACACACACATTCACACACACACATACACATTCACACACACACCCACACACTAACACACACACACACATTTACATACACACACACACACTAACACACACACACACACACATACACATTCACATTCACACACACACATACACATTCACATTCACATTCACAGGGAGCTGAGGGAAGGTAGACAGACACATGAACCACAGTTATGAATGGTTTAGTAATGTTTTATATAAAGAAATGGATAAAAATAGAGCAAAACAAAACTATAAAAGCAATGAAGGAATGTGTCAAAGTAGACAACCTTAGTGGAACAATGAACTGTAGAGTCTATGGGAAAAATGATGTCTAACAGAGAAAAAGGATTTAAAATTCAAACAAATAGTCCTGAAAAAAAGAGAGAGAGCTTCTTTCTGTGTCTAAAAACTGTCAGAGTGGTTTTGATGAAAAGTTCAGATTATTTAAAAGACGTTTCAGGGGTAAAGCTCTTCAGCTACAACTACATTTGCAAAATAATAAGTCACAGCTATTTTGGAGGAAATCAATAAACTTGGACCTAAAAGTACAAGAACGGTTCCACATGAGATTCTAACAGACTCTGGAGAATCTGTCTTTCTAACAGAGCAGCTGTTAACCCTTAGATGACCCCCCCCTTCCATTGAGGTGTTCTCCCTACCATGACAAAGGTGGATAAAGGTGGAAAGATTTCATGTAATCCATGGACACCAGTGAAGATCACAAATAATTGAAGAAAAAAGGTTCAGAGCACTGTCTAGTGGGTCTAGATGACCCACCTCCCAACGTTAAAGTGCCTAGGATAGAGTCAGATCATGAAAACTTGTTTACCTGTAATAGTTGTTCCCACCTGTTGATGACCAGTTTTTTCTGAATATGTCCAAATCCAAAAAACTGCTTGGAGACAGTCGTATAAAACTTTCTCTGAACTACTCTGACAAAATAAATCAGGATATTACAACTGAGGAAGTTCTAAAAGTCCTTCAGAAAACTAAACTTCATAAAGCTGCTGGTGTGGATGAACTATCCAACCAGGTTCTTAGGTGTCCTAAATTGTTAAATACTCTACATTGTCTCTTTAGATTCTGTTTTAAGGATGGCTTTATACCATCTATTTGGTCTAAATGGATCATCAAGCCGATTCCAAAACCCCCTCAAGCAGACCCAAGAGTTCCTCTGAACTATGGAGGCATTAGCCTCCTGAGTACCGTGTATAAAGTGTTTTCTAGTATTTTAAATAATCGGTTATCTGAATACCTAGAAACAAGCGAAGTCCTTGTAGAGGAGCAGAATGGATTCAGGAGAAATAGAGCGTGTATTGACAATATTTATGTTCTGTCCTCGGTGGTGAGAGCTAGACTGCAAGAAAGTAAAAGTACCTTTGTTTGTTTTGTGGATTTAAAAAAAGCATTTGACTCGATAGACAGAGATCTTCTTCAATATAAATTACTTATGTATGGTATTAATGGTCAATTTTATAAAGCAATTGAAGCTTTGTACAAGGCTCCATTAGCCTGTGTGCAGGTGAATGACCTAAAAACAGGATGGTTTTCTACCATTTGGAGTTAAATAAGGAGATGTTCTTTCACCAACTCTTTTTTCTATCTATGTCAACGATTTAGCTCAAGAAATTAAGAAAACTAACTTAGGTATTGATATCAATAACTGGAACTTGAGCATATTACTTTATGCTGATGATATTATTTTGATTGCTGATGAGGAAATACAATTACAAGGAATGTTAAATACAATGAATGACTGGTGTAACAAATGGAGACTCACTATCAATAGTGATAAAACACAAATGGTTCATTTTAGAAAGCCTTTAGTACCTCAAAGTAATTTTCTGTTTTATTTTGGTAAAACTACTCTCATGTTTACTGATACCTATAAATATCTTGGTTTTGTTTTTCATAAAAATATGATGTTCTCAGAAGGAAAGCAGCTGTTATCAGATTCTGCTGGGAGGAGCTTAGTGCAGTGATAAATAAGATGAAGGTCTGTCCTGAGTTGAGTTTTGACACATTTAGTAAATTGGACGATGTGAGAAGTGTGATAAGGTTCAAAACAGGGCAATGAGATATTTTCTGGGTGTACACAGGTTCACCACTAAAGCCGCCATTGAGGGGGACATGGGGGGGGGGGCATGGGGGGGACCTTGTGTGATCAAACAAAGAGCAGAAGTTCTCAGATTATGGAACCGGCTGGTGACTTTACCTGCAGGGAGACTTGCACCTAAAATATTTGATTGTGATAGAGCTGATATTTGTTGAACATTCTGTGAACCTACAGTCATTATTTTTTAATTGTTTGAACTATAAGATAGATAAAAATTACGAACTTATGTGCAAATTAAGGACACATTTTCCTCTGAGCCATATGTTATGTATAACTTAAAAAGAGGACAAAGGTCCTCACGTGCTCCACTTAGAGCAGGAGTGCTCCCCCTACAGGTGGAAGTAGGGCGCTTTAAGGCGTTCCTGAGGAGGAAAGACTGTGAGCTGCCAGTGGTGGAGGATGAGGTTCATTCTCTGTTTTATTGTCCTTTGTACAAAAAACAGAGACTTTGTTTGTATGAGGTGATAGAAAAGAAAGTTGTTTTGATTATCTGAAGACAGCATTTTATGTTGGCTTTTTGAAAATGACATTTTTTGTTTGGCAATTTTTGTGTTAAAGGCATGAACAATAAGAATGGACACTTTGTAGAGTTTGTTATTGTATTTTTGTGATGTTTCTATTTTCTTTTTTCTGTATCTTGTTCTCCAGTGTCATATCAGCCCATGTGGGGTTATATGACTCTAGCACTAAATCAAAGAAAATCAATCAATCACATTCACACACACACACACACACAAAAACATTCACACACACACACTCACATTCACACACATCATCCCCCCTCTCTGCTACAACGATGGTGTCCGGTCACAGCAGCTGGTCTGCAGCGTCCGGTGGTCCTGGCCTGACGGAGGTTAAATTTAGATCCGTTTAAGTCACCAGAACCGCCGGCAGCTGTGAGGCGGCGATGATTGATGAACACCAGCTTGTTCTAATCCAGCCTGACTGACTCCCACTGAGCCTCCTAAAGCTGCTGTGACCCCCTGCAGACGACGTCAGGATGCTCTTCATCTCTACACATCACCAACTGCAGGAATGATGGTTAATCAGATGACGATGAAGAGCACTTCCAGCTGATCATCAGCAAAGCAGCAGTTCTGCTTCACATGTCCCTCCATCAGAAGAAGAGAAGGAAGTCTGGATGTTCAGCTGCTAACCACCATCATGTATCAGACCCCGCCCCCTCCTCCTGTTGTTTACAAACAGCAGCTATGGGGTCCAAGTCACGCTGACGGCCTTTAGGTCAGAGAAAAACGTCTGCAGAAACGTTTGCATCAGCTGAAAATAGAAGGTGGCTCCCTCTGCTGCTGCATGGATGGAATGCAAAGGCGTACATGTGGTTTCACAATGTTTAGCTGTTGTTGTGCAGGTGTTCTGCAGGTGTTTTGCGCTTGTTTTTTGCAGGTGTTGTACAGTTGTTTTGCAGGTGTTGTACAGGTGTTTTGCAGGTGTTGTACAGGTGTTTTGTAGGTGTTGTACAGGTGTTTTTCAGGTGTTGTACAGGTGTTGTACAGTTGTTTTGCAGGTGTTGTACAGGTGTTTTGCAGGTGTTGTACAGGTGTTGTACAGGTGTTTTGAAGGTGTTGTACAGTTGTTGTACAGGTGTTTTGCAGGTGTTGTACAGGTGTTTTGCAGGTGTTTTGCAGGTGTTGTACAGGTGTTTTGCAGGTGTTCTGCAGGTGTTCTGCAGGTGTTGTACAGGTGTTGTACAGGTGTTTTGCAGGTGTTGTACAGGTGTTTTGCAGGTGTTCTGCAGGTGTTTTGCAGGTGTTGTACAGGTGTTTTACAGGTGTTGTACAGGTGTTTTGCAGGTGTTGTACAGGTGTTTTGCAGGTGTTCTGCAGGTGTTTTACAGGTGTTGTACAGGTGTTTTACAGGTGTTGTACAGGTGTTTTGCAGGTGTTGTACAGGTGTTTTGCAGGTGTTGTACAGGTGTTTTGCAGGTGTTCTGCAGGTGTTTTGCAGGTGTTGTACAGGTGTTTTACAGGTGTTGTACAGGTGTTTTGCAGGTGTTTTGCAGGTGTTGTACAGGTGTTTTGCAGGTGTTCTGCAGGTGTTTTACAGGTGTTGTACAGGTGTTTTACAGGTGTTGTACAGGTGTTTTGCAGGTGTTGTACAGGTGTTTTGCAGGTGTTCTGCAGGTGTTTTGCAGGTGTTGTACAGGTGTTTTACAGGTGTTGTACAGGTGTTCTGCAGGTGTTTTACAGGTGTTGTACAGGTGTTTTGCAGGTGTTCTGCAGGTGTTTTACAGGTGTTGTACAGGTGTTTTACAGGTGTTGTACAGGTGTTTTGCAGGTGTTCTGCAGGTGTTGTACAGGTGTTGTACAGGTGTTTTGCAGGTGTTGTACAGGTGTTTTGCAGGTGTGTGGTTTCTGCGCAGATACCAGTCATGTTTGTTTACCTTCAATGATGTGTTTCCGTGACAACCCTCGCTCAGTCTCTGCTCTGTGGGAACACAAACACACAGGTGTCAGTACAGTTACCTTCATCCATCTGCTCCTCATCCCATGACCAGCAGAACCACTTCATCCATCAGGACAGTTTAACAGAGAACCTGAGACACACTGAAGGTTCTAAGAGGAGGTTCTGGAGGAACCAGCAGAAGCAGAACCTCTGCAGAGAAGAACTTCCTAATGGAAGTGTTTCTTCTGAGTGTGAGCGTCAATCAGGATTCTGGCATCAGAACAGGAACAGAGAACGTCAGAACGCAGCACTCACTGTCCTCCCCAGTAGATCTTGGTGGTCACCACGTAACTGGACCTCCTGATGAAGATAGACACACAGCAGTGAGAGGCTCTACAGAGGAAGAGGAGATGATGAAGGGCGGGGAACCTGCAGACCTTAGAAACCGATGAACTGTTGGAAAATTGAGTTCAATTTACAAAAGTATTTTCTAAAATATTTAAATGATAAATTTTTGCTAAAAATAACTCCTCTACATCATCATCATCATCATTGTTTGTGTCAAACAGAATGTAGTGTCTCCTGCTCTCCTGCAGGGGGCGCTGCTATGACAGTTCTCCTGTGGAGATCTCCTACATATTTTATGATAATTACTATTCATCAAATGTTTGTTTGAATCCAAAAGATGAAAGCAAACTGCAGTCCCATCAGAACATAGATCCACTACAACTAGAACGTCCTGGAACCTGAACGCATCACGGCTGCTGGTTCTTACCTCCAACCTTTCTTCCTCAGGATGTTTCCCAGCGTCGTCTCCGCCCTGAAACACAAACCGCCGTCAGCCCGAGGTGCACGTGCATGAGTTCCTCACCAAGAACATGACAGAGAACATTTCTATCTGCTCAAGTCTGTGCAGGAACCCATCCAGAACATGCCACTGTTCATCTAAAGGCTCTACAAGAACACTGAGCTTGGCAGATGTTTGAGTGAACTTCATCTCCAAATGTAACGGAACAAGAGAGGATGGGAGGAACAAACACGGAGAACAAACACGGAACATTAATGAAACATCAATGGAACATCACTAAAACATCAAGAGAACATCAATGGGACATTAATGGAGCATCATTAAAACATCAATGGAACATCAATAGAATATCAATAGAACATCAATGGAACATTAATGGAACATCAAAAGAAAATGAATGGAACATTAATGGAACATCATTAAAACATCAATGAAACATCCCTAGAACATCAAGAGAACATCAATGGAACATGAATGGAACATCAATAGAACATCAATGGAACATCAATAGAGCATCAATGGAACATCAATAGAATATCATTCGAACATCACTAGAACATCATTATAACATGAATGGAACATCAAGAGAACATCATTGGAACATGAATGGAACATCAATAGAACATCAATGGAACATGAATGGAACATCAATAGAACATCATTAGAACATGAATGGAACATCAATAGAACATTAATGGAACATCAATAGAGCATCAATGGAACATCAATAGAACATCACTAGAACATCAATGGAACATCAATAGAACATCACTAGAACATCAATAGAACATCAATGGAACATGAATGGAACATCAATAGAACATTAATGGAACATCAATAGAGCATCAATGGAACATCAATAGAACATCACTAAAACATCAATAGAACATCAATAGAATATCAATGGAACATGAATGGAACATCAATAGAACATTAATGGAACATCAATAGAGCATCAATGGAACATCAATAGAACATCACTAGAACATCAATAGAACATCAATGGAACATTAATGGAACATCAATAGAACATCAATGGAACATGAATGGAACATCAATGGAACATCAATAGAACATTAATGGAACAACAATAGAGCATAAATGGAACATCAATAGTACATCACTAGAACATCAATAGAACATCAATGGAACATTGATGGAACATCAATAGAACATGAATGGAACATGAATGGAACATCAATAGAACATCAATGGAACATGAATGGAACATCAATAGAACATCAATGGAACATGAATGGAACATCAATAGAACATTAATGGAACATCAATAGAGCATCAATGGAACATCAATAAAACATCACTAGAACATCGATAGAACATCAATGGAACATGAATGGAACATCAATAGAACATCAATGGAACATGAATGGAACATCAATAGAACATCATTAGAGCATCAATGGAACATCAATAGAACATCACTAGAACATCAATGGAACATCGCTAGAACATCAATGGAACATGAATGGAACATCAATAGAACATCAATGGAATATGAATAGAACATCACTAGAACATCATTAGAACATCAATGGAACATGAATGGAACATCAATAGAACATCAATGGAACATCAATAGAGCTTCAATGGAACATCAATAGAATATCACTAGAACATCATTAGAACATCAATGGAACATGAATGGAACATCAATAGAACATCAATGGAACATCAATAGAACATCAATGGAACATGAATGGAACATCAATAGAACATCAATGGAACATTAATGGAGCATCATTAGAGCATCAATGGAACATCAATAGAACATTAATGGAACATCACTAGAACATCAATGGAACATGAATGGAACATCAATAGAACATCAATGGAACATGAATAGAACATCACTAGAACATCATTAGAACATCAATGGAACATGAATGGAACATCAATAGAACATCAATGGAACATCAATAGAGCATCAATGGAATATAAATAGAATATCACTAGAACATCATTAGAACATCAATGGAACATGAATGGAACATCACTAGAACATCATTAGAACATGAATGGAACATCAAGAGAACATCATTGGAACATGAATGGAACATCAATAGAACATCAATGGAACATGAATGGAACATCAATAGAACATCAATGGAACATGAATGGAACATCAATAGAACATCAATGGAACATGAATGGAACATCAATAGAACATTAATGGAACATCAATAGAGCATCAATGGAACATCAATAGAACATCACTAGAACATCAATAGAACATCAATGGAACATGAATGGAACATCAATAGAACATTAATGGAACATCAATAGAGCATCAATGGAACATCAATAGAACATCACTAGAACATCAATAGAACACCAATGGAACATGAATGGAACATCAATAGAACATTAATGGAACATCAATAGAGCATCAATGGAACATCAATAGAACATCACTAGAACATCAATAGAACATCAATGGAACATTAATGGAACATCAATAGAACATCAATGGAACATCAATAGAGCATCAATGGAACATCAATAGAATATCATTCGCACATCACTAGAACATCATTATAACATGAATGGAACATCAAGAGAACATCATTGGAACATGAATGGAACATCAATAGAACATCAATGGAACATGAATGGAACATCAATAGAACATCATTAGAACATGAATGGAACATCAATAGAACATTAATGGAACATCAATAGAGCATCAATGGAACATCAATAGAACATCACTAGAACATCAATAGAACATTAATGGAACATTAATGGAACATCAATAGAACATCAATGGAACATCAATGGAACATCAATAGAACATCAATGGAACATGAATGGAACATCAATAGAACATCAATGGAACATGAATGGAACATCAATAGAACATCAATGGAACATGAATGGAACATCAATAGAACATTAATGGAACATAAATTACATTCAAAGTTAGACTGAAAACATTCCTCTTTGGACAGGCTTATTGTCAGACTAGTTAGTATTCAGAGATTATTTAACTTAATGTTAGTTTGTTTAAATTAAACTTAATAATAACTATTTCTTTTAAAAGGCTGCTAGAAGTTGAAGCTGGGGTAACTATGGTACACTGGGGTTCTGTCCTCTTTCCTTTTTTACTTCTACCCTTCCTCTCCTCTATTCTTGATCATTATTTATCATTTAGTTCTCCATGCCTCTGTTTGGTGCAGTGCGATTCATGTATTGTCCCTCTTTTCCTCTCCCCTCCTGGGGAGTGGGAGTGCTTCCAGACTCCAGTTGGCTCATCCGTGCTCCAGTTCCTGACCGTTTACCTCTCCTTTGCTCCTGCTCCTACACCTGGCTGTGGATCCTGCCTCTGGCTCATCTCTGGCTCGTCTCTGCTCTGTACCTGACCGAGTACCTCGCCTCTGCTCCTGCTCCTACACCTGGCTGTGGTTCCTGTCTCCGGCTCGACTCGCGCCTTTGACTGTCCCGATAACCACGGCTGGATGAAGCTCGTCTGCTGGACTTTATATATGTAGTTGTAGATTTAGATAAGTTAATTCTTCTCTAAGAGTTCTGGTAAATCGCCTGTCCGTCCTGGGGGAGGATCCCTCCTTCATGTGGGCACCCCTGAGGTTTCTTCGTTTTTTCCGGAATCCGGTTTTTTTGGGAGTTTTTCCTTACCGCGAAGGGGGGTCTAAGGGCAGGGATGCCAGTATAGCTTAGTCAGTTTGTTAGTTCATTTTAGTATTTTTCTATTGAACTCTTTGTATTCGTGATCCTTTTGATTTCATGTTTTACTTCGAAGCCCATCGAGACGACTGTTGTTGTGATTTTGGGCTATACAAATAAAATTGAATTGAATTGAATTAAATAGAGCATCAATGGAACATCAATGGAACATGAATGGAACATCAATAGAACATCAATGGAACATGAATGGAACATCAATAGAACATCAATGGAACATTAATGGAGCATCATTAGAGCATCAATGGAACATCAATAGAACATGAATGGAACATTTCTGGAACATCAATAGAACGTCAATGGAACATCAATGGAACATCAATAGAACATCACTAGAACATCAATAGAACATCAATGGAACATCAATGGAACATCAATAGAACATCACTAGAACATCAATTGAATATCAATAGAACATCAATGGAACATTAATGGAACATCATTAGAGCATCAATGGAACATCAATAGAACATCAAAAGAACATCAATGGAACATGAATGGAACATCAAAAGAACATCAATGGAACATGAATGGAACATCAATAGAACATCAATGGAACATGAATGGAACATCAATAGAACATCAATGGAACATGAATGGAACATCAATAGAACATTAATGGAACATCAATAGAGCATAAATGGAACATCAATAGTACATCACTAGAACATCAATAGAACATCAATGGAACATTGATGGAACATCAATAGAACATGAATGGAACATGAATGGAACATCAATAGAACATCAATGGAACATGAATGGAACATCAATAGAACATCAATGGAACATGAATGGAACATCAATAGAACATCAATGGAACATGAATGGAACATCAATAGAACATTAATGGAACATCAATAGAGCATCAATGGAACATCAATAGAACATCACTAGAACATCAATAGAACATCAATGGAACATGAATGGAACATCAATAGAACATTAATGGAACATCAATAGAGCATCAATGGAACATCAATAGAACATCACTAAAACATCAATAGAACACCAATGGAACATGAATGGAACATCAATAGAACATTAATGGAACATCAATAGAGCATCAATGGAACATCAATAGAACATCACTAGAACATCAATAGAACATCAATGGAACATTAATGGAACATCAATAGAACATCAATGGAACATCAATAGAGCATCAATGGAACATCAATAGAATATCATTCGCACATCACTAGAACATCATTATAACATGAATGGAACATCAAGAGAACATCATTGGAACATGAATGGAACATCAATAGAACATCAATGGAACATGAATGGAACATCAATAGAACATCATTAGAACATTAATGGAACATCAATAGAGCATCAATCGAACATCAATAGAACATCACTAGAACATCAATAGAACATTAATGGAACATTAATGGAACATTAATGGAACATCAATAGAACATCAATGGAACATCAATGGAACATCAATAGAACATCAATGGAACATGAATGGAACATCAATAGAACATCAATGGAACATGAATGGAACATCAATAGAACATCAATGGAACATGAATGGAACATCAATAGAACATTAATGGAACATAAATAGAGCATCAATGGAACATCAATGGAACATGAATGGAACATCAATAGAACATCAATGGAACATGAATGGAACATCAATAGAACATCAATGGAACATTAATGGAGCATCATTAGAGCATCAATGGAACATCAATAGAACATGAATGGAACATTTCTGGAACATCAATAGAACGTCAATGGAACATCAATGGAACATCAATAGAACATCACTAGAACATCAATAGAACATCAATGGAACATCAATGGAACATCAATAGAACATCACTAGAACATCAATTGAATATCAATAGAACATCAATGGAACATTAATGGAACATCATTAGAGCATCAATGGAACATCAATAGAACATCAAAAGAACATCAATGGAACATGAATGGAACATCAAAAGAACATCAATGGAACATGAATGGAACATCAATAGAACATCAATGGAACATGAATGGAACATCAATAGAACATCAATGGAACATGAATGGAACATCAATAGAACATTAATGGAACATCAATAGAGCATCACTAAAACATCAATAGAACATCACTAAAACATCAATAGAACATCAATAGAATATCAATGGAACATGAATGGAACATCAATAGAACATTAATGGAACATCAATAGAGCATCAATGGAACATCAATAGAACATCAATGGAACATGAATGGAACATCAATAGAACATCAATGGAACATGAATGGAACATCAATAGAACATTAATGGAACATCAATAGAGCATCAATGGAACATCAATAGAACATCACTAGAACATCAATAGAACATCAATGGAACATGAATGGAACATCAATAGAACATCAATGGAACATGAATGGAACATCAATAGAACATCATTAGAGCATCAATGGAACATCAATAGAACATCACTAGAACATCAATAGAACATTAATGGAACATCGCTAGAACATCAATGGAACATGAATGGAACATCAATAGAACATCAATGGAATATGAATAGAACATCACTAGAACATCATTAGAACATCAATGGAACATGAATGGAACATCAATAGAACATCAATGGAACATCAATAGAGCTTCAATGGAACATCAATAGAATATCACTAGAACATCATTAGAACATCAATGGAACATGAATGGAACATCAATAGAACATCAATGGAACATCAATAGAACATCAATGGAACATGAATGGAACATCAATAGAACATCAATGGAACATTAATGGAGCATCATTAGAGCATCAATGGAACATCAATAGAACATTAATGGAACATCACTAGAACATCAATGGAACATGAATGGAACATCAATAGAACATCAATGGAACATGAATAGAACATCACTAGAACATCATTAGAACATCAATGGAACATGAATGGAACATCAATAGAACATCAATGGAACATCAATAGAGCATCAATGGAACATAAATAGAATATCACTAGAACATCATTAGAACATCAATGGAACATGAATGGAACATCACTAGAACATCATTAGAACATGAATGGAACATCAAGAGAACATCAATGGAACATGAATGGAACATCAATAGAACATCAATAGAGCATCAATGGAACACTGAATTAATTAAGCAGATTCTGAGAGTTCTCTGTAACAAATGTTCTAAATCCTAAAACATTAACTAAATATCTTTAAAAATGTTTCCAGGAATTTTGACAGAAAGATTCAAAACTTTGAGACCAACGTTTCATTTTCCTCACAACAAAGACCACACATGTGTGTACCTGCCCGCCGCGTACACCTCAGCGGTGTCAAACAGGTTCACGCCGCTGTCAAACGCCAGCGTCATCACGCTCTCCGCCATCTGCAAGCAGACAGACCCACTGAGCGCGTGCAGCAGCGTTCATCTGTGGTTAGAGGGACAGGACCACACATGGACAGGTAAACTAACACAAACACGCATGCACACTAACACACACATCACCACACATACACAAGCACACACACACACATGCACACAGACACGTACACACAAACACACATAGACACGTACACACAAACACAGGTGCAGTGGTTACCTCGTCAGACATCTGGGAGCCAAAGGTCACCCAGGTTCCTGTCAACACATGAACATTGTGATTGTGGTTCTGCAGGTGGAACACGTCTGGATGTGACGGCGTGTTCTCACCGAGGCCTAAGCAGGACACTCTAAGTCCAGATTTCCCCAGGTTCCTGTGAACGAGTGATGGTTTCATGAGTGGACCGGTCCAGAACCAACATACAGATTTTAGGGAAACAGTTTCTGCTTCTCACAAACATCAGTGATGATCCACAGATTCAGCACTGTGACACTTTTGGACCTCAGAGAACTCAGAGAGAACTGCAGAACATCAGATGACTGCATGCAGAACAGCTTTAGTGAGTCTGTCCCACAAGAACCTGACAGACACACACACCTACACAAACACACACCTACACACACACAAACACATACACACGCAGACACACACACCTACACAAACACATACACACGCAGATACACACACCTACACAAACACATACACACGCAGATACACACACACACAGACGCACACTGCTGATCACTGGCGCCAACCTCCCACCAGAGGGAAGGTGGGGTTCAGCGTCTTGCTCAAGGACACTTCGACACACGGGCGTGCAAGGCGGGAATCGTACAGCAAACTTCCGATCAGAGGTCGACCACTGTACCACAGGCACCCAATATGTCTGCAGGTTTCTCAGCTCCTTCTTAGGAAAAGTGTTGATATTTGGGACGGGTTGCAGTGTGTGTGTGTGTGTGTGTGTGTGTGTTTGTGTGTGTGAGTGTGAGTAGATGGGACTGGGACTGTAAAGCCCTCTGGGCCTTTGAAGTGCTAAATAAGCAAACACCATTTACAAAACTGCCAACACCCATCAATCACCCATCAATCATCAATCATCATGGTGGGGGGGGGTCGAAACTAACAATCCTCCATTCCTCCCCCTCATGAGACATTGGCAGATATGAGCTCCTCCCAGAAAACAGCTGGCCCCTCCCACAACAACTGGCCCTTCCCAGAAAACAACTGGCCCCTCCCAGGAAACAGCTGGCCCCTCCCACAACAACTGCCCCCCCCAGAGAAAAACTGGCCCCTCCCAGAAAACAGCTGACCCCTCCCACAATAGCTGCCCCTCCCTCAACAACTGGCCCCACCCATAAAAGAACTGGCCCCACCCATAAAACAGCTGACCCCTCCTGATTGGTTGTTGTCATCAGGTCTGTCTAGACTTCTAGAAATGCTAATGCTAATGCTTGAAACTGAGATCCAGGTGGGATACCAAGACCACATCTTCATCATCATCATCATCACCTCACGTGTTAATATTGACTACTTCCTGATTGGTCCACATTATCACCATCACTACCATCAGCTTCATCATGACCATCTTCATCACTACCATCAACTTCATCATGACCATCTTCATCATCATCTGCAATATCTTCATCATGACCTTCATCCTCATCATCATCAGGTGTTCATGCTGATGACCACATCCTGAGCGTTGGCGGCGTATGGCGTTCAGGAACCAGCATCAACAGCTGGACCGTAGCTGTGGTTACATCATCAATATTTCACGCTGCGTTACCTGATCAGGTAACCCCCCCCCCCCCCCCCCCCCCGCAGCCCTCTGCATCAAAGCTTCTGATCCCACGTCTACCTGTCCCAGCATTTCACTGCCTCACCTGTACTTCATGTTGCTATGACGACCAAGAGCCTCCTTCATGTGGGCGTGGCCAAGCAGGGTGTGCCTGGCTGTCGGCTCCACCCTTACCTTCACCTGGCAGGTGGCGCTGTTGGCTGCTCGCCGCTCCTTCAGCTGATGCTCACTGGCCCCGCCTCCACCGCCACCCCCGCCCATGTTACATGCGATGGACACCTGCATGTCGGCGTCTACAAGATCACGCTGTCAATCTGGACGTCTGCTCTCAGAGACTCACGCCGCCGCCAAGGTCGCCCTTCACCATGGCAACAGAAGACATGAGTGGAAGAAGTTTGAGGCGTCCACTCTCCTGCAGGTCACACCATCCCGGAGGAGGAGGAGGAGGAGATGAAGAGCGTCCCACCAGGTCAGAGGAGCCAGACAAACTCCCTGAGAGGAGAGCGCTGCTCCTCTGGACCGCTCTGCTGACAGACCATGACGGCTGCAAGCCCCTCCCCCTCCAGCTGACAGACCAGAACGGCCAGCAAGCCCCTCCCATTCAGAGCCACACAACAATGAGTAGAGAGAGGGCAGCCTGACAGAACGAACAACCTCCACGTGCACAACGACACACGAAGACACACACGCTGTAACCCTCAGAGGAAGAGCATGTCAGTGGATCCAAACCAGACCACCACAGACTCTAAATCTCCACTTTGGTTCATAAAGGATCTGGAAACGTTCTAAATCTTTTCTGCTCAGGAACGTCAGAGGATCCACAACCTCCACACAGACTCACAAAACAACAACACAACAAACCACAAGCAGCTGCTCAACAGTGCTGCCTGAGGCCACCAGAGGAACTGCAGAGGAACTTCCTGACTCTACAGCCCCCCCCCCCCCCCCCCCCAGTGATTCCTGTAGTGGGGGGGGGGGGGGTTTCCTACGGTCATGTGATGCTTTGTGTTGCTTTTGTGTTTTTTCTCTTAGAAATGTGGTTGATCACATGATGACCCCCCCTCCCCCCGCCTCGGCGTCCCTCCCCCAGCAGGCCCTCCTTGATGCAGGGCCACTTCAGTGCGGGGGGGTCGGTGGGTCGCCCCGGGCCAGTGGTTGATGTGGATTAGAGAAGCGGCAGAGGTTGAAACGCCTCAGCGACCACGCCGCTGAGCACGCCACTGAGCACGCCACTGAGCAACCCCCACCCCCACCCCCCCACCCCACCCAGGGAGAGTCAGCTGAAGGCGGCAGCGCGTTCCTCTTTGTGGGACAGATCCAGATGAGGAACCAGTCCATCCAGAGAACGGCGCTGCATTCAGGTCTACAGCTTCTGCTTCTAAACGAAGCCTCAAAGCTTCAAAGGCTTCACTCCACCCCCCACCCCCCACTTCTTCAGAAATGAGAACATGACGTTCCAGGAAGACGGTCCTCCATGACTCTCATCTGCCAGCTTCCACTTCCTGTTCCTGAAGGAATGTTTCACGTCACATGATGCAGACGATGAGACTGTAACTTCCAGTGTAACTGTCCCTTTGAATGTAACTGTAACTTCCAGTGTAACTGTCACTTTGAATGTAACTGTAACTTTGAATGCAATTGGAACTTCCAGTGTAACTGTAAATTCGAGTGTAACTGTAACTTTGAATGTAACTGTAACTTTGAATGCAATTGGAACTTTGAATGTAATTGGAACTTCCAGTGTAACTGTAAATTCGAGTGTAACTGTAACTTTGAATGTAACTGTAACTTTGAATGTAACTGTAACTTTGAATGCAATTGGAACTTTAAATGTAATTGGAACTTCCAGTGTAACTGTAAATTTGAGTGTAACTGTAACTTTGAATGTAACTGGAACTTTGAATGTAATTCTAACTTCCAGTGTAACTGTAACTTTGAATGTAACTATAACTTTGAATGTAACTGTAACTTTGAATGCAATTGGAACTTTGAATGTAATTGGAACTTTAAATGTAATTGGAACTTCCAGTGTAACTGTAAATTTGAGTGTAACTGTAACTTTGAATGTAATTGGAACTTTGAATGTAATTGGAACTTTGAATGTAATTGGGACTTTGAATGTAATTGTAGCTTTGAATGTAATTGTAACTTCCAATGTAACTGTAACTATGAATGTAACTGTAACTTTGAATGTAATTGGAACTTTGAATGCTACTGTAACTTTAAATAAAACTATAACTTTGGATGAAACTGTAACTTGAGACAAAAATGAAGCCGATCATGCTGACTTTAGAATCCTCCTCTGGGTCTCTGCAGGAGGTTCTCTGATGAAGAGTGTGCACGTCTCTCTGACGTGCACGTCAGAGAGACGTGCACGTCATAGGAGCATGCTCACCATAGCCCTGTGAACATCAGAGAGCGTGCACGTCCGGGCGGTGTGCAAGCTGTGATGAATGACTTTCTGCAAAGTTAATGAGTGAAACTTGAGGCTCCAGAGCTGACCCCCCCCCCCCCTTTCTCTGTGTTATGGCATGGTGCCTCATAAGCTCCGCCTCCTCACCTGCAGCTCAGAGCTGAGCGATTGTTCTGGCGGGTAAAAATAGTGACAGCCGTGCTCGCTGATGCAGAGCTGCTTTGTGCACTAATGCACGGCTGCAGGACGAAGCCTCCTCTTCCTCCTGCAGGCTGATGAAGAGGAGCGGGGGAGGAGGGGGCCTTTCAGAGGAGACCCTGGGGGGGACCAGGAGCTCAAAGTGCGTCTGAAGAGGAGCAGGAACTGCTGTCATTATCACTACTGTGCACGCCATCGTGCACGCTGCTGCTGTGTGTGCTAGTCTGGCTGCACGCCGTTTACACGCCACAGCACACGCTACCAGGCTGCTGATCATGTGACCTGTTCTCTTGGTTAGGATCCAGCCACACCTCCAGAGGGAGGGATTGACTGGGACCACTGACAGGCCACGCCCACCACACACAGCTGATGGTGACATGATGATGCTGAACCTACTGATGAAGACTCAGCGGTCCAAACTCTTCATCCTCCATAAACAGAAATGGTTTTAGCGTTCTGAAAGGTTCTCTAGCAGAACCTGTGGTTCTGAGGAGATCAATGAACGGAACGTCTCAGGCTGGATTCAGCCTCTCACCTGTCTGCCGGCCTCTCACCTGTCTCCCGGCTTCTCACCTGTCTCCCGGCCTCTCACCTGTCTGTCGGCCTCTCACCTGTCTCCCGGCTTCTCACCTGTCTCCCGGCTTCTCCCTGTCTGCCGGCCTCTCACCTGTTTCCCAGCCTCTCACCTGTCTCCCGGCTTCTCACCTGTCTCCCGGCCTCTCACCTGTCTGCTGGCCTCTCACCTGTCTCCCGGCTTCTCACCTGTCTCCCGGCTTCTCCCTGTCTGCCGGCCTCTCACCTGTTTCCCAGCCTCTCACCTGTCTCCCGGCTTCTCACCTGTCTCCCGGCCTCTCACCTGTCTGCCGGCCTCTCACCTGTCTGCCGGCCTCTCACTTGTCTCCCGGCTTCTCACCTGTCTGCCGGCCTCACACCTGTCTGCCGGCCTCTCACCTGTCTGCCGGCCTCTCACCTGTCTGCCGGCCTCTCACTTGTCTCCCGGCTTCTCCCTGTCTGCCGGCCTCTCACCTGTTTCCCAGCCTCTCACCTGTCTCCCGGCTTCTCACCTGTCTCCCGGCCTCTCACCTGTCTGCCGGCCTCTCACCTGTCTGCCGGCCTCTCACTTGTCTCCCGGCTTCTCACCTGTCTCCCGGCCTCTCACCTGTCTGCCGGCCTCTCACTTGTCTCCCGGCTTCTCACCTGTCTGCCGGCCTCACACCAGTCTGCCGGCCTCTCACCTGTCTGCCGGCCTCTCACCTGTCCGCCGGCCTCTCACCTGTCTGCCGGCCTCTCACTTGTCTGCCGGCCTCTCACCTGTCTCCCGGCCTCTCACCGGTATCCCGGCTTCTCACCTGTCTGCCGGCCTCTCACCCGTCTCCCGCCTTCTCACCCGTCTCCCGGCCTCTCACCCGTCTACCGGCCTCTCACCCGTCTCCCGGCCTCTCACCCGTCTGCCGGCCTCTCACCCGTCTGCCGGCCTCTAACTTGTCTGCCGTTCTCTCACCTGTCTGCCGTCCTCTCACCTGTCTGCCGTCGTCTCACCTGTCTGCCGTCCTCTCACCTGTCTGCCGTCCTCTCACCTGTCTCCCGGCCTCTCACCGGTCTCCCGGCCTCTCACCTGTCTGCCGGCCTCTCACCTGTCTGCCGGCCTCTCACCTATCTGCCGTCCTCTCACCTGTCTGCCGTCCTCTCACCTGTCTGCCGTCCTCTCACTTGTCTGCCGTCCTCTCACCTGTCTCCCGGCCTCTCACTGGTCTCCCGGCCTCTCACCTGTCTGCCGGTCTCTCACCTGTCTCCCGGCCTCTCACCTGTCTGCCGGCCTCTCAGCTTTATGCCGACCTCTCACCTGTCTGCCGGCCTCTCACCTTTATGCCGACCTCTCACCTGTCTGCCGTCCTCTCACCTGTCTGCCGTCCTCTCACCTGTCTCCCGGCCTCTCACCGGTCTCCCGGCCTCTCACCTGTCTGCCGGCCTCTCACCTGTCTGCTGGCCTCTCACCTGTCCGCCGGCCTCTCACCTGTCTGCCGGCCTCTCACCTTTATGCCGATCTCTCCCCTATCTGCCGGCCTCTCACCTGTCTGCCGGCCTCTCACCTTTATGCCGGCCTCTCACCTGTATGCCGACCTCTCACCTGTCTGCCGGCCTCTCACCTGTAGGTCATGCTTCTCTGCTCCATGGTGACGCCACACTCTTTCAGGTAGATCTCCAGCCGCCTCCTCTCCATCAGCCTCCTGGCGGCGTCCAGGATGTGGGAGGCCAGCACAGACTCCTCTTTTTCCTTGGCCTCTTTCCTGCCGTCCCTCTTCTCCGGTTTCCCAGAATTCCCTCTGTTCACCTTGGGCTTCTTTGTGAATCCATAGAGCTCCTCCACGCTGAACTTCCCGCTCTTTCCTGCAGGTCCGGCTGACGGTCCGGCCGCTCCGGCTGCAGAGGCGCGTCCTACAAACATGGCTCCCACTGAGGAGACAGCGGAGAGGGCGGAGTCACGTCAGCCTCACCTGTACCTGTTCTGAGAAGCTGCTGATGGTCCTTGAAGCCCCACCTTCTGCTGCCAGCTGCAGCTTCACCCCTGACCTCACCTGTGGGCCATGACCATTTTCCCATCATTCATTCTGTTTCCAGCGACTCTGTACTTCCTGTCTCTCCCTAAAGGGGCGGGGCTTCTAGAGAGGGAGGCTGCAGGTCTGTGAAAACCTTCAGATTATTGGAGGTTCAGATGTTTCCCCATGCTTCAGAAAATGTCTGTGTTGTCCTGAACCACATTTTTTAAATTGATGCATGGACTGACCCTTGTCGCCCTCTGATGGGGGTCTGAGGTCACTGCAGCCCAGGATGGGAGGTGGACTGAGTGGGGTCAGATGGTCCACCAGGAAGACTTTCTGTACAGATGTGGATCCTATGATCCATGTCAGTCTAACGACACGCCTGAAGGCAGCTTTTCCTGAGGATGTCTCTGTCTGTCAGATTGTCTCTGCTCAACGGTCTGTCCTGATTGTTCCATTTATGAAAGAGTAACTGGACCACCTGGACCACCTGGACCACCTGGACCACCTGGACCACCTGAACCACCTGGACCACCTGAACCACCTGAACCAACTGGACCACCTGAACCACCTGAACCACCTGGACCACCTGAACCACCTGAACCACCTGGACCACCTGGACCACCTGAACCACCTGAACCACCTGGACCACCTTGACCACCTGGACCATCTGGACCACATGGACCATCTGGACCATCTGGACTAATCCGTGTCAGTCCAGGACCAGACCTTCAGATCCTCCGCTCTTTAGCCTGCAGTCCCTTTCCCTCAGGTCCTCTGTAGCTCAGAACCATCCAGACTAGGAGAACCTGGCCCTCCTGAAAGGAGAACCTGGTCCTCCTGCACCTGTCACCTCTGACCCAGACTCCGCCCCCTCACCTGGAGCTCCCACATACCTGTCTAGTCTGACTTCTGGTGTCCACGGCGACCGTCCACCTTCTTCTGCCGTATGCAGCAGTGCTCGCCCTAATCTTGTTGGTCTAATCCAACCAATCAGAGCGCAGGGGGCCGGTGACCGACAGACGGCTGGATTTAGGCGCCAAACTCCAGCGGCAGATGTTCAGGAACAGCTGGTCACGCCACGGTGACCCCGGACTCACAGCACGCTCTGCTAAGTTCTGCTCACCCACCAAACCAGTCCAAACAGTTTCTGCCAGTTTGTTACCGTGACAACCAGGTAAAGGTGCTGCTCTTTGATGGCATGAGACTGGTGGAAGACGGAGAGCAGAGAACGTCCGTGAACACGGGTCAGCGGTGTGTTGGCAGAATGTTTACCAGGATTATGATGGATTATGTCAGAGATTATCTGCATAATCTGAGACCTGATGTTGGCACGTCTCTGTCTGTGTGTGTCTGCTGTGTGTGTGTGTCTGCTGTGTGTGTCTCTGCTGTGTGTGTGTGTCTGCTGTGTGTGTCTCTGCTGTGTGTGTCTCTGCTGTGTGTGTGTGTCTGCTGTGTGTGTGTGTGTCTGCTGTGTGTGTGTGTGTCTGCTGTGTGTGTGTGTGTGTCTGCTGTGTGTGTGTGTGTGCATGTCTGTCTGCTGTGTGTGTGTCTGCTGTGTGTGTGTGTGTGCGTGTCTGCTGTGTGTGTGTGTGTCTGCTGTGTGTGTGTGTGTGTCTGTCTGCTGTGTGTGTGTCTGCTGTGTGTGTGTGTGTCTGCTGTGTGTGTGTGTGTCTGCTGTGTGTGTGTGTGTCTGCTGTGTGTGTGTGCGTGTCTGTCTGCTGTGTGTGTGTCTGCTGTGTGTGTGTGTGTCTGCTGTGTGTGTGTGTGTGCATGTCTGTCTGCTGTGTGTGTGTCTGCTGTGTCTGTCTGCTGTGTGTGTGTCTGCTGTGTGTGTCTGCTGTGTGTGTGTGTGTCTGCTGTGTGTGTGTGTGTGTCTGTCTGCTGTGTGTGTGTCTGCTGTGTGTGTGTGTGTCTGCTGTGTGTGTGTGTGTGTCTGCTGTGTGTGTGTGTGTCTGCTGTGTGTGTGTGTGTGTCTGTCTGCTGTGTGTGTGTCTGCTGTGTGTGTGTGTGTCTGCTGTGTGTGTGTGTGTCTGCTGTGTGTGTGTGTGTCTGCTGTGTGTGTGTGCGTGTCTGTCTGCTGTGTGTGTGTCTGCTGTGTGTGTGTGTGTCTGCTGTGTGTGTGTGTGTCTGCTGTGTGTGTGTGTGTGTGCGTGTCTGTCTGCTGTGTGTGTGTGTGTCTGCTGTGTGTGTGTGTGTGCGTGTCTGTCTGCTGTGTGTCTGTCTGCTGTGTGTGTGTCTGCTGTGTGTGTGTCTGCTGTGTGTGTGTGTCTGTCTGCTGTGTGTGTGTCTGCTGTGTGTGTGTGTGTCTGCTGTGTGTGTGTGTGTCTGCTGTGTGTGTGTGTGGGGGGGGGGCATCTTCCTCATCTTTCATGAACAGGACCCTAGGATACCTGGATACCTAAACCGGGGGCAGGAACCCTCCCCCCACCCAGAGGGCAGACTTAGTCGGTCAGAACCTCAGACTTGGCGGTGCTGTCCGTCACAAACTGCCCCAATGCATGCTGGGTGCTCTGATGAAGCCAACAGGACAGCATCATCTGCAAAGAGCAGAGAGGAAATCCAGAGGTCCCCAAACCAGACCCAACCCCCCAGTCCCCTACAGAGGCTGTAGAGCTGATCCAGGACCAGGACGGGAACTGTTGGTCCTGGTTCTGAGGTTCTAACATCAGACGGACTCTCCTCTCCAGAACCGTGGCATAGACTTTACCAAGGGGGGGCTGAGGAGTGGGATTCAGACTGGTTGGAGCACCCTCTTGAAAACAGGAACCAGCCCCCCCCCAGTCTGCCAGTCCAGTGGTCCAGTCCAGACTGCTTCAGGTACTCAGGTGGACCTCTTCAGTGACTTCAGCTCAGGTGGGGGGACAGCCCCACCCACAGCCCCCCCCCCCTGCTTCATCGTGAGTGAGCGTGTCCTCCTCCACCCAACAGTCTCCAGTAGAACTCAAGAGTTCCACGTCGTCACCAAAAACAGGACCAGCAGAGAACCCCCCCCCCCCCCCTCCTGAGGCGCCGGACAGTTTAGCAGAACCTCTGAGAGGCTTCCTGAGGTTCTGTTTGGAACCAGAATGGATCCGTGAGTCCAGAGGATCAGTTCATGGAGGTTCTGGAAGCAGAAGTGATGAGAGGAAGAACGGTGATGATGATGATGGAGACACCAGGAAAGACCAAAGAGGAGGACCGTGGATGGAGGAGGAGGAGGAGGTGAGATGGAGCTCATTCCCTGTAGCCCCCCACCTAGAGGGAGCAGGAAAGGAGAGAGAACCCGTGTTCTACAGAACCACTGCTGGATTATTAATCTGAGGTAATCAGATTACATCACTGCTGTCTGACTCATCTTCATCATCCAGTCAAAGAAGAGGCTCAGACTAGTCTTCATCGTTTATTCAGACGTCCAAAAACAAAATCCATGGTTGTGATCAGCTGATCAGGCGGCTCGGGGGCTGAAGAAGGCCAGAGACCTGACGAAGGCGTCCAGACGGCTGCAGAACAGCTCGCTGTCCAGGGGGGGCGCCAGCGAGCAGGCGGGGTTCTTCACCACCAGCTCCACGTACAGCTGAGACGCACACACACACACAAACACGCACACACAATTACAAAAACAGAAACATGACCCCTCCCTCACAGCTGCAGACTCACACCAGGAAGTGGGAATCCCTTTCAAAATAAGAGTCTCTTGAGTCTGCAGCTCCGAGGAGCATTTCTCTGTAATGGTTACAGTGAGGAGGTGAAGGAGGAGAAACAAGAAGAGGAAAACACCAATCTGTGATGAAGATGATCAGCTCATCTTCCTCTCTGAGGGACATGAACACGAGTTCCTCTGGTGAGACAGCCAGGGGCCTGTTCCAGAAAGGAGGTTAAGTGTAAACTCTGAGTGCGTTAACCCTGAAATCAGGGAAACCCTGGGTTTTCCGTTTCAGAATGGGAGGTTTGTCAAACCAGAGAAAGCAGAGTAAGTCAAACCCGTTTCTGAAAGAGAGGTAACTTCTACTCGGAGTCAGTGTCCATGGTTACTTATGCTGTGAACCTAACCTGGTCGGGAGCAGGTTTTATTCTCCAAACTCAAAGTTTCTGCCGGTCCCCTCCCCTTTTTAAAGACGAAGCGGTATATTTCGCTTTAACCTTCATTGCCCACATTTCCGTCACACAGAGACAAGTGACAAGAATGGCTTGTCCTTTTCTGGAGGACCCAATAGACGAGGAGGCTGCATCAATTCCTAGAGAATTACATTTACGTCGTGCGAGGATTTTGAGACCTAGACTCGATTTTGTGTCATTTCCCCATACGTTTTTGTTTGAGCGTTACCGTTTGTCGTTGCAGTTAATTACATATATACCATGAAAACAACATTAGATATGTATTGCTATGTAGATGTTTCATATGTCAAATATTGTCAACAAAGCCTACATCCATGACATGCTCACATTTGACCTGATTGAATTATGTTTTTATACTTCATTTTTAGCTGCTGCCATGTTCTTTTAATTCCTGCAGGATTGCATCTACATGAAAATGAAATCAGGGACATTGAATTAGATTAATGTAACAATTACTTTTAGGAAACACAATTTGCTAGTACTGCTTACTTTCTTAATCCCATATAAACCTATACCACTTGATCAATACAATGGTAGACAAAAGTTCACTTTTAAAAACACAATTGCATGTATTAATATTAAACTGACCAACGTTTGCAAGAGGGGAAGGTTAACAAAAAAGTCCTCTAAACATTACAGACGTTAAAGGCATTTCCCCCCAGATTGGTTCTGTACACTATGCAGCATTTCCTGCATTTACACCAGGAATAACACTTCAAAAGTACACCTAAATATCACCATTTTTTATTTCACACCTTACACTATTTAGAAAGTTATTACAGCCAATATTTTATAACAATGATTTAAAAGCAAACTTAGGCATTAACTTGAGCAGCTATGTTTTCCACGCTAACTGTCTCTGTTTTGCAGATGCAGCGGTGTTGCTTTTCTTCCGGAATATCTGCTCATATTCACTGTAACTCTGCAGCAGCACGTCAAGTTCAGCTGGAGAAAAATACGCAGACCTCTTTTTTTCACGGTTGCCATGGTGACTCGTGATATCTGCGCTCCATTGATAATGGCTTCTTATAGTCGCGGTGCGCACGCTCACCTCCGAATCAGTCCACTCAGAGTTGATTGATCTAACTCTGATCAGCTTCTCTGAAACAGAAAACTCAGAGTTGTTAATCTCCCGATTGACCAACTCAGAGTTCAAGTTCAAGTTCAACCTCAGAGTTGGTTGAACCTCCTTTCTGAAACAGGCCCCTGGAGTCTGCATGAACGTTCTACAGATCCAGGAGGATTCTGGGAGTCTCCTCCTCCTCCTCCTCCTCTTCCTCCTCCTCCTCAGTGGAGGTTCTGGGCTGCAGTCTGGTTCTTACGTTGCTGTAGATGTGCTGCAGCGTCTCTCTGGCGCTGTTGACTGACAGGTCCGTGTTCAAGACCAGCTTCAGCCCGCTGGGTGTCTCCAGGTAGTGAAGGCGGTACTTGCTGGTCTGGAAGGACAGGAAGCCGTCCTTCCTGAGGACAGACGGTCAAGGAGGACAGACAGATGGTTCAGGAGGACAGACAGACAGGAGGACAGGCAGACAGACAGACAGAGGGTTCAGGAGGACAGACGGTCAAGGAGGACGGACGGACGGACAGGTGCTGAAAGGATACATGTCCAGAGGAGACATCTTGCTGACGAAGGAGCGGATGGAGAACAGCATCCCGTACATCAGCTTGAACTCCTGCAAACACACAGCTGACGTCAGAGGCAGCCCCCCTGTTTGTTTGTTTGTTTGTTTGTTTGTTTGTTTGTTTGTTGACTCCCCACCTCCTCCTTGGAGATCCCCGCCTGCTTCTTCCGGTTCCACTCATTATAAAAGAGGCAGTTTCCGTTTCGGTCGAAAATGTAGATGTTATGAACCGTCATCTGCAGCAGATTACAGGAAAAGGATGTTAGTGAGCGCGCCGAACCGGAGACCGGCTAACCGGCACTGAAACCGAGCTAATTCCGGTTTGTGTTCATTCAATTTGCCGAGAATGTTATGTTTGCCAAATGATGTTTTACTTAAATGAATGCGGTTCAGCTCGGACAGGAGGAATGTTCTTCTGTGGTCCACGAACCTTAAAATCATTGAATTTAAAGCTTAATTTTTATGTTTGACGCGCGCTTTCGGTGTCAGAATAAACAAAAAGAGATAAACCTTCAAATCTTTGAACCGCGGACATGTTTACCTTCACTTCCCGTCTCCAACAAGACCTGTTACTTAGGTGCCCGTTGGCCTGCCTGTTTAAAAATGTTCCACGAAATTAGTAAAAACAATAAACGAGAATATTGAAACACTTTACTTGAAAGCGTCTCTGAAAACACCCAATCATACACTCAATGACACCGAATAAAAATGGTTAAAAAAACAGACGTAGTTTTTAAACCAGAAGGGATTTTAAAAAATATTTTTCCTGTACGAAAACGTTTTAATATTTGCCTTTTATGTTATAGATTTCGGATGTAAATGAATTTCTGGGTTGGCATTAAAGCTGCATAATACCACATTTATGTCAACAGTTCCGTTAGATCTTTCTTGTCTTTTTTTTACTTTATGAAATTTAATTATGATGCTTTTAATGTTTTCACGTAGTATACATGAAAAATAACCAAAAAATAGACAATACTTACTTGGTTTGACATCAAAGGTTCATCTGAAATTAATAAACGCAGGCTTATTATCGGGCAGCTGCGCGGGTCCTGACTCCAAACACAGGAGACATGGCGGCAGCGTCCATGATGCCGATTTTCAGCCAGAACGTTTCTTCCAATAGTGATCTGGTTCCGGAATGGAGCCGCCAGGAAGTCAGCACCGGAGTAAGTTCGGACGCTGAGTGTTCGGATCGGTTCGGAATGGTTTTGGTTTTGTCCCGGTTTGAGTAGTTTAATCACGGTGTCCGCGCTTGAATGAGACAGCAGTTCTCCTGGTGCTAATGGCGGCTAACATTAGCCTAAAATTTACTCAAACATTCCCGTCCTCTGTTTCATGTGGGTTCTGAACTGATTCGGAACCAGTTCCGAGCCGTGGTCTGGTTTTCTGCTGGTACTGTGTTACTGCTACTTATTTTCACTCTCCAGGCTCTTCCAGGCATTTTATTTATGGTTTTCTAGTCTCACTGCCTCAGAGAAGGAAATAATTGTAGCTCATCAGCGTGAAGCTCAGCCTTCAACCATCAGTCTGGAGGTTCTGGTGTGGACGCATTTTTATTCTGTTGTTCTCTGCAGTTTTATTGTTTCTTTTATGAATGCTGGTTCTGTTTGTTGTAAAGAACTCTTCATTTGGACCTCCGTAATAAATTCTTATTCCTCTGAGATTCTTTCATGTAAACCTTTGAAACCCACAGCCGACCCGGCTGAAGCTCAGAACACTGACGGAATCAGGTCCAACTGTAACCATGGAAACACAAACCCCACAGCAGGAGGCAGTCATTATGAGCTGCAGCACATCATCATCCTCCACACACACACACACACACACATTACTCCCACACATTCACACACACGGATTCTCACACACATGCATTTACACACAAACATTCACACACACATACATACATTTACACAGACACACATACATCACACACACACACATTACCCACACACAAACGCACATTACTCACACATATTACTCACACACACACAGACACACATGTCCTCCATACACTGCTTTCATGATTGGTGTGTAAAGGGGCGGGGCTTCTACCTCCACAGCTGACTTTAGCTCAACAAAGTCTTCAGTCTCGTTTGGTTTGTGTAGCGTCTGATTCAGCAGGTGAGGAGGAATCGACAACACAGAAACATCCCAGAAGGAACATTCAACGAGTTCTGAAGAAAGAAAAAGCTGATGTGAATCAGCTGATTGTGTTGTGAAGGACGGTGCTTTTGTGTCGTTGTCCAACACTTTACCACAGGTGTGTTATATTAACGGTCCACTGCTTCACGTTGATTGAGTTAACGGTGAAGAGTGACAAACAGTCAAAGACCCTTTGGTATTTAGCCGTCACCGCTGACGTATCCGGTGTTGAGGGGTTAGACTTCTTGTTCTACGGGAGATCAGAAAAACAGTTTAGAACAATCCTGAAGTTCTATGGAAAACATTGGATGTTTCTGTGCTGCAGGTTCTGATCAACTGCTGTTTTTGACGTAAAAGTTCCCTTAACGTTCCCCTTTACACTCTATAAACGTTCCCTTAACGTTTCCCTCTAAAATTCCCCTTAATGTACCCTTCTAAGGTTTCCCTTGGTGTTCCCCATTATGTTTCCCTTAACGTTCACCTTTATGTCCCCTTAAAGTTCCTCTTAAAGTTGCCCTTAACGTTCCCCTTTACGTTCCCTTAACGATCCCCTAACAGTCTCTCCTACATTACCTTTAATGTTCCCTCTTTCTGTTTTAACCTTACCTTCTGTTTCCCTTAGTGTTCCCCTTTAGGTTTCCCTTAACGTTCATCTAACATTCCCTTTTACATTCCCCTTAATATTCCCTTTAACATTCCATTTAATGTTCCCTCTAACGTTTCCCTTAACTTTCCCCTTTACATTACTCTTAACGTTAATTTCTAATTTTCCCCTTAGTGTTCCCCTTTATGTCCCTTAAAGTTCCTCTTAAAGTTGTCCTTCACGTTCTCTCTAACATTTCCCTTGATGTTCCCCTTTACATTCCCTTAACGTTCCCCTAAAATTCCCCTTTACATTACCCATTAATGTTCCCTCTAACGTTCCCTTCTTTAAGTTTCCCTTAGCGTTCCCCTTTAGTTTTCCCTTAACTTTCACCTTTGTGTCCCCTCTAATGTCCCCCTTAACATTCACCTAACATTCCACTTTATATTCCCCTCAACGTTCCCCTTTACATTCCCCTTAACGTCCCCCTTACATCCCTTTAACATTCCCCTTTACATTCCCCTTAACATTAACCTTTACATTCCCTTTAATGTTTCCCCTAATGTTCCCCTTTAAATTCACTAAACGTTCCCCTAACGTTTCCCTTTTAGATTCCCTTTAACGTTTCCCTTTTACATTCCCCTTTACATTCCCTTTAATGTTTCCCCTAATGTTCCCCTTTAAATTCACTAAACGTTCCCCTTAATGTTTCCCCTTTACATTCCCCTTAACCTTTCCCTTTAACGTTTCCCTTTTACATTACCCTTAACGTTTCCCTTTTACATTCCCCTTTACATTCCCCTTAACGTTTCCTTTTTACGTTCCCCTTTACATTCCCTTTAATGTTTCCCCTAATGTTCCCCTTTAAATTCACTAAACGTTCCCCTTAACGTTTCCCTTTTACATTCCCCTTAACGTTTCCCTTTTACATTCCCCTTTACATTCCCCTTAACGTTTCCCTTTAACATTTCCCTTTTACATTCCCCTTTACATTCCCTTTAATGTTTCCCCTAATGTTCCCCTTTAAATTCACTAAACATTTCCCTTTTACATTCCCTTTAACGTTTCCCTTTTACATTCCCCTTAACGTTTCCCTTTTACATTCCCCTTAACGTTTCCCTTTTACATTCCCCCTTAACGTTTCCCTTTTACATTCCCTTTAACGTTTCCCTTTTACATTCCCCTTAACGTTTCCCTTTTACATTCCCCTTAACGTTTCCCTTTACATTCCCATTTTCATCACCCTTAACATTACCCTTAACGTCCCCCCTAATGTTCCCCTTTAAATTCACTAAACGTTCCCCTTAACGTTTCCCTTTTGCATTCCCCTTAACATTTCCCTTTTACATTCCCCTTAACGTTTCCCTTTTACATTCCCCTTAACGTTTCCCTTTAACGTTTCCCTTTTACATTCCCCTTAACGTTTCCCTTTTACATTCCCCTTAACGTTTCCCTTTTACATTCCCCCTTAACGTTTCCCTTTTACATTCCCTTTAACGTTTCCCTTTTACATTCCCCTTAACGTTTCCCTTTTACATTCCCCTTAACGTTTCCCTTTTACATTCCCCTTAACGTTTCCCTTTTACATTCCCCTTAACGTTTCCCTTTTACATTCCCCTTAACGTTTCCCTTTTACATTCCCCTTAACGTTTCCCTTTAACGTTTCCCTTTTACATTCCCCTTAACGTTTCCCTTTTACATTCCCCTTAACGTTTCCCTTTTACATTCCCCTTAACGTTTCCTTTTTACATTCCCCCTTAACGTTTCCCTTTTACATTCCCCCTTAACGTTTCCCTGAACGTTTTCCTTTTACATTCCCCTTAACCTTTCCCTTTAACGTTTCCCTTTTACATTCCCCTTAACGTTTCCCTTTACATTCCCCTTAACGTTTCCCTTTACATTCCCCTTTTCATTACCCTTAACGTCCCCCCTAATGTTCCCCTTTAAATTCACTAAACGTTCCCCTTAACGTTTCCCTTTTACATTCCCCTTAACGTTTCCCTTTTACATTCCCCTTAACGTTTCCCTTTTACATTCCCCTTAACGTTTCCCTTTTACATTCCCCTTAACGTTTCCCTTTTACATTCCCCTTAATGTTTCCCTTTTACATTCCCCTTAACGTTTCCCTTTTACATTCCCCTTAACGTTTCCCTTTTACATTCCCCTTAATGTTTCCCTTTTACATTCCCCTTAACCTTTCCCCTTAACGTTTCCCTTTTACATTCCCCTTAACGTTTCCCTTTTACATTCCCCTTAATGTTTCCCTTTACATTCCCCTTAACATTTCCCTTTACATTCCCCTTTTCATTACCCTTAACGTCCCCCCTAATGTTCCCCTTTAAATTCACTAAACGTTCCCCTTAACGTTTCCCTTTTACATTCCCCTTAACGTTTCCCTTTTACATTCCCCTTAACGTTTCCCTTTTACATTCCCCTTAATGTTTCCCTTTTACACTCCCCTTAACGTTTCCCTTTTACACTCCCCTTAACGTTTCCCTTTTACACTCCCCTTAACGTTTCCCTTTTACATTCCCCTTAACGTTTCCCTTTTACATTCCCCTTAACGTTTCCCTTTTACATTCCTCTTAACGTTTCCCTTTTACATTCCCCTTAACGTTTCCCTTTTACATTCCCCTTAACGTTTCCCTTTTACATTCCCCTTAACGTTTCCCTTTTACATTCCCCTTAACGTTTCCCTTTTACATTCCCCTTAACGTTTCCCTTTTACATTCCCCTTAACGTTTCCCTTTTACATTCCTCTTAACGTTTCCCTTTTACATTCCCTTTTACATTACCCTTAACGTTTCCCTTAACATTACCCTTAACGTCCCCCTTACATCCCTTGAACGTTCTCCTTAACGTTCCCCTTAACATTTACCTTGACGTTCCCCTTTCAATCCCTTAAAGTTCCCCTTATCATCCCCCTTTTCATTCCCTTTCACAATCCTATTAATGTCCCCTTTAACATTCCTTCTAACGTTCCCCTTTACTTTTCTTTTACATTTCCTTAATGTTCCCCTTAACATTCCCCTTACATCTTTTAATGTTCTCCTTAACGTTCCCCTTAACATTTCCCTTGACGTTCCCCTTAACATTCACTAAACGTTCCCCTAACGTTTCCCTTTTACATTCCCATGAATGTTCCCTTTAACATTCTAACGTTCTCCTTTACATTTCCCGTAAGGCTCCCATTTTGGTTCCCATTCATGTTTCAGTCCAGTCCCAGAATCAGCTTTGCCTTTCATCCAGACGGATCCGTGGCGTCTGGTGGTGGCAGACGTTCCTGTGGTCTGACCTTTGGTTGACCTGCAGTCTCACCTGGCCAGGTGTTCCATCAAAACCACTGCGCTCTGACCTCACCTGTCTCCTGTGTTGCAGACCACCATCATGGCGGTGGAGTACGACGGAGGAGTTGTGGTCGGAGCCGACTCTCGCACCACCACAGGGTAAGGGCTCCTCGGGGGGGAGGGGCTTCAGCGCCGACCTGTCCGTCTGCTCACCTGTGTGTGTTTGTGTGTCAGAGCGTACATTGCCAACAGAGTGACGGACAAACTGACCCGGATCCACGACCGGATCTACTGCTGCAGGTGAGTTCTGCTGAGACCAGTGTGGAGTCCTTTGGTCTCCCCCAGCTCCTGTCCCCCCCATAGACCATGGAATCACCTCAGTCACATCGACTTTGCTTTGCCCCAGTGTGTTTTTGACAGGTAGCTCTCTGATATTAGATCAACATGATGGGTTAAAAACCTTAAAGACTTAACTCAGAATTTCAATTTAACATGTCAAACACATCTAAATGCTCATAAATTATATTTATAACCAGCATTCAACATAAAATAGATTCTTAATTCATTATCAGTCCATACCAGTTGTGTGTTTGTTTCTGGAGCTGGAGTGGAATCAGACCCAGAAAGATGCAGGTGTTACACTAGCCGTGGTTACATGTGCAGAATATCTTGATGGGATCAATGGTCGGGTTAAAATTCACCCGTGCACATGGGCACAGAAAACCTTTTTCCGATTAGAACAAACGTTCCCATGGCTCACACGCTCATTCAGAATGAATCATCTGGGCATGCTCAGTAGTGTAAAATCACCCGGATGAGGAACTAGGTCCCGTTGTAAACAAACCACTGCCACAGACAGACAGCATGAGCAGCAGCTCCATAATACGAGACGATCTTCCAAACGTGCTTTTATTAATGTCATGAATATTATGAAGCGCCTGTTCGCTCATCGTTATATTTAATCCGTGGGATCAGTGCTGTTTTATGAATGAAACAGAGCTGGAAAAGGCTGAGGACAGGCTAACACGGGCTAACAACATTAGCCTGATGGACACTAAATCCAGGACCGTGCGAGAAACGCAGCAATCTGCATATTAGCTGCACGTAAATATATGGAAATAACATCAGCCTTTATTTTGTCGGGACACAACTGGAAACACAAATCCACGTGACACCACGCAACATTTATTTCTGCTCTGAAAAGTTCACACAGACCGCCCCAAAGCCACTCTGTGAGCTAGCGGCCCGAGCTCTTTTCAAAACGGTTCCTCCTGAGTCCTGCAGCCGCTAACCCAGAGCGGCGGGGCGGCTCGCAGTCTGGATTCTCCCACACATAACAAAACGCACACGTAAAAAAGCATCCTCCCCCCTCGGACACAAAATTATTAATCCAGCTCCTCTGCTCACTCGGGTGCCAGTGGACCGAGTGAGCGTCGGGGGGTACGAAGCGCCCCTTCCCCGCATTCCCTTCGTAAGGGGTGTAAGAGAGGGGAGAGCCAGCGGGGCGAGAGCGGAGCGGCGCTTTTCACGGGGCGTCCGCAGAGCTGGACGGTCCTGTATGAGCTTTCTCTCAGCCAAACACCGTCTATGCGTGACGTAAACCAGAGCAGTAGTGACACACGATCGGAATGACCGTTTACATGCTCCACGATCGGATAAACGATCGGTATAACCCACCTATCTCCATCGGAAAGAAATTCTGATCCGAATGAGTCTGATGGGGGCAGAGTATTCCGAACGGCGCGTTTACATGACGCATTTTCTTTACGATCAGGCGTTCTTTCCGATTACTTTTGCCCATGGAAACACGGCTATTGCTGAATGAGTTCAGTTAGGGGTCTGTTTGATGTTCACATGGGCATATCTGGACTGGGTGGAGACGTTCCCAACAGCAGACATGTTCAACAGCAAGATGTTGCACATGTCTCTTTCTGACAACACAACCTGTGTGTTTGTGTGTGTGTGTGTGTCTTTGTGTGTGTTCAGATCGGGCTCGGCTGCAGACACTCAGGCCATCGCTGAGGTGGTTTCCTACCAGCTGGGCTTCCACAGGTAACTGACTTTGATTGACAGCTTTTGTTCCTGTGGTTTGTTGTGGCTCATCGGTTGCTCCGCCCCTTCAGCATTGAGCTGGACGAGCCCCCCCTGGTGGAGACGGCCGCTCACCTGTTCAGAGCCAGCTGTTACCGGTACCGGGAGGAGCTGATGGCCGGGATTCTGGTGGCGGGCTGGGACCGCAGGAAGGGGGGACAGGTGAATCCAGATCCTCACTTGAGCTGCTGCTGTTTCTGTGACTGACTCCGCCCCCTCCTGTGTAGGTGTACTGCGTTCCCATAGGAGGCATGCTGGTGAGGCAGCCCGTGTCAGTGGGGGGCAGCGGCAGCTCCTACATCTACGGCTTCATGGACTCCAACTACAAACCTGGACTGAGCAAGGACCAGTGTCTGGACCTCACCACCAAAGGTACGCCAGGCTCCGCCCACCGGGCCACGTGCATCAGCTGCAGTCTCACCCGTCTGTCTGCCTCACAGCGCTCACTCTGGCCATGGAGAGGGACGGGTCGAGCGGGGGCGTGGTCCGGCTGGCCACCATCTCTGAGGACGGCGTGGAGAGGCGTGTCATCCTGGGAGACCAGCTGCCCAAGTTCTCCACGCACTGAGCGCGCTCAGTCCGTCTGTTCCTGTCCAGATTGTAGTGTCAATAAAGGTTTCACTCTGTTCCTGCTGGGCTCCTCCTTCATCCTGGAAACTGGTTCAGAACCAAGACTCCCTGAGAACCACACCTCCTGCCTGTGTTCTGGTACCGGCTGCTGCAGAACCACGAGGAGTTTGGTTCTGATCAGGGCTGCACGATGTGAGGAAAACCCCAG